>NC_057394.1:20714708-21314708 GCF_019320065.1 Cervus canadensis | reverse complement strand
AATCAGTCAGTTCAGATTAGTCGGTCAGTCGTGTCTGACTCTTTGTGTCCTAATGAACTGTAGCACGCCAGGCCTCCCTATCCACCACCAGCTCCCAGAGTCCACACAAACCCATGTCCATCGAGTTGATGATGCCATCCAACCATCTCATCCTCTGTCGTCCCCTTCTTCTCCTGCACTCAATCTTTCCCAGCATCAGGGGCTTTTCCAATGAGTCAGCTCTTCGCATCAGGTGGCCAAAGTATTAGAGTTTCAGCTTCAACACTAGTCCTTCCAATGATCACCCAGGACTGATCTCCTTTAGGATGGACTGGTTGGATCTCCTTGCAGTCCAAGGGACCCTCAAGAGTCTTCTCCAACACCACAGTTCAAAAGCATCAATTCTTCGGCACTCAGCTTTCTTTCTAGTCCAACTCTCACATCCATACATGACCATTGGAAAAACCATAGCCTTGACCAGACGGACCTTTGTTGGCAAAGTAATGTCTCTGCTTTTTAATATGCTGTCTAAGTTGGTCATAACTTTCCTTCCAAGGACTAAGCGTCTTTAATTTCATTGCTGCATTCACCATCTGCAGCGATTTATAGTAATAATACTGAAAGGTGATTCAGAAGTCTTATTAGTGAAAGGTAATTCCTGGAGAAAGAATGCAGCATGAAAGGAGAAGAAAATCTAAGACATAATACCCAGGTTGACTAACAGAAATGGCTCAAAGAAGAGCCTACATAAAGGATACATAATAAAGAAGAACTAGGGCCGTTGCTGTTATGCAAGACAAGGAAATGAGAATTTCAAAAAATTTCAAAGTTGAAGAAAGTAGGCAACATTTTTGAACACTGTAGGCAAGTCATGTTAAAAAAAATAACTGATGTATGGATCAGGCTTAGTGACAAGGGATTCATTGGTTATTATTTGATAAAGTTTGGTACAGTGTGTGTGCAACCCAAAATGAAGTGGTTTTAGTTATAAATGAAACCTGAGGAATTTCTCTTTCAGTAATATCTATAATTGCTATTCCCTGGGAGAACCAGTTTTAAGTTAGGCTAAAGGTTATAAGAATGTTCAGAGAAGAGCCTGACAAAGAAGGGGAACTTGCTTATGGTGAACCATGGGTACCGGAGAGCACAATGGAATGGTTTTTAGAAGAGAGGAGAAGAGAGACAGCGTATTGTTGGATCAGGAAAATAAATATGTATTTTACATTTTTTAAATTTAAAAATTAAATTCTAGCTGATTTACACTGTTAGCTTCATATTGTAAATATGAAGTGACTTTACAACAGTGATTTTACAGATTACACTCCATTTAAAGTTATAAAATATTGGTTATATTCTCTGTGCTATATAATATATGCTTACATATTTTTACACATAATTGTATATTTTTCATATATTTTACACATAGTAGTTTGTATTTTTTAACCACTTACCCCAATTTTGCTCCTTGCCAACCCCTCTCTCCAGTGGTAACCATAAGTATGTTCTCTATATCCTATCCATAAATCTGTTTTATTATATTGATTGATTTATTTTTCTATTCCACAAATTAACATACAGTATTGTCTTTTTCTGTCTGAACTATTTCACTAAGCATAATACCTTCCAGGTCCATCCATGTTGTTGCAAATGGCAAAATTTTGTTCCTTTTGTCCTGAGTAATATTGCACCAGTGCTCAATGTCTGGAAACAGCCTTAGTGTCTTCTTTATTTATGCTGTTGGACACTTAGGATACTTCTATATATCAATTGTAACTAATGATGCTATGAACACTGGAGTGCATATATCTGTAATAAATGTGTGTTTAAATGAGAATGTGGAAGATGTGGGTTTGAATCCGGGGAGTTCCAACAGTGTAATGGTATACAATTTATTACATTGAATTGACATCAAAATAACAAGAGATAGAAAAATAAAATGCATCAATAATGAAGGTAGAATAAATATTATGATAATCTTCTTCTAGAAAGAAAGTGATCAGGTTTCTCAGGATTCAGTAATGAGCTGGACAGAGTTCACGTTTCTGGTGGATGGAGAGTGCTTATGCCTCTAGATGGGAAGGGAGCTGCAGAGAGTCTAGCTTAACTAGAGAGCTCCAAAAAGAGACTTACTTCTTTAAAGAACTGAGACATAGGTCTCCAGAAATTGATTGCATAGGAAATCCTGTACAGCAGAGGGATGACTATTAATAGATTTGAAGCCAGTAGTGGAGGGAAAGGGTAAGATGTTGGAAGAAATGTTCAGGTTAGTAAGGTCAAGGCAGTCAGGACCACATACTACTAAGTACTTAAATTTAATATGCCTTATGTAAGAGGTAAAAAAATCATCCTTGACTCACAAAATAAATACAACATTTGGTTGGTAGGAGTGTACTGAATAAAATGAAATATTCTCAAGATAAATAAAGAAAATTTAAAATATCCATCTCAAATTGTTCCTAAAGGCAGTGATGGAATCAAAATGAATATATTTGTATAGACTTGATACATGCAAAGCATTATCAATTGAAAGGTCAAGGATTAACCTTTCTAAAATCTCAAAAATTTAAGATAAGTTCCAACTCTCCCCAATTGGGTTATCTCACTTTATTGCTATATAGCAGTTTCAGGTAGATATCCTGGGGTTTATGGAATGGTAAAATTGAGAAAATTAAAAGAATATAGAATCAGTATACAGGGTACTTTTGAGAAAAAAATGCAATAACTTATGCCAAAGAAAACTGTATTTTAGAGCCAGCTGAGCATCCATCTCAGGATTCATAATGTTCAGATCTTTAGGATGTTTTCTTAAAAAAAATCAACTACTTTTAGTTACTGATATTTTCCAGGCCTATATCAAAACAGTTTTTACTGAGTTATATAGCATCTAACAAGAGTCATCAAAAAAGATAGACAAGTATGGTGCTAAAAAAAGTAATATTAAAATCTTGTAAAAGTATTTTACAGAAAAGATGGTAGTCAGTCAATATCCCAAAATGTCTGGCTTCATCTATTGGCTGGAGAGTGGAGAAGGTCTTTGAGAGAAGTAACAAAGGGTATGAGCAAGTTTTTAGTGGGGAGCAAAAAGGGCAATAATTTTATTTATAGGTTTAAAAAAATTATTGGAATATAGTTGATTTACAATGTCATGTTAGTATATTTTTTATACTTTAGATAATTGTATTCAGTAATTAGATATATACATCTGAAATTCATGGACTATATCAAATCTAGAGATAGAGCTTTGAAAATTGTTAATTTAGAATTGGGATATGAGATCTCCTAATTGGAGCATCAGGGTTAAAAAACATAAGAAAAGTTTAGAAGAGAATAGAAATCTAGAAATACCCAGTACTTTGGGGTCAATCACAACAGCAGATTTAGTGAGACAAAGAGACGAAGGATGCTGAGTATAATTTGATCCAAAGGGAATGAATCACTGGAAAGGGAGACATAAAAGATTCAGGAGAGACAAATGACTGATAAAGAAAAGTGCAAGCAGGTCCAGGAGTGAGTAGGGTTAAGAGTGTGGTGGACAGGTTGACCTTGAACAGACCTTACCTTGGGGGACTAGAGGAAAAACAGCCCTAAAATATCCACTAGTTGCAACATGTAGGTAGTGGAGTTAGGAGGAGCTGTGGGCTTTCATGCCCATCATGGCTTCAGAGTTCTTAAATAATTAGTAAAGGCAATCATCTCTGGGAAAAAGAGGGAGGAAGTCTATGGAGCAAAGTAGCAACAGATCTAAACAATCTCTAGGGAAAATGGAAAGCTTACCAACTGCAAGGGAAATTACTGCAGATCAATGCTGAGGGCCCAGTGAGAATAGAAGCCATGCATTTATATTTATGGATTCATGTTGTTTTTCAGTGGTCTTCAGCTGTTGGATGCAGGAACTCCCATGTGGCGCTTTGGAGTAGGGGAAGAAAAAAATGATAGACTTAAAGATACTGATGGAGTTCAGTTGATCTATCCTGTGACTCAGACTCTGTAAGAAATAGAATGAGGTCCAAAGATCTGACAAATCAGGAAAGTTGGAGGGATGCTGAGATTGGAATTCAGAATTTTCAAAGCTATGCACAGGTATAGGAGGAATGGATGCATACTATGTATTGTCTGGAAGGGGGATATAATTCAGACATATAGATTTTTGAGATGACGTATTTGTTGCAGTCAAGAATAAACTGTAGAAATCAAGAGTCAGCTGGATGTGAAAAGCAAGGGAAAGGGGAAAGTTAATTATTCAATAAATATTTATTGAAGAACCTCTATGAGTTCAGGTATTATACCTGAGATACAAAATGCTGGAGATACAAAAATGGCCAAGACACAATGTGCTAATTTGCTTCAGTCGTGTCTGATTCTCTGTAACCCCCTGGACTGTAGCCGGCCAGGCTCCTCTATCCATGGGATTCTCCAGGCAAGAATACTGGTGGGTTGCCATTCCCTTTTCCAGGGGATCTTTTTGACCCAGGGATCAAACCTGTGTCTCTTACTCTCAATTAGATCGGTCTCCTGGAATGATTTATGTTTCCAGCTTAGGAAACAATGTGGATGAGAGAGTGACAGTGTTAAATGACCATGTCAAAACTTATAATTAATACTCGTTTAGCTTTAGTAGCTGATATGAAAATCCAAGTAGCAGTATAAGCAGTATAAGCCATTTATCTATATGGCTATAGATAAATTTGAATTATGAAGAGAAGCCTGTGTTGAATAGGAAAGACTTGGTGGAGTATACGGTGTAGCCCTGGAGAGCACGTGGGCAGCGTGTGAGGGAGAGGGGAGGTTCCTGAACTCCGAGATTGTAGGGCAGGGAGAGGAAGAAAAGAGCCACTGAAAGAGTTGTGATGAGATCAGGCAATTTGCTTTTGAGAAAAATGAATAAGAGTGTTCCAGAAGAAGAATGGTTCCTATAGTCCAATAAGTCAGAGATCCCGAGGAGAAAGACCAAATTGCTTGAATAGATTTGGCAAATAGGAAAGCATCGATCATCTTAGCAGGTGCAATTTCAGCAGATTGGCGTGACATACATTCCTCTGGGTAGAGGAATACATGAAAGACTTAGAAAATTATGTATTATCAATGATGGCCAGCAACTTTGAAGGTTGTCTCATAATTACAAAATATAGTCTGTATCTTCGGTCTTTTAAGTAAAAAGGTATGTATGTTGACTAGAGAAATTTACAATAAGAAATATAAGGTATACATAAAATGTCCAAAAATTAACCTAAACAGAGAAGAAAATAGAATGTCGTAACTATAGATGTTGGGGGTGGGGTGGTTAGGGATGTATTATTTGTAGGAATAATAATGATTTTTAAATTTAGTTTTATCACTAGTTAATGAAAAATCCCTCAGTAGTTAAAGCTAAATCCAATTTTTCACACACCTCAAATGAAATCTGTGTCCCATAAAGAGTGAAATTATATGCTTTTGAAAATAAAGTAATAGATTATTTTGACATGGACAAGTAATTCCACATATTATTGCCTTCAAATTTAATGGTGATACCAAATGTAAACATCTTTTACATTTAACGAATGACTCTTGATTTCAAGGAAAAAAGAGACCACCTTTCAGAGCTTTGGGAAGTGAACATATGTTTAACAGTTCCATTGCATTTTCAACATAATTAGTTGTCTAACTATGTATCCAAATAAAGCTAATGAATTTCCATGTACAATTAACTATGATTTATCTAAGGGTATTACAGTTTGAATTATTTTCTATCAACTTTTTCATAATTATCTTTTAATATGAATTTGCTAATTATTTATGGACAAATTTCATTTTGAGTAAATTAAAATCTATTTCCACAATGCAGCATATATTGAGCAGCAGTTAAGAGAGGTGGTTGTAGAAAATTCAGCTTTAATTATTTCCCCCCCAAAGGAGACTTTGAGAAGTTAGGCAAATAATTTATTTCAGTTCTCTTTTATAAATAAATTAAAAATAAATGAGCCCTTTAAAATATTTTAAGATTTCTTAAAAGTCCATACATCTTAACTTAGTTTCAACAGCTTCATGTTTGATTGATCTTGGTTTGATTTATTTTGCTATTTAAAGAGAAGAGAGTATTTATTGTATATTTTCTGTGAGTTTGTGTTAAGAGGCATGTGGAAGCTAGAATATAGAAAATTTATGACTTTAGGATTACTCCTCAAATAGAATGTGCTTATAAAGTATACAACAATAAATCCAACTTGGCTTAAAATATTAGCCAACCTATATATGATTTTTAAATTGGTTAGGAATCAGATACATGAAATGCTAAGCAAAAGCCATCAGAAATAACATATGGGGTAGCTAAATCATGTCCAAACAATTTAAAACTCTTAAAATATTTTGGAAATTCTTACCAAATTATATAGTAATATATATCCATATTACCTATATTTTAAAACATATTAGATGCTTATTAGGAAAAAAGTAACAGTGTGATTTTCGTGGGCATAGAGCTAGACTCGGTATAATTGATAAAATGAGCCTAAGGAAAAACACAGATTTTTTTTATTTTGCTTTGTTTTAAGAATTGCTCATTCAAAATGTCCTTAGAGATTCTCTTTAAGATTGATATTCAGCATATAGAATTAATCCATATTAAAACTCCATCTAGTTTAATTCCTTTTTTACAGCTGAGTAATATTCTATTTTATATATGTACAACATATATAATTACATAATATAATTACATATATTTATATGTAGAAACATATAATTACATCCCCAGTAAAGCCAATTCTTCTCTATCTGTTCATCTGTCATTGGACATTTAGGCTGTTTCCATGTCCTGGCTGATGTAAACAGTGCTGCAATGAACACTGGGGTACTAATGTCGTTTTTAATTATAGTTTTCTCAACATATATGCCCAGTGGTGGGATTACTGGGTCATATGGGCCATATGGCGTGAAGTAAGTCAGAAAGAGAAAAACAAGTATCGCATACTAATCCATATATGTGGAATCTAAAAGAATGGTACAGATGAACCTATTTCCAGGGCAGGAATAGAGACACAGATGTAGAGAATGGACATGTGGACACAGGGTAGAAGGAGGTGGGATGAGCTGGGAATGCGTATTCACATGTATACACTACCACATGTAAAACAGGTGAAAGTGGAAATGAAAGCTACTCAGCTATGTCCGACTCTTTGCAACCCCATGGACTATACAGTCCATGGAATTCTCCAGGACAGAACACTGGAGTGGGTAGCCTTTCCCTTCTCCGGAGGATCTTCCCAACCCAGAGGTCGAACCCAGGTCTCCTGCATTGCAGGCAGATTGTTTTCCAGCTGAGCCACCAAGGAAGCCCAAGAAGACTGGAGTGGGTAGCCTATCCCTTTTCCAGTGGATCTTCCTGACTCAGGAATTGAACTGGGGTCTCCTGCATTGCAGGCAGATTCTTTACCAACTGAGCTATCAGGGAAGCCTGACCTAGATGAGTAGGTTATGGGGGAGGAAGTCCAAGAGGAAGGAGATATGTGTGTGTGTGTATGTGTGTATAAATACACCTGATTCATTTCATTGTACAGCAGAAACTAACAACTGTCTGAAGTAACTTACTCCAATTAAGACTTTTGAACTTTGTGGGAGAATGTGAGGGTGGGATATTTCAAAAGAACAGCATGTATACTATCTATGGTGAAACAGATCACCAGTCCAGGTGGGATGCATGAGACAAGTGCTCCGGCCTGGTGCACTGGGAAGACCCAGAGGAATCGGGTGGAGAGGGAGGTGGGAGGGGGGATCGGGATTGGGAATACATGTAAATCCATGGCTGATTCATATCAAAGTATGACAAAACCCACTGGAAAAAAAAAAAAAAAAAACAAGTCAAAAAAAAAAAAAAACTATAGTCCACCTAGAGGGATGGGATGGGGGAGGGGGAAGCTTCAGAGGCTTGGGATATATGTAGACATGTCTGATATATGATGTACAGCCGAACTTAACATTGTAAAGCAATTATACTCCAATAAAAAAAATACTTAAAAAAAAAAAAAAAAAAGAAACAGCACACACTGTCATTTGTCTGGGCTACAGAACTTTGAAAGACTGTTGCCTAATGATATGAAAGAGAGACATTTGTGAGTGATGAAGCCAGTATAATTACATCCCCAGTAAAGCCAATTCTATTGGATACTGAAGAAGTGCCCACTGGGAGGATTATCACCTGTAAGAATGGAGAGATGCAAGGTCAAGTCATGTCTTGTATAACATAATCTACATATTCTAAGAGAGTTCTGTTTATTTTTTTCTTTTTATTTATTTTTCATTTTTTAATTTACTTTTTAATTGAAGGGTAATTGCTTTACAGAATTTTGTTACTTTCTGCCAAACCTCAACATGAATCAGCCACAGGTATACATATGTCTCTCGTGCAATGTGCTGCTTCTGCACTGTCTTTACAACCAGTTTTATGGAAGCTCAACTTTTTAAACCAGTATATCTTGCCAAGATTCTTACCAATCGAAATGTGATGTTCAATGCTTTGTAGTTAAAGTGAGAAAGCCAGGCATATCTCAAACAAAAGATGAAACAAAAATAACAGTAGTAGTTGTCATTTTATAGAATCATGTCCCAGCCCCCTCATGTCATTGAGTTATGTGGATCATTCAACCCACTTTTCTCTTTTAGAGAAATTCACAATCAAATATAGAAAATGGAAAACCCATATTATCTACTATCTGGCTTCCCTGGTGGCTCAGAGGGTGAAGTGTCTGCCTGCAGTGCAGGAGGCCCGGGTTCGATTCCTGGGTCGGGAAAATTCCCTGGAGGAGGAAATGGCAACCCACTCTGGTACTCTTGCCTGGAAAATCCCATGCATGGAGAAGCCTGTAGGCTACAGTCTATGGTAGGTTACAGTCTGTGGGGTCACAAAGAGTCGGACACGACTGAGAAACTTCACTTTCACTGCACTTTATGTTGAAATATAAGTATAAATATTAATGTATGTTAAATAGAAATACATAGCATTGTACCTAGTGTTTTTATTAGAATAAAACTTGAAATCTACAGTTTTATATTTTCTGCTTAGACATTAATCATGCAGTGAACTGATTAGCTAAAAATAGAAGTGAAATAGAATAATTATTTAAAAAGTTCAAAAAACAGTTGTCAGGCATAATGTCAGTTTATAGTATTTCATGAATACTGATACTTAAACTCAAGAACAGTAATCACATAAGCAGTGGAATTTTGACTTGACTATTATACTTTGAAGATAACCTTCCTCCATGTGTATTGAATAAAAGAAAAGCAATTATTTAGCATGTTTTTATGACCATACTGTTAAAACAATGCAAAATCATAGGTATACTTTAATGTTATTATACATTAATCAAAGTCTAATACATTAAAAGCCAGGGCCCCAAAGACCAAATCTCAATCCTATAACAAAACACCAAAACAAATATACTTTGTTATTATACATTAATCATAGTCTAATCAAATCAAAAGCAGATCTATATGTCAAACTTTAAATAAAGGGAAAGCAGAACTAAACAGAATTAATAAATCAATCAGAGAATTGCAGGTACAAAATACTTTGTTCCCCCTAGTCTACCTTAACAATGAATCTTGAAAGATTGGGAACTTTGAAGAAAAGAAATTGGAAGGGGGCTTGTATCTCCCACCCCAGCAACACAAGCAGAGAAAAAATATTTAGTTTACCATTTTATTTAAGCATACCTATATAAGGACAAACTTCTGAACGGAAACAACAGACGGGTTGACATTTCCTCCATAAGGTGATAAAGAGAAGAACTTGTAAAATTGACCACCCAAATCTAAAAGCAAGGACCACATGTGGGTTATACAATGTATTACAGCTGTGTGACATCATAAAGCCTTGTGTTTAAGAGACTGAAGTCCCAGAAGAGGCTCTGTATCTTTAGAAACTATCTGTAACAATCAGCAGGCTTGCTTTCTTCTTTTTCTGAATTTTAGTTTTTTTCATCCTTAATATGGACTATGATTAAGTTATTGTGGGAAAATAAAATGAGATAAGGAAGGTAAAAGCTTTTAGCCAGTTCCTGGCACTGAGGAAGTCTTTTGTGAAGGTTATTTATCTTTATTATGAAAAATATTGACTCTTGGGCAGCTATTCTTTTTACTCTCAGTTTATAAGTAACATTAATAATTAGTGTTATTTTGTGCTAATATATTCCCTATTAACATTTATCTCACTGGCTCAAGTAGGTGTCAGTAGGATGCTTTTTCTGGCTCTTTCCACCTCAAACAATACACCACCACTGGACCTTCAGCAACAGGCAGGATCCAATCAATTTCTGTCATTCTACTTCTGAGTGCCAGCCACTAGGTCCTGATAGATTTCCATGGGTTTACCAGTGCATTACAAATCAGTTACCTGACTTGTTTCCTTGGTGAAATGAGATGAGAAATCTGGTCTAGGCCTACCCAGGATATCTGTGTAGGTTTCTAGCTTTCTGTGGAAAGTTGGTCTATTTCCTCCATGTCACCTCTCCTAGAATGTTCATTAGGGTGATGCTTATAGAATAGTAGTACACAATTTCAATACTTCAACCAAGAAATAACCACCAAAATAATCTTCGTGCCATGAAGGATGGGACTCATTTGGACTAGCCTTTTTTATATGGCAGTCAAGATTTCTATCAAAAGAAATATGTAGAATACATAATGATATATTAATATGTTTAAGAAGTCCTAATTACCAAAGAAAACTTGTTGTAAAATCACTTTTGAACAAAAAGCCCACATACATACATGTGCATTAAATCTATACCACCAACAACAAAACTAGCTAAAAGTCCTTAGGAGTAGAATAAAAATGCCTTAATAAGTAAGAGTCTATGGAATTATATTTGAAGTTTGGAAAGGATCTTAAATATTATTTAGTATTATTAATATCATGTGTGTTATTTAATATCACATGTGTTCAGCCTTGTTCATTGCATTAACTCATGTTTTAAACTTAGAGTAAACCTAGAAAAAATAGTTTTACTCCCGTCTAATAGGTAAGGAAACTGGTGTGGAGACAAACCTACCTCCAGAGATAACGTCTTTTTTCAAACCACATGCCATAGTACTATGGTTAAAATGCCAATGTAATCCTCTGATGGCATTTTACCCTTAGTTAATATGAAGATGATTTGATCATTAATCCCTTATTTTCTAGAATCTTATGTGAAGGAAAGCACATCTTCTAAAACATGAAATGTCTTGCAAATATAATACAAATACTACTTGTAATTCTACAGTTTAAATTGTATATAACATTTAAAAGCAAGTTCCAACTTAAGATATATAAATAATATGCCTTCTAATAAAAAATCACACAAATTGTGTTTCCTATTATTTTAACATAATCTTGATACTTAAAGTTTTTGATCCAAATTAGCATGTAGAGGAACTCTAGATTTTGGTGTGAACATAAACATGAAAAAATGTGCTGAACCGAAAGTAAGTAATGGTAAAGTAAGTAAATAAAGATTTAACCAAATCCCACCCACTGACAGAATGACAGGAATCTTGGATTAGAAGATGAGCAAATCAATTGAACAGAGAGAAAGAGAAATCATACAAACCAAGTTTGTCTTTGTAATTTCTGATGAAAACAGACATTCCTGACTAAGGCATTGAAATGTTTTAAAGTTCCTAAAATATTCTGACAAAAATTGCAAAAGTGTGGCACAAACGAAATCAGACTGTGTTACCTCCCTAATCCCTCTTAAAAAGTAATGCATGCGTCTTTGAGGAAAATGGAAACATGACATAGTAAAGGACAGCAAGGTGGAATTGCTACATTTTTTTTCTTTGTTGCTCTGGGCTGTCATTTTCACATAAATGTTAGAAAATATGACAGTGTGTTTCTTACATTTAAAATTACCTATTTCTTGCTACAGCAAGGACAGGGCCCGTCCTTATTTAGGCTACACAGTCCTTGTTAATGATAGAAATCTCCATTTTCATATAAATAACGTGTGATCTGTCTGATTTGATCCATCTGGCTCTATAGTATTAATTTTAACTGCATCCCGGGATACCCAGATAAAACCAAGGTTAAGCACATCTCCAAACATAGGCTTCCCAGGTGGCACAATGAAAGAATCCTCCCGTCACTTCAGGAGACACAGGAAACACAGGTTCAATGCTTGGATCAGGAAGATCCCCTGGAGTGGGAAATGGCAACCCACTCCAGTATTCTTGCTTGAAAAATTCCAAGAATTGGGGGATATGGTGGTTAATAGGGTTGAAGAGTCAGACACAAGTGAACACACACACACATAGTTAAACCTATCTATCCTTAGATTAAACCACCTTTCCCAGACTCAAAACAGGTATTTTGGATAATTTTATCTCCATGCTTGCAACAAGTTATTTATCTTTAGACTTCTTTTCTATTACCAAATTCAAACTTTCTTTGCTAAGTATGTCTTAGACATTGCATTACTAGAAACTGGTTGACTTTATTGGTATTTTTGTTTGTAATCATACACAGTATGGCTTCGCAATATTTGTGTTTGCTTTACTGTAGTATTTTCTAGAAAATATAGACCCTGAAGATCCATTAATGAATCAGTTTATGGATTCATGAGATTAATCCCAGATTCAAGGCCAAGAAATGGTTTTTTGCATTTCCTTATCACAGTGTCCTCGCAGATTCGTGACAAGCATCATGACCTGGAATTAATTATCATAATAAATATTCAAAGTGTATGCATGACATATCAAGAACAAGACTAATAGTAAATGGAGAACAGGGTAGACAGGTCCCTGCCTTCAAGGAGCTTTCATGCTAGTGTGATTTCTCATGGTAGGGTACACATTTGTCCATATTTAGTGTCTAATTAGGGTGCCAAGGATGAAGCCTTCATCCTAGTCAATGAAGAAAACACAACAGTGCAGGAAAAAAAAAGGAGAATTTGCTGTTCATCTTTTTCAAATTCTTTCCATTTTCAGTGACTTCATTTTTATTTTACATAATTTAAAATTTACTTTCCATTCATAATTAATACAAAATGTTGACTGTATTCCATGTGTTGTACTGTATATCATTGAATCTATCTTATACCCAATAGTTTGTACCTCACACTCCCCCACTCCTATTCTGCCCCTCCACCCCACTAATCATTAATTTGTTCTGTATCTCTGAACCACTTCTTCTGTGTTATTCATTAGATTGCTCTATTTTTTACATTCCATGTATAAGTGATATCATACAGTGTTATCTTTCTTTGATTTATTTCATTTTAGCATAATTTACTCTAAGTCCATCTATGTTGCTGCAACTGGCATATTTTATTCTTTTTGTGGCTGAGTAATATTCCATTGTTTACATGTACCATATCTTCTTTATCCATTAGTCTGCTGATGGACACTTAGTTTCTATGTCTTTAAAATTATAAAAATGCTGCAGTGAACATTGAGGCCCATGTATCTTTTCAAATAGTGTTTTTGTTGTTTTCAGATGTATACTTGTGAGTGGAATTGCTTGGTCATGTGTTTTTAGTATTTTGAGAAACTTCTATACTGTTTTCCACTGTGGCTGAGCCAATTTTCATTCCCACCTATAGCATACAAGGATTCCCTTTTCTCCACATTCTTACCAACAAGTGTTGTATTCTTTTTGACAATAGACATTCTGACAGGTGTGAGGTGATATCTCATTGTGGTTTTGATTTGCATTTTTCTGATGGCTAGTGATATTGAGCTTCTTTCTATGTGTGTTGGCCATCTACATCTCCTCTTTGGAAAAATGTCTATTCAGTTCTTCTTCCCAATTTTTAATTGTATTGTTTGTTTTTTATATTGAGTTGTATCAGCTCTTTATATATGTTGGATATCAATTCTAACCTGTATACATGTATAAAATGGAAAAAAAATTCCATTCTAGTTAAAAAGACATTATAATGAATAGCTATACCAATTAGTTTCAATTAATAATAAAATAGGCTCTGGTAACAAGAGCTCCACTAAATACTATAATAATACCCTTAAAGAGAGAAGCTGTATCTTTTGCCTCAGTATCACTCAATTTGCAGATGTTACAGATTTAACACATGTTGAGAAGAAAATATGAGCTCAGAATAATGAATGAAGGAGTAGTCGTCTTCTCTTCACTGGGAACAGGCTGCAGTGTGAATATCAAGGATCCACGTTCAGAAGTACTAGTAGTAGATACTGAAGGCTGAAGGACCTGGTAACCTCATTAGACCCGTTGAAGGTGACCATTAGAGCTAGCTCAAGCTGTGACCATTCATGAATATGGTACATCAGCTTATCCCAGTACTCTGCTCTAAGGGAACTAAATAGAAATACTGATAGGTGATTTTCAAAACTTTTCCTAAAGAAGTAGACTACACATATTTCACATATGATTTCTGAAAAATAACAAGATTAATTTAGAAAAATTAACTAATACCAGCAAAATAGATAAACTCCAAGAAGCATGTTTTGTAAATAGCCCTGGGTAAGCAGTATCTGTGGAGCATAGAAACATACTGATTTTATAATAAATATTATTTATTCCAAGTGGATTTTAATGGAGTAAGACTAGAAAAGATACTACATGACCGATCAGGGGTATGAAAAAGTCAATTAGTTAAAATGAGGCTATAATAAGAGCTCAAATTCTGAGACATGAAAAAAAATGTAAGTTTTAAAAACTTTTTACTTCTGAAATTGCATATACTTTGTTAAAATACTTTACAGTCCATTTTAGGACTCAGTTCAGTTCAGTCGCTCAGTCGTGTCCGATTCTTTGCGACCCCATGAATGGCAGCACGCCAGGCCTCCTTGTACATCACCGAATCCCGGAGCTTACTCAAACTCCTGTCCATCGAGTCGGTGATGCCATCCAGCCATCTCATCCTCTGTCTTCCCCTTCTCCTGCCCCCAGCCCCTCCCAGCATCAGGGTCTTTTCCAATGAGTCAACTCTTCCCATGAGGTGGCCAAAGTATTGGAGTTTCAGCCTCAGTATCAGTTCTTTCAATGAACACCCAGGGCTGATCTCCTTTAGGATGGACTGGTTGGATCTCCTTGCAGTCCAAGGGACTCTCAAGAGTCTTCTCCAACACCACAGTTCAAAAGCATCAATTTTTCGGTGCTCAGCTTTCTTCACTAACAGTTATTGAAATCTAAGCTATAAATTTCAGCATTTGTGGTTGTGGTGTCTGAAGTCCTTCAAGAAAAAAAAAAACATAATATTCCTATTTCAGCTAAAACCTCATATACACTGTATATTACAGGTCACCAGAAAAGAGTTTCTTTTAAGAAGAAGAATACATTACTTTTGAATCTTTTTATTCAAACACAAACTTTAAATACTTAAAATACCTTCAAAAAATAGTAAAAACAGGCATTTAAACACAAATACATTTCTATATACAAATATAGAAAAATTTCTATATACAAATATATAGAAAAATAACCTCATTTATGTAAATGCATCAAATATTTTAATATCTTTTAAAAAGGATAGAATCATTATGTGTTTTGAACTAAGTTAAAAATACTAGCTGTACATCATGACTTTAAGGTGTTTGTTAGCCAGAAGTGAATTTTTCCAGCTATTGACATCCAGATCATTGTAGGTTGTTTCCTCTCTGCTCTAGAGCTTAGATTCTTAGCACTAATGAGTGTTACTCAGAACTTGTTTAGTCATTAGGTCATGTCTGACTCTTTGTAACCCCATAGACAGTAGCACACCAGGCTCCATGGGTCCTCCAGGAAAGAACACTGGATTCGGTTGCCATTTTCTTCTCCAGGGGATCTTCCTGAACCAGGGATCGAACATGCATCTCCTGCACTGGCAGGCAGATTTTTACCACCCAGCCACCAGGGAAACCTGGAGTACCTAGAGATACCCTGCTTCTAAAATTCTCTGCACCCTCAGCATGCTCTCTACTGTGTAATT
Organism: Cervus canadensis; assembly: GCF_019320065.1. Classification (NCBI taxonomy): domain Eukaryota; kingdom Metazoa; phylum Chordata; class Mammalia; order Artiodactyla; family Cervidae; genus Cervus; species Cervus canadensis. Next base: position 21,298,833 of record NC_057394.1, on the reverse strand, counting down.
TTACTTGAATATACAACAGGTTGGTCTAAATCAATGTACAGCCAACTGTGTTCACTATCTTTTCCCCCAAACAGAAGCTTCGTATTTCTCCTAGCTAATAACAGTATTATCAGAGACTAGTCAATAAATAAATTTACTTTCTTTCCTTCAGCATTGCACATTTAGCATTCATTCACCTTAACGATTCTAAAATCCAGCACCTAGGACTGGTTAAAAAATGAAAATGTGGATGCCTTGTTCAAAGATACTAAAAAGGTCTGTGCAAAGAGAGCAGAACTTTAAGCTGTTTGTGGGGACTTCTGAGCATGGAGCCCTGTGTGACTGCACAGACCACATGCCCACCATCATCTCCATAACCTCGTATTTAAATCCTTTGATACCATGAGGCTGTCATCCTTAATATTCTTGAAGCTGCATTAATTTCTGTTTTCTCGCTTCAACCCCATAGTTGATCCTCTTTATTAGGGTTAACATCCTCAGCACTGTAACATATTGGACTAGAAAAGTCTTTACTATGAGGGCTTCCCTATGCATTTAAAAGCATTGAGCAGCATCCATGGTCCCTATTTATTAGATTCCAGCAGTGCCCTTCTTTACCACAGATTGTGATAGTCAAAAATATCTCCAGATATTTCCATATGTCCTCTGGTGGTTCAGCTGGTAGAGTCTGCCTGCAATGCGTTAGACCTGGGTTTGATTCCTGGGTTGGGAAGTTTCCCTGGAGATGGAAATGGCAACCCACTTCAGTATTCTTGTTTGCAGAATCCCATGGACAGAGGAGCCTGGTGGGATATACTCCATGAGATCGCAAAGAATCGGACACGACTGAGTGACTAGTGCTTTCTGAAGGAGAAGATTTCCCTTTGTGTAAACACTGCTTTGTGTTAACAGAGTGCTCTGTACAAAATATGGAAGTGGTTAGGCTACCCCCATCTTACAACATTGGAAAAACTGTCCCAAAACCATGGGATAAAGCCCAGCTCTTTATCATGATACCCAAGTCTTCATAACTTGGCCTTGTGTATCTCTCCAACTCAAAACAGAGCTCTTTTCTCTACCTTGGATTACACAGAATGTTACATTGTTTTGCTAAAATTCTGAATGTCTTTATGCCATCCCACATAGAACTATTTTGTCCTTCCTGTCCTTAATTGTGCCTAAGTATGAGGTACTGATGTGCTGTTTCTAAATCTAATGTGATTAAGAGAGGTCTAAATATTCAGTCCTTCATAGAATTTCCACAAATTAAAAGAATGAATTCATCTTCAGAAACATTACATTGAGGGAATCCAATTTATTTTAGAGCATATGTTCATATAGGGAAATTTTCTAAATAGAAAAACTTCTGTTGTGTCCTTCATAAATGATTATCATGCTTGATTTTGTGCATGTCTAATTCAATATACTGGTCTATATATTCTTGAAAAGTAGGGAACGCTCGCTATACGTATTTATATCTCTGAAATACAGTGTATTACTTAACAGATGCTAGCCATTTATTATTTGCTGAAAGAGAAAGAGAGGGAGGAAAAGGGAGAATAAAGGAAAGGATGCAAAGAAGAGGAAGAAATAGATGAAAATTATTTTGAGAAGAGTTCTTGGTTCATTCATTTGCTTGTGGGCCATATTGTTTGGAGTACTGATGCTTTCTATCTTTGTTTTACTATCTGGTAGGGCCACTCCTCAGTATTTGCTCTTGTTTTCCACTTAGTTCTTTTCTTTCCTTTTTACCCCCCTGACTTGACTTTTTATTTTTGGCAGGTAAATTTGAGCTCCCTGGAGCAGAGAAAGTATTCAAGCCTAGGTAGCCCATGAGCATCTGGACAAACCAAGAAACATAGTAGAAAGTTGCTGTTCAGTCACCAGTTGTGTTTGACCTTTGCAACCCTATGGACTGCAGCACGGCAGGCTCCTCTGTCCTCCAGTATCTCCTGGAGTTTGCTCAGATTCATGTCCATTGAGTCAGTAATGCTATGCGACCATCTCATCCTCTGCTGCCCCCTTCTCTTTTGCCTTCAGCCTTTCCCAGCATCAGGGTCTCTTCCAACGAATTGGCTCTTGGCATCATGTGGCCAAAATATTGGAGCTTTAGCAATAGCCCTTCCAATGAATATTCAGTAGAATTAGAAACACACAAATATTAGCATACATGAGAATTTAGAACATAAGGCATTCAGTAGGAATTTAGAAACATACAGGAAAGAGACCCAGGTTCAATCCCTGGGTCAGGAAGATTCCCTGGAGAAGGGAATGGCAACCCACTCCAGTATTCTTGCCTGGAGAATTCCATGGACAGAGGAGCCTGGTGGGCTGTAGTCCATGGTGTTGCGAAGAGTTGGACATGACTGAGTGACTAACATGCATAGAAACATACAAATATACATGAGAATTTAGAATAGGATAAGGCATAATTTCAGCTGAATGCATTAAAATGGACTTCACAGAGAAGTGCTGTGTGTATGACTGGTATAATTATTTAAAAAGGTAAAATTGAACCCACACTTCACAACATAAACATAAATCGGAGATTGCTGAGCCAAAGGGGAGGCCTTCCCTAGTGTAGTTAGATACTGCTGCATTCTGTGACGGAGGGGTCCTGTCACTTGACCTGACTAATCAAAGATCCAGCGGTCAGCAATACAACTATTCACCATCAGAAGAAGAGCACTAAGCCTCTCTATAAATGGGCTGCAGATTCATAGTTAGACAATCTTTCCCTGCCTCTCAGCATATGCTTATCCAGAAACTTCTTCGTCATCATTAGTGTCATCACTACCATTTCATGAATAAACGCAGTGCTAACATATACAGAGCTCTTTCTAAGCACTTGATATACACTGTCTTTGAAAGACATACATAATCTATGGTTGCCTATTATAGGAGATTTCAGTGATGCCGTAGTTATCAATGCATCTATACTAATGTAATCATTAAAGGTTTATAATTTAGCATGTTCAGATATATGCATATTTACTAATGGATGTTATCAACTTTGTCCAAAAATACTTACTGAATTTTACAGAAAAAAAAGGAAGATATAGTTTTGCTTTTTAAAGTATCTGCATCTTCTTGAAAAGAATATCCAGTTTATATAGGAAAGATATTATAGAAATGAATCACACACTTGCAGATCTGTCCACATAATTTTGGTAGAGTGTTGATAACATTTCCTGTGATGGTGGACCAGTTCTCAGGGAGCAACACAGGATTTGGTGACTGGTGTTCAAGATATGTCCTTCACTGATCAGTTGACAGAAGATTCCAAATCACTGTTCCTCATGATTACACTTTGATTATGAATTTAAATCACTTAAAGTCCATCTGTTCATCAAAGAGTAATTTACTGTCAAATCCAATAAGTGACAGGAATTATTTTCCTTTACTTCTGACCTTGTTTTTGGCACAGAGGAAGTTGGTTCAAATATAACAAATTTCCCCTTGACAGCTGGACAATTGTTCCTTGTGGCAAAACGAGAAAGCTGTTGCATAGAATCGACAGCCTGGATGCACCAAATATTTTACCATTCTAACATGTTCTTTTGAATGCATATATTATTTTCAAATTTTCCTTTGCTTTGTTTAATAATTTTCTACCTTTATGCTCAGTTAACTGTATGAAAGGCATATATCTTGTCTCTGACAGACTTTGGTATATAACCCATAGGCTTCTTTTATTACTATTTAAAACTAAAATTCCACTTTTTTTCTTTTTTCTATCTTCCTCTATAATTTAAGACCTCTAGTGAACTATAGCTTTTTAAAAAGTGAAACATGATGCAGCAATAGGAAAGACGTCTCTCTTACCCTTAAGACTGTCATTTCCTTGAATTTGAAGTTCAGGTTTTAAATTTATCTTTACATCTCCACCAAATAGCACAACTGGTAGAATTTCAATAAAAAATTCCTGGAAAATCATTGGGGTACTTTTAAGAGGCATAGTATCATATAATCATTTGTTATGAATAAACCATTTGCATATAAACAATCTTAATTTGGCTTATCATATAATCTTCATCTTAATATGCCATAATCATAACACAACTGTACAATAAAATCCTAACCTTTCAATTGCATTTATATAATACCAATTACTTGTTTGGACATTTAAAGGACATGATTTGTATTATGTTTTATTGCATTGTTCTTAAAAGTTAATATGCATTTCATTTTATGTCTCCTCACAAGGCCAATGCATTTTAAGAAGCAAAAAAAAAAAAACCATAATACACAAGGCAATTAACATACATAGAACTCAAGAAATAAGGCCATAACTGGCCATTTTCTTTTCCTCTCCTTTCCTTTCTTCTTCTTTCCTGTCCTTCTTTTCCATTTTCTTTTCTTTCATTTTTTCCTTTCTGCAGGGAAAAATTAAGTGGTCCTTGTGAGCTAGGCATTTTGCTCTGTCAGATGAATAAAAAACAATGACTAGCTTTTAAGATAACACATATCAGAAAATAATAAAGAAAGTTGAATCGTTATATAGTGTTTAGTTCAGCTCAGTCACTCAGTCATGTCCGACTCTATGTGACCCCGTAAATCGCAGCATGCCAGGCGTCCCTGTCCATCACCAACTCCCGGAGTTTACTCAAACTCATGTCCATCAAGTCGGTGATGCCATCCAGCCATCTCACCCTCTGTCGTCCCCTTCTCCTCCTGCCGCCAATCTTTCCCAGCATCAGGGTCTTTTCCAATGAGTCAGCTCTTCGCATGAGGTGGCCAAAGTACTGGAGTTTCAGCTTCAGCATCAGTCCTTCCAATGAACACCCAGGACTGATCTCCTTTAGGATGGACTGGTTGGATCTCCTTGCAGTCCAAGGGACTCTCAAGAGTCTTCTCCAACACCACAGTTCAAAAGCATCAATTCTTCGTTGCTCAGCTTTCTTCACAGTCCAACTCTCACATTCGTACATGACCACTGGAAAAACCATAGCCTTGACCAGACGGACCTTTGTTGGCAAAGTAATGTCTCTGCTTTTTAATATGCTATCTAGGTTGGTCATAACTTTCCTTCCAAGGAGTAAGCGTCTTTTAATTTCATGGCTGCAGTCACCCATCTGCAGTGATTTTGGAGCCCCAAAAAATAAAGTCTGACACTGTTTCCACTGTCTCCCCATCTATTTCCCTTGAGGTGATGGGGCCAGATGCCATGATCTTAGTTTTCTAAATGTTAAGCTTTAAATCAACTTTTTCACTCTCCTCTTTCACTTTTATCAAGAGATTTTTAGTTCCTCTTCACTCTCTACCATAAGGGTGGTGTCATCTGCATATCTGAGGTTATTGATATTTCTCCTGGCGGTCTTGATTCCAGCTTGTACTTCTTCCAGCCCAGCGTTTCTCATGATGTACTCTGCATATAAGTTAAATAGGCAGGGTGACATATACAGCCTTGATGTATTCCTTTTCCTATTTGGAACCAGTCTAGTGTTCAAGGAGCTTATAAATAGTCCTGGAGAACTGAATACTCAGTTATGTCTCATATTAATAATTATTCCAATGAGGAAGAGATTAATATTCTCTGAAATAACTGCTGATTGCTCTGAGAAGAAGGTTCAGCTGAACTAGGTCTTGAAGGCTGATTAGTGTTTGAGGAAATGGAGAGGGAAAAGACGATGACCAAGGGTATTAATTGAAGTAGAAGAATAGAGTCAGTGTGAAAGTAAAATTTAAACATGTTTAATAGGTAGGAACGGGCTTCCCTGGTGGCTCAGACAGTAAAGAATCTGCCTGAGATGAGGGAGACCTGGCCTCAATCCCTGGGTTGGGAAGATCCCCTAGAGGAGGGCATGGCAACCCACTCCGGTGTTCTTACCTGCATAAGCCCATGGACAGAGGAGCCTGGTGGGCTACAGTCCATGGGATCACAAGAGGTAAGAACACAAATCTCAGGGACTTTGATTCTAGATTAAAAAAAGCTAAAAATGCAATAGAGAATTCTAGATCCCAGGGTTACGTAAGTAAAAGTTTGTGTTTTCCCAGTATGAGGCACAAGATGTATTACAGGAAGAGATTTAAAGTTAGACTAGCTGAGAGGTTAGCTGGGAGACTATGAAATATTACTGAAATTTATAAACATTGCAAAAGAAGGGGCACTTGGTCTTAAAAACAGACTGGTCAGATTTCCATGCACATGACTGTGTAAGTCAGCATTTTCTTGCTTTTCTGGAATTCAATCAAAAACATCGATGAGAATGAAAAATAAATCCTGCAAGTTTTATACTTGGCAAAACTAAGTAAAATGTATTCTCTGTAGTTTCAAATATACAGGAAAGATGCTAAGATTGAAAGTACAGAAAAGAAAACTGGAAAATAATGAGAGGATTTGCTTAAAGATGATATTGTTTTAACAAATATGTATTGAGCTTTTCCTGTGGTTCAGACCATGATTTAGACACATGGGGAAAAAATAATAAAATATAAGTTTCTGCCCTCATTGGGCTTATGATATAGTTGAGGTGAACAGACAAAACAATTAAAACAGTGTCATAAAGAGTGATAAGTGCAATGAACCAAATAGATCAGGGAATAGAGAGTGTGCCAAAGGAAAAGTTTAATTTTAAATAAACTGGTAAGAGAAGGTACCATGGACTGAATGTTTCTATCTCCCCAAAATTCTTGTGTCGAATCCTGAAACTTCACTGTGAAGTACTTGGGGATAGGTACCTTAGGAGGTGATCCAGTAATGACAGTGGGGCCGGCATGGTGGGATGAGTGCCCTTATAAGGAGAAAAACTAAGAGAGCTCACTCACTGTCTCTCTCTCGTGTCTACCATGTGAGGAAAAGTGAGACGATGGCTATCTGCACGTGAGGAGGAGGTCCTCACCAGCCCCCAGATATACTGGTACCTTTATGTTGGACTCCTAGGCTTCCAGAACTGTGAGAAATAAATATTTGTTCCTTAAACCACTCAGATTATGGCCGTTACTTATTGTAGCCCAAACAGACTAGGGAAGAAGGTCTCTTAGTCTGAGGAGGTGATACTTGAGGAAGGAACTGAGAGAGAGAGAGAGGTAAAAGGAATATCGTGGAAAGGCCTCGAGCCCCAGCATGCTGAGGGTCAGCTGGGAGACCCGTGTGGCTGGACCTGAGAAGGGGACGCAGGCAACTACCAGGAAATGTGATGAGAAAGAGACCAGGAGGCCAAGTTGTGTGGGGTTTTTCAAATGAGAGGGAATGTTGGACATTTAGTTGAAATGACAGAGGAAGCCACTGGAGGGTTTTGAGCCAAAATGTTCTTGTGGTCTGGTTTACATTTTCACAGGATCATTTTGTTTGACTTCAATACTGAGACTAGGCACAGGGTTCAGTGTGGAAGCAGAGGCACCATTTATGAGGCTTTCTAACATACCAAGTGAGAGATAATGGTGAAGTGAGTCAATGTGACATCAGTAGAGATGCTGAAAATGGGTAGAAACAGACCCATGATGAAGGTGGAGAATTTGGCACTGGATGAAATTTACAATGTGAAAGAAAGTTCCAGCTGACTCCCAGGTGTTTGGCTTGAGTAACTGGGAGGATGGAGTAATTGTTTGTTTTGGGGGGGAGAGCAATAATTTGGTTTTAAAAATGTTAAATTTGAGATACCTCTGGCATGTCCATGTAGAGATGTTTAGTAAACAATCTATACCTATGAGTTTAGAGTTCAAAGAGGAGATCTGGGCTGGAAATAAATCTGAGAGTTGTTCCAATATAGATGGTATTTAAAGTCACAGGACTAGGTGAGGTCCCCAAAAGAATGTTGTTGTTGTGGTTGTTTTCTAAAAAAAGCTTACAGAGCTTCTCTCAGAAAATGACAAAGGTGAAGAGCATACATGACAGTGTACCAGGTTTTGAATTTGCAATTGTTGTTCACACGCTACATGATGTCAGACTCTTTGTGACCCCGTGGACTGCAGTGCACCAGGCTTCCCTGTCCTTCACCATCTCCCAGAGTTTGCTCAAATTCAGGTTCATTGAGTCTGTGATGCTATCTAACAATCTCATCCTCTGTTGCCCGCTTCTCCTTTTGCCTTCAATCTTTCCCAACATAAGGGCATCAGGGTCTTTTCCAATGAGTTGGCTCTTCCCATCAGGTGGCCAAAGAATAGGAGTTTCAGCTTTAGCATCAGTCCTTCCAATGAATAGTCAGGGTTGGTTTCCTTTAGGATTGACTGATCCGATGTCCTTGCAGTACCAGAATGAAAAGGACCGGTGCTAGGGCTGTCTTAGGACCTGTTTTGGTTCAGAGGAAAGAAGAGCAGGGATAGAGCTTTACTGGGAAGCTCAGACAAGCCAGGTTTGCATGTGGGAAATATCAAAATTATCCCAAGATTTAGATCATCCTTCATTAAATTTCATGAGACAGAATAGTTATAAACAGAACACTGGGTTTTCAGTACAAGATGCTAATTTTTTTTTCTTTGAACTGGGCCTGATGCAGTTCTCTGCACTATGCTGGATGACAGTCAGCTGCCTAGGTTGTTCCTCATACCCAGAAAGTTGGTGGCTGCCTGATCTCTTAAGACCTGACTTTATTCTTGGGCAAGGCACTCAAACTCTGTCTCATCTTATTCATAGCAAAGGATTGCTACATCTCTCCCTTCTCTGAGAGTCTATTACCCCTGTCCCCTCATCCCTTATTCAGTTCAGTTCAGAAGCTCAGTCATGTCTGACTCTTTGCAGCTCCATGGACTGCAGCATGCCAGGCTTCCCTGCCCATCACCAACTCCTGGAGCTTCCTCAGACTCATGTCCAGAGTCGGTGATGCCATCCAGCCATTTCCTCCTCTGGTGCTCCCTTCTCCTTACCTTCCATCTTTCCCAGTATCAGGGTCTTTTCCAATAGTCAGTTCTTCACATCAGGTGGCCACAGTATTGGACTTTCAGCTTCAGCATCAGTCCTTCCAATGGATATTCAGGACTGATTTCCTTTAGAATGGATTGGTTGGATTCAACCAGTACATCATTTATTAGCATCTGCATTAACAGCACAATGAGCGGAATTTTATTGCTTTAGGATAAAGATCCTGTGATCTTTAAAGGATATTTGCATGTTAAATGATCTCCATTTAGAGGGCACATTTTAAGGGTTCCTAAATTATAGGATGGTTTCCCAGGTGGCTCAGTGGTAAAGAATCTGCCTGTCAATGCAAGAGACTCAGGAGACACGTGTTCAGTCCCTGGTTTGGGGAAGTCCAGTGAAGGAGGAAATGGCAACCCAATCCAGTATTCTTGCCTGGGAAATGCTATGGACAGAGGAGCCTGGTGGCCTACAGTCCATGGGGTCACAGAGAGTTGGACATGCCTTGGCAACTAAGCCCACATGCACATGCTGACTACTGTATAGGCATCATTCTCGTTAACAATTGCAGGATAAGAACAGTATTGGCATCATCAGTGTTCTGTGCAGGCATAAATTCAAGAAGGTTGAATAATTTGCTCTATGTTGTGTAAGTACCACTCTTGGCTGACTAGAGAGACCAGGATATTTTCACTACACTTCATACTTTAGTGCAGCTACCCCATTTTACTTCAAATCCCAAGTTTTATACATTGCTTGAAGTCTACTCTATCCATGTGAACCAATTGTTTCAAATGATACCTACTTAAATTTTTATTAATGAGTCTATATTTTATGTCCACCATGAAAATTTCCATAGTTTTACACCAAACAATTATAGATACATCTTGCAGGAACACATTTACAGAGTCAGGAACAAATTTATGGGAAAATAAATCACAAAATCCATAAATTTTTAGTAAGAATCTGTATTTTCATGCTTCTTTATGTTTCTCCATCAGTCTTAGAGAAAGAAAGTCACGGAAGTTTTAATAAATGGAAATTGTGTGCAAGTATTTCCCATCAATTTCACCATGGTTAATTTAGCAATGGATTCAGAGTCCAGAATGCCTTGGTACATTATAACCTCATCGAGTTTCTTTGGAGAGCTGTGCACTTAGACATGATGGGGCCAGCATTTAGTCACAGTGCTTATGCATGGGACAAGCCCAAGTGGTGCTATTTACTTAGACTATGAGATTACTAGCACCTCTGGAGTTGAGCAGTGCACAACCTCTACAACTGTACATTGCAATCTATGTGGTATAAAATGTAGTCCATTTGGAACCATGGAAAAATTTGAAGTTATGTATTGCAAATGTGTTGTACATATCATTAGTAGTAGAAACAGAAACTTCTGAAAGTCACATTAAGGCATTTAATTTGTAGTACATCTTATGCACAATAAATATTTGTATGTTGGTACTCTATCACTTGCTGAAAATTATTTGAAGAAGATTATCATTATGTAGATATGTACATATTTACATATATATTTATATATCTAAATATAATTGTTATATGTAAACATAACTATTTAAATGATATTTGTGTTCAAGATAAGCATAATGGGAAGAGGCAAATATGCTGATAACAATGATTAGTAAAGTGGTTGTAACAGATGGCATATTCACTCCTGTGTTTCCCAGCAACCAGTATAAGGAGGGACGCCAGAATTGGCAAATTTATTCTCCTCCAAACAGTAGGACTATCAGTTTTCGAAGGTCAAACACAATTTACTGTGCAATCAATTCTAAAATAAAATTGTGATGTGAACCTTTTTTTGAGACATGGAATATACGTTGTACAAATGCATACATTATTAATGCAATTTTTATAACAAATATGGGCAATTTTTATGCAACTATTCTAACAACTTTAGTGGAATATTGCTTCTAATGAAATAGTCTCATATATAGTGTGGAATATAGATTATTAAGAAAAAGAGAAGAGTAGCTTTTGCTGTAAAGTAGGCCAAGTGAAATTTATTTCAATGTGAATTGTTAGTTGGATGGCAAACAATTTGATAGTGTGATTTGACTTGACCTAGCATTTGTATTTTGTCATACTCAGAGGGAGATTTTCTGTATACTTTACAAATTAGATGAGTTTATAGAGAATCAACACTGTTCTGAGACTTGAAAACCCAACCATGATTTATTTATCTATTTTTCCTGAGGTGGATGGCTACATCATTTCTACATGGATTGAAGCACTGAGATTCCTTCAGGCAAAACTCTGTTGTTTTTTTCCCTAAAAAAGTCATTTTGATTTCATCGCAACTTTGAAAAACAGCTGATTAAAAAAATGCCTGAGTATTGGCAAGTATTTAGCAAAGGGATTTTTATTACAAATCTTTAGCCCAGTGATGATCCTTAAATATTTATCTTAAGCAGTAAGTCTCCCTTTATGACCAGTAGGATAATTTCAATGGTGAAGGAGCCTTGCATAACTGGACAAATTTACTTAGAATGCTTTGGCAAACAGTGATTTTAGTGATACCAGAAATAAACGTTAGATTGATAACTAGGAATCTGTCCTAGTTTTTGTGTATAAAATCACGCCATCAACTAATAAAGGCTCATTTCCCTGTTTACTTTTATAGAAGGTTATGCATTCAGTTCATCTCTATATAGTCTCAGACCATTATAGTGTAAATTAAACAATACAAGATTAAAACAATAGTTTACAATATATCACTTGAGGTTTTGATCCGTTCTTTCAGTATGCTATTCTTGCTACATTTGAGTCTTAACAATGGTCATAAACTGTACAATTTATAGAAGCAATAACAGCCAGGACTTTTGACCATAGCTGGTTTTTCTTCTAATCAAAAGCCAATGATGGAGTAAGAAAAAAGTGATAACATTTTATTTCATTCTTGGTCAGTCTGTCTCTGAAGGTTGAGACAGTGATCCATAGCAGGATGGTGTTCGCTGGAAATTCTGTAGTTCCTGATGTGGGATATTGAGTTAAAGTCAAAAATAATAATAAAATAAACTGGCATAAACACCAAGTAAAGATCAAATTTTCAGTGAATAGAGCATTTTTCCTACTGAAAATGAGGCAGATTACACTTTGATTCAATTGAGAAGATACAAGAGGATACCGAATGTGAGGTGTTAATTGAAGGTTTGGTGGCCACCATGCTATGCAGGCTTCAAGCTGCTCAGGGCCGTCCTTTCTAATAAAAGCCGGAAGAAAGAGGGCTCGATTTCCCAATGGGAGGACAGCAATTCCAGTTTCCATCTGTCAATAATGCCTTGTGATGTGTTCTGTGAGCCAGCCTTTCTTAAGTGGCTTTTGAAGAAACTCTTAGAAGTTATTTGAACATCATAAGACTGCTTGGAGAGCTAATGAGGACCTTGAAACATTTCACCTTTATCATCTGAGCTTTTCAGGCTTGATTGGTGTTATTTGCAAACAAAGAAAAGGAAGGATTACAAACAGAAACTCACCTTTATCCCTTTATCTGAAAGAAAGCACAGGATTGACTCCTGAGTAATCAAATTGGAAATCTAGGCACATAGGTGTATAAAAATCTAATTTTATGCTTATAGGTGAGTCTGGCTAGAACTTTTTTTCTTTTTAGTTCCATATGCTTATTCCTAAATACAAGCCTATAGAGAAAAGGCAGTCCCAATAGATGAATAGACTGAACATTTATTATGTATTGGTCACTGTTCTACACACATGTTGTACATTCTTCTATTTAATTCTCACATACATACATACAGAATAAATATGATACATATTGGTTCTATTAGTTGTCTCCATTTTATTGATGAATGACTGAAACCCAGTGAAGTAAAATAAGTTACTCAGCACCCCAATGTAAAAAAGTCAGCACCCTATATCTGCGGTCATGTTCTTAACTGCTGGGTTACTATTCAGTCGCTAAGTCATATCTGACTCTGTGTGACCCCGTGGACTGTAGCCTGCCAGGCTCCTCAGTCCATGGGATTTTCTAGGCAAGAATACTGGAGTGGGTTGCCATTTCCTTCACCGGGAGATCTTCCTGACCCAGGGATCAAACCTGTGTCTCCTTCATCGGCAGGCAGATTCTTTAACACTGAGCCATTTGGTGGCCCTAACTGCTAGGTTACCTGCTATTCAGTTTTGCCTGAAAGTAGACAGTTTTTTCAGGGATTCACAGGTGGTGCTGGTGATAAAGAACCCGCCTGCCAATGCAGGAGACTTAAGAGATGCAGGTTCAATTCTTGGGTCAGGAAGATCCCCTGGAGGAGGGCATGGCAACCCACTCCAGCATTGTTGCCTGGAGGATCCCATGGATGAGGGGACTGGCGGGCTACAGTCCATGGGGTCACACAGAGTCGGACATGACTAAAGTGACTTAGCATGCACACAGACTTAGTTTTGGAAACACCATAGAAAATTCTAGACATTAAATCTCACTCCAAAATATATTTCTTCAATGAAGAAAGTATATGCAGTTTGAACAGCTGTCAGAAGCAGAATATTTAAACAGCCTTGAAGTATGTTGGTGAGAGGCACACATATGTTGGAATATGAGGCATCCCGTAAAAATACAAAGAAATGAGCTCCTAGGCTTGAGAGCTCAGTGTTTATTCTTCTGTCATGAATTAAACTAATGTTTCTAGCTTAATTCTATAACTTTTTTGTCTCTATAAGCTATTAAAAAGAATTTAAGTGTTTCAGAGATGATATTGTGAAATCCAGGTTTTCAAGGCAGAAATAATGTACTACCTGGGGGAGGGGTAGGTAATAAATTGGTTGCTTCAGTTATGGATTCATAGATTCATCTAAACAAGATTCCAGGCGCTAAAAACTTGAGAATACAAAGCTATTGCTTCCTTTCAAGGGAAACAAGCCTGTAAATAGCAAATTACAACTTCACAAGAGAAATGTTTAAATAAAGATCTATGATAAGTGCATGGGGATATACAAAAGGTCTGTCTTACTCTAGGACAGAGTGTTGATTGTTTGAAATGCAGATCTAAAGAGTCTTGTTAGGTTAGGGAGAGAGAGAGCCACTGGCCTTTTTCAATTTCTGCTAATCTGTATTAGGTAAGCAGAATATCTGATCTGAAACACAGCAAAGAGACATGAACTGGGGACCTCCTCGATTCTGAGCAGAGACAGGCTGTCAATAAACTGGAACTTGTGGTAACATAATTATTTGGAAAGTATGTTTATTTACAAAATAAAGCCTTCTGTACTTTTACAGGAAGGGTGATTAGTTGGATTTCTTATACGATGTTTGTCCATACAAAGGATTCATGAAACACACGAACAGCCTATTTGTGGTTTAATGGATGGATACCGCAGAGTTGGCTGAGTGCCTTCACCATCTTTGCAGTCATGCTCTAGACATTCCGAACTCCTAACAGTGCCCTGGAAACCAGGGGGTATCCCCCTGCACCCGTGCCCTGCCCACCTGGAAAGGCCGCCTGCTGCTTTCACCTGCCCTGCTGTCCCTTCAGTGTTTGCTTCCGCTCACTTCCTCCAGAGAGCCAGTTCCAGTGACTTCACCTTGTGGTTCAGAAATGTGTTCATGGCGTCCTGTCTCTATTACATGAATCAACACTCTGCCTTCAGACTGTTTGTTTAACTATTTCTTTACTCATTCTTGATTTTCCAGTGTGTGATACAGGGCAAGCTGTACAGAACTTGGCAACATATATTTGTAGTCTCAGTGAACAGATGTTGCTAATTTTGTTAAAAAAATGTTTTTGACTTCATTTAAACATTCAAATAGGTTATCATAAGGTTTCTGTCCTCCCTAAACTTTTATACCATTTTTAATGCTGTTATTGCACGGCACAGCACATTACAATACTACCTAATCACAGGATATGAAAGTTGAAAGGGGATTTGGAAGTTGACTAGTTCAAACCTTTGTTTTCTCATCTGTAAAATAAATAACAGAAAGATTATATCATTTATCTAGGTGGCTCAGTTGGTAAAGAATCTGCCTGCACTGCAGGAGACCTGGGTTCAATCCCTGGGTTGGGAAGATTCCCTGGAGAAGGAAAAGGCTACCCGCTCCAGTATTCTGGCCTGGAGAATTCCATGGACTGTATAGTCCATGGGTCGCAAAGAGCCAGACATGACTGAGCAACATTCACGTTCTCAGATAGTGAGCATTATGACCAAGACTTAGAATCCTTACTTCCTAATTTCCTTTATGGGGCACGTCCTATCTGTTCCACGTTATATAATTTCTGAATTGGAATATAGAATTTTAAGTCATTTTAGAATTTAACTCATTACTATATAATCATGCTTTTGTGTAGCACTATATGGCAACACATTCTATATTCTTGCCTGAAAAATCCCACGGAGAAAGGAGCCTGGAGGGCTACATTCCATGGGGTCAAAAAGAGTTAGACACAACTGTGTGGCTGAGCACAAACACTCATGGTAGACGCCGAGTACATATTTGTTGAATTGCTTCTAACTTCCATGTGTAAGGCCATATTTCCTGCATATCTTGAATAGCCCTGAATTTATAATCAATGGCAATGGGGGAAAATTTAGGGCTTAATGGTATTCTTTAAAAGTAATGATGTCATATCTTTTAATAATTCATATCACACAGGACCACTGAATCAGATGCCTCAACTTACAACCCATACTTAAATATTGAAATTCTATTTCTTTTCTGTCATGACAAAGTATCTTAAGAATATTAAAACTGAATTCATAGTATAGTCCAGTGAATATTTGAGAGCTATCAGAAATGAGTTCAGGTACTAAATAAAAGAAAGGCTGATATTACAGTACCAGAAGAGCTTTTGAACTCTTAATAATTTTGAAACAGTCATTTTCCCCTGAACTTGAACTAAATAATTCAGCCTATTTATTTTTTACTCAGCCATGGGGCATGTTTAAGGATTGCTTTTAATTCTTGAGAATAAAGGTGTATACATATGAAATGGTCATATAAAAAGAGGTATCTTTTACAACAGATAAGATAAATATGTGTTGAATAAATCAATTTGTATTTCAAAGAAGATTGCATGGAGTTCAAAGTTGTGTTTTATTAAATTGATGAACATTATATTGATTTTCAGTTATATTTTCTACCTGTTTCCTTCTTTTATCTGAACATGATTGACTGTAGCCCTAAAGTATCTGAGAAGAGGAGAGGGAAAATTCTGAGAAGAGAGAGATGAACAATAGAGAAACATGATATGAAAGATAATGTGCTTGGCCTCACACTGACCTCTCTACTCAGCATCTTCCTCTCTTGACCACTGATGAGCAGTAGCTTTCTTATTCTAATAATTCTTATACCATTAAAAAAAAAAAAGGTCATTTTGATAACTAAGCAGGTCTGATCATTGTAGGTAGGCTTGCCTGATGGCTCAGTTGGTAAAGAATTCGCCTGCAATGAGGGAGACCTGGGTTCAATCCCTGGGCTGGGAAGAGCCCCTGGAGGGAGGACATAGCAACCCACTCTAGTATTCTTTCCTGGAGAATTCCTATGGACAGAGGAGCCTGGTGGGCTACAGTCCATGGGGTTGCAAAGAGTTGGACACGACTGAGGACTACGCACAGGTACATCTGATTATGCAGCTTCAGTCTTCACAGTGGCACAAGGACATTCTATTAACATGTTATGTATAAACATCAGGGTCTTTATGTATTGAAAGGATGGTGAGGGACTTATTTGGCACTCTGGATGTTAGGAGTTTAACAGAGAACATCTATTACTATTAAAGTACTACCGATCATGTGGGAGAAGAGGCTAGTTATTTTGGTGAAGGATTAACATGTAGGGAGGCAAGTTGGTGAAGAAGACTCTCCTTACTGGCTTTGCATTGGGAGAGTTAAGGAATGGAGACTAACTGTCACATGATGGGAGACACAAAGGAGCCTCTCCCTGCAGCTGGGCTGACCTACTGTCTTCAGTGTCTTTAATGGTGGCCATGCTTTGTTGGGGCTAAAGGAGGGCCATTGCTCTGACCCAGAGTGTAGGAAGTGGTATGGAAGTGAGATCCAGAAGTAAGTTTTCAAAGGGGGGATTAGGAACAAGTAAACTAAACTTATTTATTCATTTGTTTATATTCCCTTAATTATTTTTATTATATTTTCTTCAATGGACTTTTTAAACAAATCTTTAGATATATCAGTTTTTCTCTGAGCTCTACTGAAAGGAAGCAGTGAAGGCATTTTTGTCCAACCTATAGATTAAATTTAACATGGACTGTGCACTCGTGGGGAACAGCATGGAGGTGGAGTGATAGGTACTTTCCAAGCATCAGAATAAAAAGGGATGCTTCAGACAAGCAGTGAAGTCATTTGGTGACTCATCTCTCCCTACTTATAGATACACCAGCCAGGACTGGAACCTGAGAGACCTTAGGTTGAAGGATCATAAGGGGTGAACACAATATTCAGAGCATGAAAACCTAGTTGACTGACTGACAGTTATTTAAAGAAAAATACTGAGTAATTGGGAAGATTTCATGGAGTTGGAGGTGTTAATGAGTTCTTTTGCTGAGATGTTAACACAATTTTATGAGTATTTGGTTATCTAAAAAGTAACATTTGTGATGATGTATGTGAACGTCTATGTGTTAGATCACAGTGAAGAAGCACAGGCATTTATATACTTGATCCACTGTGAGATGCTGACTGTGCAACTGGGGGCTGAAGTAAGTACTTACCTTTTCCAATCTTCCCAGAATAGGTAGTTCTATTCCATAGAATATAAAAGATGCATAAATATTTTCTCAGAATATCTGTTCAATTATCTTTCTCTTCTGACTCAGACTGCAAGTAATTTTGCCCTCCTAGCTGGTGGCTAGCATGCATGCAATTATGGGCAAGGTTTTTATATCACCACATATTTGTTGCTCATTTGCTAAGTCACGTCTGAATCTTTGTGTTCCCATGGATTGCAGCACATCAGGCTTCCCTGTCCTTCACCAACTCCCAGAATTTGCTCAAACTCATGACCATTGAGTTAGTGATGCCATTCAACCATTGCATCCTCTGTCATCCCCTTCTCCTCCTGCCTTCAGTCTTTGCGAGCATCAGGTCTTTTCCAGTGAGTCTTCTCCCCATATAAAGTAGACAAAGTATTGGAGCTTTAGCTTAAGCATTAGTACATCAAATGAATACTCAGGGTTGATTTCCTTTATGGTTGATTGGTTTGATCTCCTTACTGTCCAAGGGACTCTCAAGTCTTCTCCAGCACCACAGTTCCAAAGCATCAATGCTTCGATGCTCAGCCTTCTTTAAGGTCCAATTCTCAGATCTGTACCTGACTACTGGAAACCACATATAAAGGGAGAATATTTTAGTGTAGAAAGCATGAGTTTTAGATGCCGACAGATCAGAATTTGAATTCTAGGCCCATTCCTTTCTCACAATATGATCTTAAGAAAGTTATTTTTTCTCTTTGTTTCATCTTTTTTTATCATTAATATTACTATAATAATACTAAGTTTCACTATTATTTTTGTCTTCTTCCCTTTGTAAGAAGATGTATTGAAAGTCTGTTCTCTTTTTAGGCATGTTCCTGGATGGTTGAAATATACCTTTGAGCAAAACTTTACACTGTCTCTGGCCTGGTGGAGATTTCAAGATAGTGAGGTGATTGTGTAGGTTAAATGTACATTCAGTTCAGTTCAATTCAGTCGTTCAGTCGTGTCCAACTCTTTGCAACCCCATGAATCACAGCATGCCAGGCCTCCCTGTCCATCACCAACCCCCAGAGTTTACTCAAACTCATGTCCATCAAGTCAGTGATGCCATCCAGCCATCTCATCCTCTGTCGTCCCCTTCTCCTCCTGCCCCCAATCCCTCCCAGCATCAGGGTCTTTTCCAATGAGTCAACTCTTTGCATGAGGTGGCCAAAGTATTGGAGTTTCAGCTTCAGCATCAGTCCTTCCAATGAACACCCAGGACTGATCTCCTTTAGGATGGACTGGTTGGATCTCCTTGCAGTCCAAGGGACTCTCAAGAGTCTTCTCCAACACCACAGTTCAAAAGCATCAATTCTTTGGCGCTCAGCTTTCTTCACAGTCCAGCTCTCACATCCATACATGACCACTGGAAAAACTAGCCTTGACTAGATGGACATTAGTTCACCTAAAGTTTCTCAGTAAGTATGGGCACATTTTTTTCTTATAAAAGGCCCTCAAAATTCCTCAGGGACGTTTATATAAAAGATTCAAGTATCTCTTGTCAATTGCTAAATCATGCAACTTGTTCAGAGGCTAAGAGAATATGATCCATAGGATAATACTATTCAATACATCAAAGGTTTAACACACGTTTACTTCTTAGATTTTAAATTGCTCTACTTTTTTCATAGGTGAATTAAAAGGAGACAAAAAAGGCATAAATGACTTGAGATTATAGTAAGATAAATCTTGTGAGTGGAAGCATTTCAGACATTGTCAAG
Organism: Cervus canadensis; assembly: GCF_019320065.1. Lineage (NCBI taxonomy): Eukaryota > Metazoa > Chordata > Mammalia > Artiodactyla > Cervidae > Cervus > Cervus canadensis. Next base: position 21,279,616 of record NC_057394.1, on the reverse strand, counting down.
TCAGAATTAATTGTAACTTGTGCTGCAGTGTTATGTCTAAGGATTCTCCAATTCTGTTAATGGCTTACTTAATTGACAATATAATCATGGCTCGGAAGGGTGTGAAATTAAAATCTTAAGAAGCATATAAAATTACTGTGCAATTCAAAAGTTTCATGTGAACATAGCAATGCAGTTGGAAAGTGGCCTGTTTATGATTGATTCTTCTTACTTAGACAATTTCATTGATATCTTAGTCTTTTTGAGCTGCTAATATAAACTGAGGGGCTTATATACAGCAGAAATATATTTCTCATAGTTCTGAAGACTGGAAAGTCCAAGATCAGGGTGCAGGTGTATTCAGTGTGTGAGGACCTATTTCCTAGACAGTCATCTTTTTACTATGACCTGACATGGCTTAAGGGGGAAGATTGTGCTTTGGGAACTCTTTTATAAAAGCCCTAATCTCATTCAGGAGGGTCAACTTTCATATGTATTTTCACTTTCAGTTCAGTCACTCAGTCGTGTCCGATTCTTTGCGACCCCGTGAATCACAGCATGCCAGGCCTCCCTGTCCATCACCAACCCCCAGAGCTTACTCAAACTCATGTCCATCAAGTCAGTGATGCCATCCAGCCATCTCATCCTCTGTCGCCCCCTTCTCCTCCTGCCCCCAATCCCTCCCAGCATCAGGGTCTTTTCCAATGAGTCAACTCTTCGCATCAGGTGGCCAAAGTATTGGAGTTTCAGCTTCAGCATCAGTCCTTCCAATGAACACCCAGGACTGATCTCCTTTAGGATGGACTGGTTGGATCTCCTTGCAGTCCAAGGGACTCTCAAGAGTCTTCTCCAACACCACAGTTCAAAAGCATCAATTCTTCGGCGCTCAGCTTTCTTCACAGTCCAACTCTCACATCCATACATGACCATTGGAAAAACCGTAGTCTTGACTAGACAGACCTTTGTTGGCAAAGTAATGTCTCTGCCTCCTAATATGCTGTCTAGATTGGTCATCACTTTCCATCCAAGGAGTAAGCATCTTTTAATTTCATGGCTGCAATCACCATCTGCAGTGATTTTGGAGCCCAAAAAAATAAAGTCAGCCACTGTTTCCCCACCTATTTCCCATGAAGTGATGGGACCAGATGCCATGATCTTAGTTTTCTGAATGTTGAGCTTTAAGCCAACTTTTTCATTCTCCTCTTTCACTTTCATCAAGAGGCTTTTTAGTTCCTCTTCACTTTCTGCCATTTGGGGGTTAGGATTTCATAATTTGAATTTTAGGGGAACACAAATGTTCAAACCATAGCTGAATCAAATGAAAAGATTGACCTAAAATATTGACCATTTGTCTGTTAAAGAAAAACTGTCAAAAAGAGACACCTGTGATGTTTCTAACAATTACAGAGTAGATCAGAGTAGCATTTCCCATCTAGAGTCCATAGATTGTTATCTGGAAAATATATAGCACATGACTTCTTCAGGTGTCTGGATTTTTACCATGGCTGAACCTTTTAAGATATTTTCGTAAGTGTCTGTTTTCAGTTATTACCAGTGTCTCAATATTATTCAAATGCAGACATGATGTTACTCACAAATGACCATAAGTAAGAGACGGACTTTAAGTTTTGTGTTTCAAGAGTGATGGTTGTAATGTTGTATTTACATTTTCTTACCCTATGTCTCTCCAACTTTGTGATTTATAACTTTGGTAGAGGTACACATCATACCAGCCACAAGACAGACTAGCATCAAACCTGTGTCTGTGGACTAATGGCCTGGTGCTGAATGAGCTTTCCAGAGCAAATGGCCTGCTTCAGTATTATTACATGTTCTCTTAAACGAATTAGAGTATCTTATTTCAAATAGGAAATGGCTGATTTATTTTAAACTAAAATATTTTATAATACTTTCAAATTTCAATTGATATTAGGTAAATGAAAGTGAATATTTCAGTATTACAATATAGCAGGGGGGAAAGTGATTATGTAAATTATATACATACTGATAGGATAGAAATCTGCATATTGGAATATCTACTGCCCTTGTATTTTTTATAGTATCATCATAATACAATAAAATTAGCGCCCTATTGCATTAAAAGCACATACTTATTAGGAAAATGGCCAGGAAAAATAATCACTCACTCAGGGAAGTATTAGCATGAGATATTTTGTCTAAGTGTGTATATCACTTGAACTTCCTTTGAACTCTCTGCACTTCTTGCTATTTATGACAAAGAAAGCCATTGCTCACAAACTATTGTGTTTGCCTTTGAAGCAGCACCAGGAGATCAGTGACAAAAGGCAGAGCTGAGATTAGATGCCGAGGGTTATTGTCTTGCTTTGGTCCCTAAGCTATGTGAAATGTCAGCTAATTGAAAATGGTAATTATCCTACACAACAGCCTAAATGGTTTCATTCTAGGCTATGTGTTGCCTTTAAATTAATAGTCATTGATCTTCTGGTTTTTCACAATTCTTTCTTGTCCTTTTGTCAAATTATCCAGCTATCAGTCCTTGGAACAAAACCTATCTCACCATTTTTATTGACCATGGTTTAATGAGTGACCTGACCTTCCTGTTTGGATAGACTGTAATAGGTCCATCCATCTGAGGATCTGTCAGCCAGCGCCGTGTAACCTTTTACTGTATATTTGGTTTCTTGGTAGAAAGGTTTTAAAATGAAAACTTCAAATAATTGTTATACTGAGGCTATTTACACTTATTTCATATACTGATTGGGAGAAGTCATATTAATCACAGTAGTAGAAGATCTTCAAAATATGATCTACTGAGAAAGGCTGTCCCCTTGAGAAATGAATAATATATATTCAAAATGTTCAGCTTGCTTCTAATAGGAGTACTTCATACCAAATGGCTTTGAGGGAAATCTGTATGGTATAATTCTTCAGACAGAGAATTAAAATTTTCAGTTATGATGAGGGAAAAATAAAATGATCACGTAGAAGTTAGAAATACATGTTCTCATAGCTATAAAATGAACTCCAAGTACCCTCTGATCCTGTAAAATTGAGTTACTTTAGAAAATATTTCTGAGTAACCTAATCCTAAGTTAAGGCTTCCTAATATAATGGGTGAAAAACCCAAACACACTTGGGCTTGATCTGTTTGAGCAAAGTTAAGAGTGAGGGGAATTATTCAAATATATTCAGGCAGAATTCTCCACTCTGGAGGTTAGGAGTCTAACACAGAGAGATTATGGAAAAGTTACATTGTGTCCTTAGTTCAAGCCTTGTCACAAAGTCATAAGCTAATTTTTGAGTGTGAGGGAAACCAGTGTATTGTCTTTCTAGTCATACTGGAAATGGGAAACACTATCCATTATTTTTACATCATTAAGTGTAACTATGAAATATATCCACAGACTATAGAGACTGCTGCTGCTGCTAAGTCGCTTCAGTCGTGTCCGACTCTGTGCAACCGCATAGACGGCAGCCCACCAGGCTCCCCCGTCCCTGGGATTCTCCAGGCAAGAACACTGGAGTGGGTTGCCATTTCCTTCTCCAGTGCATGAAAGTGAAAAGTGAAAGTGAAGTCGCTCAGTCGTGTCCGACTCATAGCGACCCCGTGGACTGCAGCCCACCAGGCTCCTCCATCCATGAGATTCTCCAGGCAAGACTACGGGAGTGGGGTGCCATTGCCTTCTCCAATCTTTGGGATAGATGTCCAGAAAAACAATTGCTGGGTAATAAAGTACATGTATGTTTAATTTTCGATCCCTGGGTCAGGAAGATCCCCTGGAGAAGGGCATGGCAACCCACTCCAGTATTCCTGCCTGGAGAATCTCTATGGACAGAGGAGCCTGGCAGGCTACAGTCCACAGGGTCCAAAGAGTCAGACATGACTGAGCAGCTAACACCTTCACCTTCATGTTTAACTTTATTAGAAGTTTCCAAACTCTTTTTTTCAGAGTGGCTTACCATTTTACATTCAGCAAGGTATGAGATCTCTAGTTTGTATGCTCAACAGCATCTGCTATTTTCACTATTTTTATTTTTATTTTTTTAAATTATTTTATTTTATTTTATTTTTTTTGGGGGGCTTTGTCATACATTGATATGAATCAGCCATAGATTTACACGTATTCCCCATCCCGATCCCCCCTCCCACCTCCCTCTCCACCCGATTCCTCTGGGTCTTCCCAGTGCACCAGGCCCGAGCACTTGTCTCATGCATCCCACCTGGGCTGGTGACACACCCTGAGGCATGTGGGATCAAACCCATGTCCCCAGCATTGAAAGGCAGAGTCTCAACCACTGAACTGCCAGGAAGTCCCCATTTTCATTATTATTTTCTTTAGCCATTCTGATAAGTACATAGTCATAATTCCTTGTGGTTTTCATTTGCATCCCCTGACTACTAATAAGATTGAACATTTTCTCCTATGCTTGCTTGCCATCCACTATTCCCTCTTCAGTGCTATGTCTATTCATGTCTTCTGCTCATTTTCTAATTGTATTATTTTTTCCTCTTGACTTTTTATAATATATTCTGGATTCATCGCAATAAATGGCTTGCAAGTGATTTCTCTCAATATCATCTTCCTCTTAAATTGTTTGCAGAGCAGAAGTTTTTCCTTTTGATAAAGTCCAGTATATCAACTTTTTCCTTTTAGGACTGTGCTTTTGAGGGTGAAGACTATAGAGAGTAAGGATGTGCAAAGAAAGTTGGTGCTAAAAATAGTTGAAGGTAAAATTAATCTGACATATTGAATGGTGAACAAATACCTTTTGTGCTCTAAATGTTTAGATACAAATATGAAAAGACTCAATCCTGTTGAAAAATTATGGCCTTATATGCAAAAAGAAAGCAGAAGGAAAAGGTTTGGGAATGAGAGACTGTTTGGCCTCTTTTGTTAAAAAATAATTATGACAGACTCTGGCCTTAACTAAACTTGATTTAGGCTCCTTTTAAGACCTCCAGTCCTCGATCATACATCCATCTTTCTTGGGCTTGAATCACACAATTGTAGCAGGAACATTGCTGAGTTAGTCTGGTAACAATCATTTACCCTCCCATCCCTGGTGGCTCAGATAGTAAAGACCAGGGTTTGATCCCTGGGTCGGGAAGATTCCCTGGAGGAAGAAGTGGCAACCTACTCCCATATTCTTCCTAGGAAAATTCCATGGACAGAGGAGCCTGGTGGGCTACAGTCTGTGGAGTCACAATGAGTCGGACAAGGCTGAGCTACTAACACGGCACTACACTACCCTCAGTATCTGATCACCCTCAGTATGTGATTGCATTCTTCATCCCCCAGATGATAGGTGATCACCCTGCCCTTCCCTCAGCATCCCAGTCAAGTCTGTTAAACCAGAATTTCCCCTTCACCTTAGCTGTTTGCTCTCAGTGATGTCCTTCCCGCAGACCCCCCCCCCACACTAGCCCACCCCCCACTCCTCAGCAAAGAACTTCATTCATCCATGTCCATGCTGTATTCAGAACTCAGCTCAGTTCTATACTGAAATTTTGTTTCTGTTATGGCAACAGTTCCAAAATAAATACATTTACCATTTTAACGACTGCCCAGGTATGGCTTTCTTGAATGGTTTTTGTGGATTTAACCACTTTAGGCTCTGGTTCTTTCGCAATTTCACGGAGCTTTATTTTATTGCCAGCAAAAGTTGTTTAGAATGCCATGTCCCACCTGTCCTGTCCTGAGATCAGTATCTCAGAATAAGTGATGGTAGTTGCCAGAAGAACCAGGCACTGATCTGTGGGACATCTGCAAGCTTCCTGCCCTGCACAATTCTCGCCTCTGTCCCCCGTCTCTCAGCAGCCAGTAGAGGAGGCTGGGGGCCATGCTTTTGGCCCACTCCGGCTGGTGATTGGAATTGGCTGATGCTTAATGACCATTGTCTGTGAATTTGAAAGCATGAGATGAGGGTATTAGGGTATTTCTTCCCTGAAAATTCTACCTTTTATAGTAAAAATAATTTTAGAGCCAAATCCTGTCCTGTGTAAAAGAAAATCAACCAAAAATCAAAGTGATCATACATTTCTTGTATAAACAATGAAGTTTAAATCCCAGAACTTCTGTCCTTTTCATGCTCTGATACTTTGTAACAAAGGCTCTCTCAAGCTTGTAGGTATGAAAGAGCATACAGAGTTAGAGCTGGATATTGCTGTGGGGAAAATAATAGCAATATTTTTTCAATACACCGTCTACATTCAGATCTTTGCTGTTCCCTAGTAAACTATCTGGCAGCCAAAATGCTAAGTATTCAAAATACCTGGCATTTGCAATCATTGTGATTGTAAACCATTGGCACTGGGTTTATTTTCTTGAGTCAGACCATTTTGCACTACTCTTAAATATCTTGGCATTAGAACTTTGTTTTTGATACAGATAATTTCTCTTGCTATTTCCCTGTTTCCCTCATTGCTGCCCCGCATTTAGCTGCAATTTGCTCTAATTGAGTCATCCTCATGATCATGGAGAATTTGTTTAGCCATTGCAATTTTTAGCTGTAATCTCATTTTGAATTGTTTACTCTGATGATTAACATTAATGCATGAAGACTTGGCAGAGAAAAAAATGTTATGTGGAAAATGTGTTCTTTAATAGTTAATATAAACCTTCAGATGTTGGTTGTCAAAGGCTGCAATCTCTTTGATCTTTAAAAAGCTTACCAATGAAGACAGTTCTGTTGAAGAAACTATATTGTTCAATCCAAATATTTTTGGGAATCTGCTTTGAGTCTTGAGGCTTTAGAAATTTGCATAAATGATCTAAGTCTCAGTAAGCCTGAATGAACAGCAACTATTTGATGGAATCATTTATAGAGTCAGACACTGGAGTGTTGATTATCTACAAAAGTGATCATTCACTAAGTGATTATGCTTAACTTGACATGAACTTAATATCCCACTGGTCATTTTTAATCAATAAGCTGAAATATAATCAGGTTGGAGAACATATTAAAGTACATCAGTGCAGGGAGAGAAAAGAAGAAAATGGCCACATCAGATTGAATTATTTGGGAAAGTTGAAGGGCAATGTGGTTTAGCTTCTGCTGTGTTACTCTATGCGAGGAATGAGCTCCACCACAGGGCTTGAGGGCCAGAGGTCTGGACAACAGGGCTTTGGCCAACATTGAACTGTCCCAGCAAACAGGAAAGGAATCTTACACTCTTGATTCACATTTTTTTTTTTTGTCCTAATAATGCATAGCTAGTGGTGCTGGGTTATAGGCATCTCTAATCTGTGCCTGATAATTGGTGTAAAATTGGGTCACTCATTTTTTTTCCTCGATGTTCATTTTGTCATTCAGAAAATAAAGGGTACTGAGAAGTTACCCTTTAAGTACATCTTTAGTCTATAGGCACCTCTAAAATTCTTATACATTTGGAGATGACTGCTCTGTAGTTACTAATACAAGTCATAATTCCAGAGAGTTCAAAATTCGAGACTTTGACTTGACAATCCTATTTCTATGCTGGTTAAAACCCAGAGATTAGATTGAGTCAAGAGTCTATATTTGTATAGGGAAGCAGAGTAAGGGATCCAGGAAAGGGTCTGCTACTGCTAAGTCACTTCAGTCATGTCCGAGTCTGTGTGACCCCATCCCTGGGATTCTCCAGGCAAGAACACTGGTGTGGGTTGCCATTTCCTTCTCCAATGCATAAAAGTGAAAAGTGAAAGTGAAGTCACTCAGTCGTGTCCGACTCTTCGCGACCCCATGAACTGCAGCCTACCAGGCTCCTCCGTCCATGGGATTTTCCAGGCAAGAGTACTGGAGTGGGGTGCCATTGCCTTCTCCGAGGAAAGGGTCTAGAACCCTGCAAATGAGTGTCACTGACTAGAAGGAAAATAAGGAGAGAATGGGCTCCTGAAGCCATGAGAAGAAAGCCTTTAGCACAGAAGAGAGTGGTAAACCGTGTTGAAAGCATCTCAGATTTTATGGACAGGAAAAGAAGAGCTGCCGTCACACTTAGCTGCTTTCAGCTTGACAAAGTTGGGCTCCTGACAATGAAAGTACAATCAGAGTATTGTAAATAGAGAAAGGTGCTGACAAAGGGGAGAATGTGGTTATGGGTAGCTCTTTCTAGAACTTTTATGGGTAGCAGAAGAAAACTGGCAGAGCTGGAGGGAGCTTTGAAATTAGGGAAATTGATCCTCCTGTGTTTTTTGTTTTTTGTTTTCCTTTCTTTCTTTTTTGACAGGCATAAGAGAACACAAGTGTAAGGCATAATATAGTAGAAAGAAAAAAAATCAATGATGCAGAAAAGAGATTGGATGATTGTCTAGGATAAATGCTCAGCGAATGCAAGACTATCGGTTCTGGAACACAAAGCAGTTGGTATTTAATAGAAATGGAGTCCCTGAATCCACATAACAATGATTTTTCTTAAACTTAATTGAGAAAATTATAGTAGAGAACCAACTATGCTTGTGTGTAGTAGTAGGTCATGATGTAAAAGGCAGTTCTCTTTATAGATCCTGGTCAACAATTTTGAAAGTAAAATTCCTTGAGGTAACTACAGTTAGAGGACTACAGTTAGAGGACAGAGGGATGCAGGACAAATACAAGAAAACACAAAGTGGAAAAGTAGGAATGAAACCACATCTTCAGTGGAAATATGGGAATTTCAGGAAGTAGCAGCTGATTGGCAAGATGTTTCTGGAGTTCAGTACTGACCCAGGATCTTTTAACAAGCGGTTTCAGTGTGAGCACTACTTTGTTTACATATTTCAAATGAAGTACAGTACAGTGTGAAGAAAACAGAAAAACACAGAATTTTAAAATTTAAAATGATTTTTATTCCTAGGACAATATTTTTTTTTCAAAATAAGGCCTGTGACACATAGAGGGTTATAGCATAAAAATATATTTCTTACTGTGAATAGCTATAAGAAAAGAAAATTCATCTAAGAATGTTTAACCAACTATGAGTTTACCATATCACTGAAATAGACATCTACTAGTAACCATTCAGGCTGGATGTAATCCTGGGCTGGATGAAGCACAGGCTGGAATCAAGATTGCTGGGAAAAATATCAGTAACCTCAGATATACAGATGACACCACCCTTATGGCCGAAAGTGAAGAAGAATTAAAGAGTCTCCTGATGAAAGTGAAAGAGGAGAGTGAAAAATTAGATTAAAACTCAACATTCAGAAAATGAAGATCATGGCTTCCAGTCCCATCACTTCATGGCAAATAGATGGGAAAACAATGGAAACAGTGACAGACTTTATTTTCTTGGGCTCCAAAATCAGATGGTGACTGCAGCCATGAAATTAAAAGGCGCTTGCTCCTTGGAAGAAAAGCTATGACCAACCTAGACAGCATATTAAAAAGCAGAGACATTACTTTGCCAACAAAGGTCTGTCTCAGTCAAGGCTATGGTTTTTCCAGTAGTTGGGTGTGGATGTGAGAGTTGGACAATAAACAAAGCTGAGTGCCGAAGAATTGATGCTTTTGCACTGTGGTGTTGGAGAAGACTCTTGAGAGTCCCTTGTACTACAAGGAGATCCAACCAGTCCATCCTAAAAGAAATCAGTTCTGAATATTCATTGGAAAGACTGATGTTGAAGCAAAAACTCCAAAACATGTTGGCCACCTGATGTGAAGAACTGACTCAACTAGAAAAGATCCTGATGCTGGGAAAGATTGAAGGTGGGAGAAGAAGGGGATGACAGAGGATGAGAAGGTTGGATGGCATCACTGACTCAATGGACATGAGTTTGAGTAAACTCTGGAAACAGGTGATGGACAGGGAAGCCTGGCGAGCTGCCGTCCATGGGGTCACAAAGAATCGGACATGACTGAGCAACTGAATTGAACTGAGCAACCTTCTGATGGCCAGATAGTACTTGCATTTGAGGATAGTCTTTCCCTCGTGCTTGTTGTGCTGTGGCAGACCAGTCCATTCTCAGACATCATGTCTCATTCTAAGAATGGAAAACACTGTGGTAGGGATAAAAATGCCCCTCTCCAAAGATGGTCATGTCCTCATGTTCAGAACCTGTGAAATGCTGCCTAGCATAGCAAACAGGACTTTTTACATGGGAGTAAGTTAAAGATTTTGAGATGGAGAGATGTTCCTGGGTTATCTGGGTGAACCCACTATAACCAGAAGAGTCCTTATCAGTAAAAGGAGTCTGGAGATTCAGAAGGAGAGGTGGTGATGGAAGGAGAGTGATACAGAGTGAGAACAATTCACCTGGCAGATGCTGACTTTAAAGATGGTAGGAGGCCAAGAAACAAGGGAATATGGATGACTTTTTCTATGTATGTGGGAGAACGCACGCACGCGCGCGCGCACACACACGCACACACACACACACACACACACACACACACAGATTTTTCCCTAGAACCTCCAGATGATTTTAGCCCTGTGAGTCCCATTTCAGACTTCTGAACTCCAGAACTGGAAGATAATAAATGTGTGCTATTTTAAGGCACCAAGCTTGTGGTCATGTCATAGCAGTCATAGAAAACTGATATAAATGTGAAAGGGCAAAAAGGGGGGAAAAGGAACATGCCAGCTGAGTTTGTCATGTTATATTAGGAAAGCATATGCCTTTCTAGAAGCCCTAGCAAGTTGGCATTTTTCTGTATCTTTTTATCCAGACTTTATCCATGGCCACCCTGTATCAATCAGTAACCCAAAATAATTTAAATGTCATCAGTATTTGACAATCACAGTCTATGCCCTGGGCCTGAAGCAAGAGATGTTTTCCTTTCTAAGATCCATTGCTGTCTGTCCTTAGCAGGAAAAGATAGAATCTATTGGAAGGGAAAATGAGGCTGAAGAGGAATGGACTATGGATACAGGCCATGAGGGGTTGCTGGATAGAACAAGTATTGGGACATGGGAGGTGGAGCACATGCTGAGACGTAGGGTGAAGAGCAGATGTTGGGGTGTTGGGTCTGAGAAGGTATTGGTAAGCTGGGCTTATAGCAGATGGTGTCTGCCATGATGCCCAGCATTTCCCATCTGCCGGCAAGCTTCACTGTTGCCTTTCAAAGTTTCAAAGTTGTCTTACCTTCATGTCCACAACCAACATTCTTTTTCAATCTAACACCTTCTTTCTTTCCAATTGCTAAAATAATCAACTACTTTCCCTCCTTTGGTCAATTTTGCATCAGACTCACCCCTGTTTTATTTTTTACCATTATGTAGCCAGCATAATCTTCTAAAAATGTATTTTATTAACCCCTTGTTTTTTGACTAGTCACTTCTCACTGAAATTAGAATTCAGATAAAAATCCTTGACTGCCTTGTCTTCTCAAGCATTGCTTACAGAGAGAAAAAAAAAAAAAAAAAAAGATTCTTTAACAAATGTTTCAGCTTTCCAGTCTGAGCTATCATTATTTTTTTGAGAACTTTTTTCTTTTAGACAATTTAATTTTACCTCATGATCATGTACTTACTTGTGTGCTGCTCTGATTAATGCCCCTTTTAAGTTATAAGCTCCATTATTGTAGAAGCTAGATCCATTTTTACTCAATATCGTATTGCCCTTAACTATAAAGTGAATGAATAATGGGTAAAAACAAACAGGCAACAGTAACATTTTTGACACTCAAATTGTCTAATCTAGTGGGAAAGAAATAATGAGATGACGATTATAAAAATTGTAAAAATTACACCCTTTAGAAAAACCACAGACAAGTGAATTTGGATCTTTATATGTCATCTACACCTTGAATGTGGGTTTGAAAGATGATATTAAAGGGATGTTGGAAGATAAGACATTTCAGGTTTAGTGAACAAAACCTACTGAAGCAGGTTGATAAATTCTGTGCGAGATTTTGTTGTGTTATTTGTGTTTCTTTCTAAATATGAGTGACATAATATTAGTGATATTGCAGGAAGTTGACCTTTCAGGTAAAATCATACCATTAAATTCTTACTCACCATCTACCAACAAATACTTTTTGAGTGCTAATTGTGAGTTCAAAATAAGCACCAGAGATAATGAAGTGACAGAAAAATGAAGATACAGTTCTTGGTCTCATAGAAAAATTCTTTTTCTCTAGTTTTTAAAGGTTTTATTTTGTCTCTAAGACAACGTCACAAGTTCATTGAGAGCAGAAGATATCACTCTTCATATTTCTCCAATTTCAGTTATGGCAACTATAACAGAATCAGGCAAACAATAATTGAGCTGTGAACTCCAAGTAGATTTATTAATTGAATAATCAAGATATTTCTAGATGGTAAAAGTACCATAATAAGATGGTTGATAAAATATCGTGATGCCACCTTGAATCATTACAGACCTACCTTACAATAGGTGAGTAAAATGAAAACAGACATTTGAAACTTAATGTAGTTAGATGGACTAATCCAAGGCAGCAATTATGGATTATTTAGGCTGAAAATTCACTTAGAAGTCTGTACAATCCAGAATTCTAATTATAATATTAAATAAATACAACTTCCACATGCCCCGTCACATTCTGCATTGTCTCACTGCAGCTTGAATGTTTTCTCTACTTTGGAATTTATCAGACTAATCAAAACATCTAATGCTGGTTAACATGATAGTCACCTGACTCAATTACATGGGCTGTCAGATGAAATTGACAGATGGATCTCAATGAGAACAAACATACTGTTGTCTGATTCCCACTGAGGAATATACTGATAAGTGACATGTGCCTTCTAATATCATTGTTGTTGTTTAGTCACTAACTCGTGTCTGACTTTTTGCGACCCAATGGACTGTAGCACACCAGGCTTCCCTATCTTTCACTATCTCATGGAGTCTGCTCAGCCATCTCATTCAACCATTTCATCCTCTGTCGACCCCTTCTCTTCATGCCCTCAATCTTTCCCAGAATCAGTGTTTTCCAATGAGTAAGCTCTTCACATCATTATCCTTAGATAAACATTTTTTTTCTATTGGTATCACTCTAACTATATATACATATATTGTAATATATATGCTATATATTCACTATAATAGTAGTGATTGTGGCTTAAAATTTGCAAAATTTGAACTGCATAGGACATGCTTTAAGAAATATAATTCTTTCAAGAAGAAGAAAAAGATTTTGTTAATATGAGGAGTTGAAAAGTGGAAATCAATTGAAAATTAATAGCGTTTTAGTTCTCAGCATCCAAAAATCCATCTTAACTTTACATTTGTCTTTTTGAACATCTAGAAATGTTTTGTTACTTCCACGAAAGAAAACAACAAGAATGGCGATAAGACTCACTTTAATTTCTAATATACTTAGTGTCTCACTGTCCAATGACTAGTTACATGTGACTATTGAAGTTTAAAATTAATTAAAATTAATTAAAATTAAAAATTCAGGTTTTTAGGCACATCAGCCACATGTCAAGTGCTCATTGGTTCCATGTGGTTAGTGGTTACTCTTTCAGCACAGGTATAGATAGATTTTTATCTTTCTGGAAATTCTCATTGATTTAGTGCATTCAGATATTTGATCGTCATCTCTGGGAAGTTAGCAGAGTGCTCGGAGGATGAAGGATTTCCCAAGGTGAGAAACGGGTTTTCTCAGGAGGCCACTGGTACAAATGACAACCACATGACTGGGAGAGAGTGAATTTGTGACTGTAGTTGCTACAGTCTGAAGGGAATTTGCAATCAGGAGACTATTTATATACTCAGTTGTTTCTGAAATTGCTTTGTCATGATTCACCAAGGCAGGTCATCATGACACGCCATGTGCATTTTAAGGTAGGATAGTAACTTATGGATAAGAGGGTATGATTATGAGATTGGCTACTTCTAAATGTGAACCTCCATTTGTTTTAATGAGTGGAGAGCACTCATTTTTTTCTTTCAGAGAGCAATGGTTTTCATCATTCAACAGTGGAGTGTTTACTGCAAGCCATTTTAAAAATGCTACTTACATTCCCCAAATTTATCCTGATAAAGGCCCAGTTTGACAGTTACTGTGTCTGATAAAGTTAATATTAATTCTCTTTTGTTACTTGTGGAACCCCTGTGAGAAATAAATTAGTCCATAATAAATGTCATTATTAATAGAACAGATGATATTGTTAATTGCCAATTGAAGTACTGGTTTCTATTCTAAGGAGTAGTCATAAAATCCAAAATCCTGGCCCTGACCCAGGCTCTGTATAATTTCCTAAATCCAACACGGGGAATACAAGTTATTTACGCTACAGTGTTTGCTGCCAGAGCCGGGCTCCTCTGTCCTCTTTTAGTTGCCTAATGTTTACTGTTATGTAGAGTGTTTTTTGCATCTTGTGATTCATTTCTATATAGCCTATCATGGCCCTTGAGATAGGTTTATTCCTACCTAACATATAATGTAATTAGGAGGAAAAATTAATTGAAGTTGTATGCATGTAGTCTGAAGGGTAAATTTTATCCTAAAAGGACATAACATGGTTCCTTATCATTTGTCCACATCAACATCGTCAATCTCACCCTCCTCTTTCTCAAGGGCATCAGGTACACCCATGTTTGTAAAGAGTCAATGTTGAGTTCAAACTTGGGAGCCAAGCTGCCACAATTGAATTCTGGATCCACTACTTATTAATTGTGTGCTAGTAACCTTCTGACTCATTGTGTGTGCTAAGTCGCTTCAGTTGTGTCTGACTCTTTGCAACCCTATGGACTGTTGCCCACCACACTTCTCTCTCCATTGGATTCTCCAGGGAAGAATACTGGAGTGGGTTACTGTGCCATCCTCCAGGGAATCTTCCTGACTCAGGGATCAAGCTTGTGTCTCTTGTGTCTCCTGCATTGGCAGGCAGGTTCTTTACCACTAGCGCCACCTGGGAAGCCCTGTGACCCACTGTACACATCTGTAAAATGAGTTTGAGAATAATGGAGATGCTCTTTTCATGGATTTATTGTGATTAAAGAAGTTAATTGCAAGCAAAATTACTTGGAACAAGTTTCAGCACAATACGAGTCCTCACTGAACGTGAAAAGCTTTTGCACTTTCTCAGCCATGATGTGGTGCAATTGACAGTGCCTCATCAATGTTCTAGAATCAGTCACTCATTCACTTAGGGTTTGTTTGCTTTTAGTTCCTTAGATTTTATTACAAATACTTTCCTTTTTCCACTGGAAAATAGAGATAAATAAGAAACAGTCTCTCACTTCAGAGAGTATATGTGCCTGAGTGTGATATCCTTATCTTTTTTTATGTATTTGCTTATTAGCCATAAGTAAGAGTTTTAGGAAAAATAGATGCAGTAGTTATTTAGCCTTATTGGAGAGACTATTGAAAAGAAAAATGAGTCATAATAAAACCTCCCATTTGATTGATTATACAATTTTGTTGTGTTTTGACATAAACTAAATTTATTCTTATAATAATCTCAAGGATCATAACAGTATCTCAGGCAAAATATCTCAACCTTTGTCCATACTACATTGCTTTTCTGTAAAAAATATCATGGCTCCAAGCATGGACTTTATACAAAAACAGAAAAAACTAATCTCTATAGTAAGAAGTACAAGCAGTGGATACCATTACTGGGATTGTTATCTAGAAAGGAATTTGACAGGGACTCTTGAGAATGTCAACTTCTGTTTCTTCATGTGGGTCAGGTTGTATAGTTTGAAAATTCAAACTATACACTTATACTTGCATTTTTCTATCTGTACATTGGGCTTCCCAGGTGGCTTCACAGGTAAGGAATCCACCTGCCGATGAAGGATATGCAAGAGACACGAGTTCGATTCCTGGGCTGGGAAGATCCCCTGGAGAAGGGCATGGTAACCCACTCTAGTATTCTTGCCAGTAAATTCCCGGGGACTGAAGAGCCTTATGGGCTACAGTCGTGGGGTCGCAAAGAATTAGAGCATTCACACACACTCACCCACACACATTCTCTCTCTCTCTCTGTATATTATACTGAAAAAAATGTAAGCACATGGCATACACATACATGTTAAGGTATTTGTGTGTGCATATAATATATGTGTGTGCATTTATATATATGTTTATCTCCACAAATATGTATGGATGGATGTGTGTATTCTGTGAGTTCAGTCCAAAAGATTTCCACATTATGACTATGACTCTGGTATATAAAGAGAGAAAGCTTATTAAGCAGTCTCAAACTTTCCAAACTAATTTATATTAAAGCATGATCTTACCGAAAGCCTTAGATTTATGCATCTCTCTTCCATGATAGAATGGTAAGTAGATCCTATACAATACTTATTTCAGAACCTCTTCCAATTCCAAAATGCCACTGAAGCTTAAGTTAATTAAATTACATAAATTCCAGGCAGTGATGGGAACAGTAATATTTAGTATAAGTGCATATTCTTGCAAAAATCCCTCCCTTACAAGGCGTGCTGATACATCAACTTGCTTAACTGCTGGCATTTTTTATATGTCCGAAGGGAAGACATACTTAAGTAGGTTAGTTATCCCTTGGCTTGTGAATTGCGAACGTTTTTGTTGTTTGCTAATAGTCCTGCAGGGCAGAACTCATTCAAAGCCAGACAGGAAATATAATGATATAAAGCCAAGTGTTTACAGCACATATGCTCAGAATTTGCAGTCATTCTGTGTCATAGGTGGTGGGCTCCTGCAGGCGTTCCATTTCACTTGATTCATGATGATTGGGGCTTTGAAAGTGAAATCGACTAAAATTAATTCTGTTTGTGAAACTGCCCTCTGGAAAGCTAATCATGCCTATGTGGACAAATGCACTGATAGTATTTCATGGCAATATCATTTAAAGTCTTGAAAAAACACAGCTGTTAACAAATGAAACATTAGAAACAGCTTTTTAACAAGTAAATGTTGGGGGAGCCATTTAAAGTTTAGTCAGAATTATGTATAATTTCCTGAGCAAAGATATTAATATTAATATATCAGTTATTTTCTAATAAACTCAAGTATTTGTATTTAAGTCAGCATACTTGTGGGTTTCCCTGGTGCCTACAGTTCAGTTCAGTGGCTCAGTTGTGTCTGACTTTTTGTGACCCCGTGAACTGCAGCATGCCAGGCTTCCCTGTCCATCACCAACTCCTGGAGCTTGCTCAAACTCAAGTTCATTGAGTCGGTGATGCCATCCAACCATCTCATCCTCTGTCATCTGTTTTCTTTCTCAGCATCAGGGTCTTTTCAAATGAGTCAATTCCTTGCATCAGGTGGCCAAAGTATTGGAGTTTCAACTTCAACATCAGTCCTTCCGATGAATATTTAGGGTTAATTTCCTTTAGGACTGACTGGTTGGATCTACTTGCAGTCCAAAGGACTCTCAAGAGTCTTCTCCAACACCACAGTTCAAAAGCATCAATTCTTTGGCACTCAGCTTTCTTTACGGTCCAACTCTCACATCCATACATGACTACTGGAAAAACCATAGCTTTAGAACCTTTGTGGGCAAAGTAATGTCTCTGCTTTTTACTATGCTGTCTAGGTTGGTCATAGCTTTTCTTCCAAGGAGCAAGCTCCTTTTAACTTCATGGCTGCAGTCACCATCTGCAGTGATTTTGGAGCCCCCCAAAATGAAGTCTCTCATGGTTTCCATTGTCTCCCCATCTATTTGCCATGAAGTGATGGGACCAGATGCCATGATCTTCATTTTTTGAATGTTGAGTCTTAAGCCAGTTTTTTCACACTCCTCTTTCACTTTCATCAAGAGGCTCTCTAGTTCCTCTTCACTTTCTGCCATAAGGGTGGTGACTCTATATATCTAGAGGTTATTGATATTTCTCCTGCAATCTTAATTCCAACTTGTGCTTCATCCAGCCCAGCATTTCACATGATATTCTCTGCATATATTAAATAAACAGGGTGACAATATAGCCTTAATGTAATACTTTCTCAATTTTGAACCAGTCCATTGTTCCATGTCCAGTTCTAAATGTTGCTTCTTCTCCTGCATACTGGTCAAAACCCTGGTGGCTAGTGGTAAAGAGTCCACCCACCAACCAGGAGGCCCAGGTTCAATCCTTTGGTCAGTAAGATTCCCTGGAGAAGGAAATGGTAGCTCACCCCAGTATCTTTTCTTTGAGAATCCCATGGACAGAGGAACCTGGTGGGTTATAGTCCATCGGGTTACAGAGAGTCAGACACAAGTTAGCAACTAAAACAACAACATCAGCATGCTTGTAATTTAATTAGGGTCTTTGTTTCTTTCTGTTTGACAATATTTGTAATCATGGAGTAGAGAAAGACTGAAATTCAAGATGGCTCTTCTACACCTGAAATCTGATGTAGGATCCTGATTTAACTACTAAAAAAACAACAACTTTATTTTCCAGGATGTTTTACTTTTTATGTCCATTCACCAACCTAATTATTTCATTAATATTTATTGAATATTAGTGTGTTGGGCAATTTACAATTTGCTATAGATACATGTTATAACTGACCAATTCTCTGGCCTCATGGAGCTTCTATTCTAGTGGAGAAAGGGCAGAACAGAAATCAGTAAATGGTTTAATATATGTCAGATAATGATGAAATGTCATGAGGAAGATGGGCAAGATAACTTAGATAGAAAGTTTCAGATGAGATGGGATATTGGTGTTGCTATTTTATGAGGAATAGAGAACAAGTTCACAGAAATGGGGGATTATAGTGATAGATACCTGAAGGAAGTGAGGAATGTACCCATGGGGATACTTGGGACATAGATGGTCCCCCCAAATCACCCAGATATTGCAATACCTGTTTTCAGAAGATCTCAGGATATGAACTTACTTTTTTCATATTCCCTACAGCATTGATGAGTAAATATCACCATGTTCTTTTGCTTGTCTAGAAATACAAAATATTGACAATATCTGGAGTGTACACAGGGGTGGGGCTATAGTCTAATTCGCTAATTCACAAGCCAGAGACTCAGCTCAACATGGAAATCAGAAAAGAGGATGGCCTTTCAATCTCAAAAAAAAATTAAATATCAACTTCTAAAAGGGGGTAATGTAGGGCAAATTTCTTGTAAATTTCCCCTAAACATTACAAATGTCTTTTTTCCCAAAATACTGATCCTTTTTTCCTGGCATGGTTTTTTACACTCTTGTGGTACATTCTTATTTTTCTTATTTATGCCCAGTTCAATATTTAAGTGCATTTTTTCCTAAAATCTCCAGACTGAATTGTTCATGCTTCTTTATGAATTTCTACAACGATCCCCAAGTAACTTCCTGACTCTGCCCATTTCTGTTGGGTTGTTTTAAATGTCTCTATTTTCCCTGTGAAAAATCATCTTTTCAGCTTCTCCAGTGTTGATTACAGTGCTTTGTACATTTCTAGAATATTAATGGATGTTTTTTAAATAAATGAGAAAATTATTAACTTACTGGTATAAAAATATGTGGGACCTCACTAAAGTGCTTGTCCATTTATCAGGATCCCTGCTATACTTTATAGAGGAATGTAAGGTATTCCCACAGGGTTTAGAGTTAGAAATCTGGTTCTGTCATTTTAAACACTTCAGTATGCTTCTGTTTCCTTAATTCTAATGTAAACTTGTGATTAATGCCTGTCCCTGTTGGACTATTTAGGGTCACAGTGGCTAATATATATATAAATGCTTTGTAAATTGTGTTCTTCACCTATTTGTTTCTATGACTAGTTATAATATAATATATATATATATACATATATGAAAAAACTATGCAACTGTGTCACATGAAAAGGACATAGAATGAGGTAGAACACAGCTAGGATACCTAGGGAAACTGGGAAGACTCAGGTGAAATTTTTAATATATGAACTATAAATTTCTGCTTAAGTGACAAATCCAACTGTTAATATGTTTTCTTGTCAGGAGACATCTACTCAACTACAGATTATTTCAGGATTAAACCTGTGCTAGTGGTTTACTATCAGATCTATATTTATTAAAATATGAATTTGAAAACTATTTGAGATAGTTTGATAGAAGTGTTATCCTAATTAGTTTTGATGGATTCAACATATCACAAGCTATCCTGAAAAAAGTTGTGACTTCTGTCTTCAAACTCTCAAAAGTATGACCTGCTAAAAGCGAAAACCAGAATTATTTTATATGATTAAAGGTCAACCATTGATTCCATTTCTGAAGTTAGTATATTTTAAAATCTTCAATTTATATATATTGTAATGTTCTATGTTTATATTCAGATTAATGATTTGTATGCTACAAAAAATTTTTTTAGAATTTTTTTATTAGAGCATAGTAATTTACAAAGCTGTCTTAGTTCCAGGTGCACAACAAAGTGAATCAAGTATACATACACTTATATCCCCTCTTTGTAAAGAGTCTTTTCCCATATAGGCTTTTACAGAGTATTGAGTATAATTCCCTGTGCTATACAGTGAGTTCTTATTAGTTATCTATTTTACATATTTTATTATGTCAATCCCAATCTCCCAATTTTCCCTTCCCCTCTTCTTCCATGGTGGCCATAAGTTTGTTTTCTACATCTGTGACTCTATTTCTGTCTTATAAATAAGTTCATTTGTACTTTTTTCAGATTCTACATGTAAGTGATAGCATACTATATTTGTCTTTCTGTATCTGACTTATATCACTCAGTATGACAATCTCTAGATCCATCCATGTTGCTGCAAATGGCATTTTTTTGTTTGTTCTTATGGCTGAGCAATATTTCATTGTATATATGCACATCTTCTTTATCCATTCTGCCTGTTAATGGACACTTAAGTTACTTCCATATCCTGGCTACTGTAAATAGGGCTTCACTGAACATTGCGGTGCATAAATGTTTCCAAATTATTGTTTTCTCTGGATATATGGCCAGGAATGGGGTTGCAGGGTCATATGGTAGCTCTGTTTTTCATTTTGTAAGGACCTCCATACTGTTCTCCACAGTGGGTGTACCAATTTATATTTCTACCAACAATGTAGGAGTGTTCCCTTTTCTCTATATCCTCTCGAGCATGTATTGTTTGTAGATTTTTGATGGCCATTCTAACAGGTGTGAAGAAATACATCATTGTAGTTTTGGTTAGGACTTCTCTTAATAATTAGTGATGCCGGACACCTCTTCATGTGTGTTCTGGCCATCTATATGTCTGAAGAAGTTTATTTAATCAATACTTTCTTACATGAAAATAAAGGTTCTCTCCATATACGGGGAGAGCATGTTCTCCAAAATCATTTTTGTGGCTAACCGAGATTCCATGATAACATTATAATGGAATATGAAAGAAGTATTGTGCTTGTAAACCATGTAGGTTATCCAAGTCAAATTTTTTCCTCTAGTAGGTACTAAGATATATATTGTAGAATGCTTTTTTCCCCTGAATATTACTCTTAAAACTAAGTAGTGCACTCTCAAACTATCCATTTTTTTCAAACTACTTCTTTACCACTTCCATTCAAAATGTTTCCTAAATCTTCTTAATTCATTATAAATTCAGACTATGTCAATTCTGACAAGAAAAGTAAACCTCGTAAAATTATTATACTGTGTCAAGTAGTATTTCCTCTTATGCCCTCAATTTTCATCTCTCTGGGTTCAAAGGAGGTTCTTTTTTACTGAATTTGGTTAAAATATATCCTTAGCCTCCATAATTGCAGAATCATTCCTTCTTCAACTTCACAGTTTTTTTCATCTTTTCAGTCCACAGTCTACATCATTTAAGCCTGTCCTCAAAAGGCAGACTCCTGTCCCTTTGATGTTTCTTTTTGCATGCTGTGATCTGGACCTGAAAGACTTTCGTTTTATCTTTCTTGAAGTCCAACAACACCATTTGTAAAAATCAGGTATAGGTTCAGTATTTTGCACACCCAAAAAACTGTGTATGCTTAAATACATCATAAATTTCTAATGATGTCAACATTCCTTTTTCTGTTTTCTTTTTCATTTTTTATAAAGTAGTAGCACACTAGGTTTCTTAATAATTGACTAGATCTTGAAAGTATGTAGCTGTGTATTTGATCAAAGGGACGATATTATAGGCAACAGAGTCAAACTCAAGCAAACAATCCTGTAAACACGAGGCCATGGAGTAATCAGCCCCTTCATTGGGAAAGCTAGGTGAATAAAAGTAAATATTCATAAACTTGTTGAATTTCAAGCACAATTTTTAGTGTTTCATAAGTGAAGGAAACCTACCTCTTGTTAACAGTGCCTGGAAATCCCCACACCACTGTCCAGTCCATTATTTCTATCCAGTCTCTGAGTTTGCTTTGATGCCCTATTAGGAGGATAGGGAATAATTTTTCCTGTCTGATAGTCATAGAATAAAGCCGCTTCACCCTGAGCTGACTTCAGTGTGTCAAACCAATGACTGTTCTCTCACAGATAAATGACAGAAAACCTGTTGGTTGCCTTTTAAATTCACATGGATCCAGCCCCCTTTCCAGGCCTCCAACTGTGCAGCTCTCCTTTTCTTAACACAAACTCCACAGGTTCCTGGTGTTGTTTTTTAAGAGTTTCTGCAGAAGTTGTGTTCTTAAAGTTTTCATCTATGAGACATGTTTGAGCCATGCATATTGAAATACACACATTAATTTGAAATGGGAACCCTTTCTTAGCATGTTTCTATATGTTGACCAGAACGGTCATTCTTGGAGAAATAAGATAAATTGTATGGAAACAATTTAAATAGGGGACTTCCCTGGTGGCTCAGTGGAAAAGAATCCATCTGTGAAGCAGGAGACGTGTGTTCGATCCCTGGGTCAGGAAGATCCCTGGAGAAGGAAATGGCAACTCTCCAGTATTCTTGCCTGGGACATCCCATGGACAGAGGAGCCCGATGGGCTACAGTCCGTGGGGTTGCAAAAGAGCCAGACACAACTGAGCAACTAAAGAATAACAACAGTTTTAATGGATAAGGGGAAATGGTTTAGGGAAATTCTCTTTAGTATAACATCATAAACAGGATTTAATGAAATAGGGGAATTTGTTACTTTCTGTTTAGTTTAACATTGACCGTTTAACTGTTTCTATTGGGTACTGAGTTGTAGTTAACTAACGCAAAGGCTTTGGATTCAGAAAGATCTAGTTGTGAATCCTGGCTCTACCAGTTTGACAAGACACTTCTACTCTGAATAGATATCCTCATAGGCAACATGGGAATAATGCTTTAAACTTGCTGTGGAGACTAAATAAAATGACAGATATGGGTCTATGGCATTGTCTGGTATATACTATGAATTCAGTCAGTTTAATTTGTCTTATATCTTTAGAGGTTACAAAAATATGCATACACAGTTCAGGTGTGGAAAGTATTGCAGAATAAGAATTTTCAGTACACTGGGTCTAATCATAGGAAAAATTTATTTCAACACTACCTATCTCTATTTTTGAGTTTTTCAACTGTATTTTTATTAGTCTTAAAAGGAAATGATAATATATAATTCCTTTGGCCCCCAGACTTTATTTTCAATATGTGGAGACCAAAAGTGTAAAATAAGTACAGCCATATCACAAATAGCAATAACTACCTTTAAAACAGTACCTTAAATGCTACCAAATTAGAATTTTCTTATCCCCCAGTGAATACATTTTTATTTAGTTTATTTTAAATTATTTTAAATATTTTGATTATATGGGGAATGTTTCTGTGCCTCTATTGTCTCATTAAAAAAGAAAAAAAGAGCTTTGTAAGTTAGAAATAGCTGCATTGGAACACATTTACAAAGATAACTTGGGGACAGGGGCTAGGAGTCAGGATTCAATCTTTCTCTTTCTCTATGTCCTTTTCCTTCTTCTTCCTCTTCTCTGCCTCTCTGTCTCTTCCCAGCAATCAAAACTCCTGTACTCCTTCTTCTAAGTTTCTTACTAAAACCTAAGTTTTGAATACTCTCTTGTTCCTAATTTTATTCCATTGGTTTGAGAATTAAGCATTCTGTTCTCTGTGTGTATTGTTGGTCTTGATGTCTTATATCCAAACTTATCAAGCTTACCAAAGTAATATCTGAAGTTAAAAATTTATTTACCACCGTCTTGAATCAAGCAAATTTGAAATATTTTTATTAACATCAGAAACCCTGATTATAAGTTAGTGTTATTTGCTATACTAGAACTTCCTTACTTTATTATTGGTAACACCACAAATAAAATATTATTATTATTGCATTATATAGATGGTGTTTCTTTCATTTCAGTTAAATACTTAAAGTTCTGCCCTCATCATTGCTTCTTACATCTGATTTTTCATCTGGGATAGTTTCGTTCTTTAAAGTTTTTTGATGGTAAAATCTCTGAGTAAAATTATCTGAAGGTGCATTTCTCTAATATTTGCTCTCAGTTCATAAGTCTAGAAAGATAGATATTTCCTCCTAGCACATTGGAAAGAATATCACATTGCCCATGACATCATTATAAACACTAGAAAATGTGCTGTTTAATTTATTCTTCCTCAGAGATAATCTGGCTTTGATCTTGCCTTTGTCTCTGATAGTCTGAGGTTTCCCTGGCCTGAGTTAGTGTGTGTATCTATGTCAAGGGGGTAAATCTCTTGGTAAATTTCTTCTGCTAGTACTTGCAATTACAATGGATTTTTTTCTCCTGTTTTTGGCCTTCACATTGAGAATTCATGTTTAACAGGCTACCCCAGGGCAATCTTGAATGACTTGGATTATGTTTTTCTCCAGAAAAATAGTTTAATTTGGTTCTGAATGATGTCACAGTGTGCCAAATAATGTGTTATTAGCACACCTTCCGTGTGACACCAGTCTGAAAACACTTTGATTTCTCAGATCGGGGAGTGGTGGTGGCTCAGATTTAGGGGGAATGTAAATTCAAAACGCAGCAACATGAGAGAACAGGAAGGCCTGGAAGACTCTTGCCTAGAGGACATAGAAAAGGAACAGAAACTAAGAGTTTTTTCACTGAATCATTTCCTAGACAATCCCCCCCACCCCCCATTTACACCTTCACTGAAACTGTAACACTTAAACGTGCCCTGGTCTTACTTATGCATCTGGAGGTCAGAATCTATTTTGTACCAATATAAACTCTAGTCTCTCATTTCCCCTAGGTCTGTTCATTACAAATATTCTGAAATTCCTAATTCTTATTACTATCTTGGTCTTTAGAGTTAAACTGGCATCAAATTCTGTTAAAAAAAATTTTTTTTAAGCTTTAACTTAATCTTAGTTTTCTCTATCCCCAGAAGTTTCATGTATTTTCTGTTGAACTCTACAGTTAATTACCATGTATTATGTTATGGTTTTCCTGCATCTGAGTATTTTCTGTGAATAGGGGATATGTCTGAATTCCTAATTCTCCACATTGCAGGCAGTAATGCTGCAAGTTTCTTTCTAAATTGTATTTTGTTGTTGTTCATTCATGTTGACTCTTTGCAACCCCAGGCCCCATGCAACAATGCCAGGCTCCTCCGTCCTTCACTGTCTCCCAGAGTTTGCTCAAACTCATGTCCATTGAGTTGGTAATGCTATCTAAATTGTATAGATCTTGTTAAATTCAAGTTTAATTAGTGATTATTCATGTTGGAAAAATTAAGACCATGCGTAGTGTCATGAGATAGAAACCAGCAATTTACAATAGCAAAGAATTATAAGAGAACAAGTTTTAAGATATTTAAAATTTTAGCTACAAGTCTAAGTACTAGTGGAAAATATTACTCAGTTACCAAAGCACTGGCAAGATAATTTTGAAATGAGACCCACAACACATCCATTTCCATGACTACTGAGTTTCAGGCAAAACTCATTTTGATGATAACTTGCTCTGTTTTTCCATATTGAGAAGAACACAACATGGAAGTATTGACAAATATATACTGTGTGTTATTCAATAGGGTTTTCTCAAAACCAAACATAATTCCCAGGTAAATTAGAAACGAAATAATAAACAGCTCATCCTCTTGTTCTGCATATCTCTATGAAAAACAAAATTAAACGAGGAACTTAGCTGTGAAAATAAAACTGCTTAAATAGCTATTCCGTGTTATTAGCAGCAATAATCTTGGGTTTAGTTTGAGGATCAAACTGACAGAACTTAATAGGTTTTAGCCAGCACCGAGTTTACCACGTTGAAGAGAAATTCAGGACAGGAAGCATACAGCATCCTTACCAAGAGAACAGAGCTCCCGTTGATCTCTTGACTCTCCTGACATCCCATTCATTCTGACTTACAACATACTTTAGAAAGTGGTTGAGTATGTAACCAGGTTGAAATCTTTTCATGTTCTATACCTAGTTAGTCAGACCTGTTATGTGTATTTTCTCATCTATACAGGTTTGACCTGGTCTTGATCAGTCAGATATTCTCACTCATTCATTCATTCTCATTCCTTCCCTCTCTCCTCCCTCCCTTGCTTCCCCTGCTCCACCCCGCTTAGAATAGGTACATTCCTAACAATTCCCTGTCTTAATATTACAAAGAAAGGAACAAAAAAGCATATACCACATTGTAAGACTTCCCGGAGGCTAGCTGTTAACCTTTTTCTCTTTCCCTGCATATGGCAATAAAAGATTGCCTGCTAGACAGAACGCTGAAAGTAACCAGGGAACTCTCCTCCCAATCCTTCCTAAAAACTGCAATGTTATGTTTGGGTACAGGAGACAAAATAGCGATAATTCTGGAATGTTCCTAATGTAGAAAGCAAAAGTTTGGATGTAAGGATAAGGACACACAGATGAGGTGAACATCAAGGGACTGGTTTTTTCATAAAAGTAACAGTGTTCAAAAGTAGTTACATTAGGCGGCTCCAGTGTTCAAACAATAATAAAACTGGGTTGACAGTGGGTAACATAACAGGAATTTCTCTGACAGGATGAAGCTTCTCCCAAATGTTATTGGCAACAGCACATATATTTTGAGCAAAACTGTTTGTTCTGAGGAGTGATCTCAGAAAAGAAACATGAAAATTACTGTGAAAAATCAATCTGTTGTTCTTTTTTTGCCCTGCACAATGAATAAATAATTCTTTCGGCTTGGATAAATAGAATCAATTGACAAGATAATATTGGAAGTATTTTCATACATGGTATTGACAGCTGTCAAAATATCTAGTCAAAATGGTAGGGCAGGAAGAGATGGAGAGACATGAGGGCGATTATATATATTTTTAAAAATGAATCAGTGGGAATGCATTAATTCATTTTATAACTCTCAGAGATACTAGCTACAAAAGTATATAATACTGGAACAAATATTAAAGTAGAAAAAAGTTATATTTGTATAATGCCACACATGTACGTTGATACCCTGGTTTACTCAGCAAGAAAATACTCTGGTCTGATCACTTAAATCTTCTTGTTACACAATTACACCAGCCACATTTTTCTTCACTTAAAATAGAATCACGGCTTTGACTCCATTTTTACCATGAATTCAAAATCGTCAATCCAGGATTTCTAGCTTTAGATAAAGTATAATAAGCTATTAAACCTTACTGTGTGCACAGAGAAGCACTTTGAGGACTCAAAAGAAGATAATGGCAGGTAGATTGGAGAAGAAGACCAGAATTCAAAATATCACTGAACTGGTGGGGAGTTTCCTCCAGTATCCTCTGACCTAGACTCAAGATATACTGAAACATGGAAGTGGGTGTCAGCAAGCACATAGGGAACCCCAGGAAAGTTCTCTAGCTTAGAATTCAGGAGGAAGAAAATGGTTTTTTGGTAGCAGCAGTCATAGCAGGAAGGGTCTACAGTCAACTAAAATCTAGAGGGACACCTTCACCTCTTGATTGAAATAATTGTGGTCTCAAGAGGGTAAGGTCAAGCTTCACTGCTCCTCCCACCACATTCCCTAGACATGAGTGCAATTCACAAAAAGAACTCCAGAATGAAAGAAACAAATCCCAAGCTTTTTTTTCTGGTTAGTAAAACAAACAGAAAGGGATCACGAGAGAACTGGAAAGTACTGGGGAGATCATACAGAGAGAGCTACTCATGAAAACTAACTCATTTTTTTACATGAATCCCCAGGATTACATTCAGATAAGTTTATCTCCTGCTATACTATACTCTGAAGACATTGAGAATGGAATTTTGTTAAAAACAATGATCCCATTTCTAGACTCATAACTGAGTGGTGCACAGGTAAGACACATTTGAATAGCATTGTAAAGAGTTTGAAAATGGAATTGGCATTCAATCCGCAAGTCACAGAAGGCTGGTCAAATCCAGTGACTTAACTCCAAATGAGTTGACTTCTAGTTCCAGAAATTAAATGATCCTTCATAAGCTGGATATATGACCCAGATTCTCATTAGTAATATTCAATATCCCCAGGATAAAATTGAAAATTACCCAGGATATAGGTAACAAGGAAAACATCAACTCATATGTGAATAGTCAAAAGATGATGACATTGATGTGACACAATATCAAGAACCACAGTTTAAAGAGCTACTATAAAAATATTCTGACAAATGTGAATATTCAAGTAAGAAGGGGAAAGATAGAAAATATCAGCAAATAACTGAAAAATATAAAGAAGAAATAAGTAGATCATTTAGCACTAGGAAAAAACCACTGACTGGAATCCATGCAGAATAGAAATTGCAGAAGAGTCAGTAACACAGATAAATAGAAAGTATGCAAGATAAACTACAGAGAGAACAAAGATTGAAAAAACTGAACAGATGTTGACAAATCTTTGGAGTAATTTCTAACATCTAACATTTGTGTCATTATTATCCCAGAATGAGAAGCAAAACCGTTAGGAGCAGGAGAAAACATTTGAGCTTCCCAAATACAAGAAAGATATAAAGCTACAGATTCAAGAAACTCAGAATACCCTCAAAAAGATAAACTCAAAGAAATTTGTACTTAGACATATATAATCAAAGAGCTGAAAACTAAGGAGATAAAAGAAAATTATTGAAATCATCCAGAGAAAAACAATTGTATGAATGTCTATAGATTTCTTATCAGAAATTATAACAAACAGGAAAAATGCTAAATAAAAGAACTATCTCTCCCAAATTCTAAATCAATCCATAGATATTTCTAGGAATATTTGTGAGGTAAAGAGATTCTTAGATAAAGGAAAAATAATGAGAGATCTGTGTACTATCAGAATTGCCTTAAAAGAACTACTAAAGAAAGGAAATTATACCAAAAGGAACATCAGAAGTGAAGGAAGAGCAACAGAAATGATAAATATTTGGGCAAATATGATTTATTTCTGATTCTTTAACATCTGACAATTGAAAGCAAAAAATATGACATCTGATGTGGTTCTCAATGTATGAGTCATTTAAGGTAACTATATCACAAAGGGAGGGTAAAAAACTTTCATATTCATAAGGTTTCTACAGTCTAATTGAAATTTTAAACCTAAGTAGACTGTGAAAATTTAAGTATTTGTACTATAATCTCTGTAGCAACTGTCACCCCTGTGCTTTACAATGAGAAATATCCAAAAGCACAATAGATAAATTTAAATAGAATTCAAAAGATGATCAAGTATCTTTCAGGCAGAAAAAAAATGAAAGAAATGGTGAAAAGCAAAGGAAACTATCAGAAAATGAATGATGAAATGATTGACCTCCAAATATCCAGTAAGTACTTTAAATGTATAAGGTCTAAACACACCAATTAAATACAAAGATTATCAGAATGAATTAAAAATATAAAAGATAGGTACACTATCTATAAGAAATTCACTTCAAATATAATGATATAAGTAGATTATATGTAAAGGAAAGGGAAAAAGCCACATACGCACACACAAAACAGAAGACTGCTGGAGTAGCTATATTATTTAGATACGTGAACTTCAAAGTATGGGAAATGACCAGAGATTAAGGGGGGCCATTATATATGAAGATGAAACAACCTCAAATACATATTTGAGGATAACAGAGTTTCAAAATAACCATAAACACAAACCACTAACACAATTGCAAAGACAGACAAATCCACAATTACAGGGACTTCACTCTTTTTTCAGTAATTGATAATACAGTAATTGAAAAAATAGTACAAAAGTGGACAAGAATATAGAAGAACTAAACTGCATTATCAACCAATTGGTTCAAACTGATATTTATAGAACCCTCCACCCAACTATAGCAATATATACAATCTTTCTGAATACACATGGAACATTCACCAAAATAGCCCATATCCTGATTAATAAAACTTCAACAAATATTAAAAAATTGAAATCATGTGTAGTATATTGTGATCATAATGGAATTGAGTTAAAAATAAATAACAAAAAAAATTCAATTTTCCAAATATTTAGACATTTAGAAAACACTTCTAAACAATCCAGAAGTCAAGGAAGAACTTTCAAGGAAAATTAGAATATATTTGAAATAAGTGAAAATGAAATTTCAGCATATCAAAATGCATGCTCTGCAACTAAAGCAGTTCTTAGAAAGAAACTTGTAGCATTAAATGATAAGTGATTAAATGAGAAAAGGAAAAAAGGACTTTCATTAAAAAAAAAAATTTAAGCTTCCATTTTAAGGAACTTGAAACAAGAAGAGGGAAATAACTCTACAGCAAGCAAAAGTAAGAGAGTAAGAAAGTTAAGAGCAGAATTTCCTTTAAAAAATGAAAACAGAAAAACATTAAAGAAAATATGTATTAAAGAGCTGTTGTTTGAAATGGTCAAAAAACGGTAAACTTTGAGTAGGACTGGGAAAGATAGAAGACACACACCATCAAGATCAAAGATAGCATATACCAACAGATCCTAGAAATAATAAAAAAGACAGTATAAAAATACCTCAACAAGCTGTACTTGTACCATTTTGACAAATTGTATGAAATATATTAACTTCTCAAAACCACAATCCACATATACCCAAAATAAATATCCTCCATAGCCAAATGACTATTGAGTCTATAGTTAATATTTTTTTTCTGCAAATTAAATCATCCTGGTCCCCATTATTTCTGGAAAATTCTAAGAAACATTTAAGAGTAATTTTTATTTACATATATGACATTCTATATAGAAAACCCTAAAGAATCTCCAAAAATAATCCTATAATTAATAAGAATTAATAAGAGATATTACCAAGATGGTAGGATACAAATTCAACAAACAATAGTGGTTACATTTCTATATAGTTGTTGTTCAGTCACTCAGTCCTGTTCAACTCTTTGCAACCCCGTGGACTTTAGCATACAAAAGATACAATAACAATATTGGGAAATATAAAACAGTGTCAAAAGAAATCAAGGAAGACTTAAATGAAGACATAACACATTCATGGATTTAAATGCTCAACATAGAAATGATATCAATTCAAAACAAAATTATGTCTATATTTAATGTAAATCCAATCAAAATATCAGCAGGATTTTTTCTTCATATAGATAGGTTGTTTCCAAAATGAATATAAGAGACACAAAAGTTGTGAATAACCAAAACAATTTGAAGAATAACAAAATAAGAAACTTGGATTTTTTATTTCAAAAATACTATAAAGGTATAATAATCAAGATGGTATAGTATTGTCAAAGGGATGGACATATAGATCAATGGAACAGAGAGGATAATCCAGGGAGTAGACCCACTCATATAGAGTTGGTTTTTTTTTTTTTTTTGACAAGATACAAGGGCAGTTCAACGAAGAAAAGTTAGGCCTTTCAACAAATAGTTTTGGTACATTTGGTTATCCACATCCAAAGAAAAATAAACAATGAGGTAAAGTCTGCATCTTAAAACTTAGCTCAGATGTGATTGCAGATCTACAGATAAAACAAAAAACTTTAGCAATTTTAGAAGAAAAATTGGAAAGAAATCTTCATGACCTGGAGTTTAGACTTCTTAGACCTCCCACCTAAAGCAAGTCTATAAAAGGAAAAAAAAAAGAAAAAGAAAAAGTAAGACTCCATCAAAATTAAAAACATTTGCTCTGTTAAAGATAGACCATAGAAAGAGCAAAAGTATTTTCAAACCATGTCTGATAAAGGATTTGTATCCAGAATATATAAAGAAATCTCAAAATACAACAGTGAAAATCAAATTTAATAGGGCAAATGATTTGAATAGATGCTATACCAATGGAGACATTTGGAAGTCAAATAAACATATGAAAAGATATTCAAAATCAAAACCATTAAGAAAATATAAAAATCATGAAATATTACTACACACCTATTAGAATGGGCAAACTTTAAAAATTAATAATACTGAGTGCTGATGAGGATAAGGAGCAACAAGAATTCTCACACATTGCTTGAGGGGATGCAGTATGTACAACCACTCTAGAAGAGAGTTTTGGTAGTTTTTTAATGTTTAATATTAATATCAACTTACCATAAGCCCAACAATCTCACTCTTTGCTGCTTACCCCAGAAAACTAAAAACTCAGGTTCACACAAAAGCTCATACATGAATGTTTGTAGCAGATCTATTAATAATGGTCAAATCTGGAAACAACCTGAATATACCTCAGTGGTTGAATGAATAAGCAAACTATGGTACACTGATATTTTAGAAGCCTACTAAGCAATTAGGAACTTGTAAGAGCTCCTTTTTGGGCACACAGAATGTTGAATGAATCTTAAAAGCCTTATCAAAAAGTTACAGTCTTCGTGTTTCTATGAATATCCCTAAAATGTTGAAAATTTATTTGTGGAAAACATCATGATTGACGTGGTATAAGGATGGAATATGGTGAGAAAACAAAGGGACAAAATAAGAGGTTTTGAATCAGAAGTAATGTTAAGTTCTGTATCCTTTATTTGATTGGTGGTTACATGTGTATTTGCATAAGAGTAAATTCATAGGACTGTAGCCACAAAGGATAATTTTATGTTAATATAAACATTTAAATTTTATTTTATATACCAGAACTGGCAAAATACTTGGAAAAAAATCTACATGAAAGTGCAAAGTAAGGGTTTTCTCTGAAAAAAAGTTAAATCATAGACACACACACTCATTTTCCAAAATTACATGTGAGAAAATAACAAGCTTTAAGAAAAAAATAGGACACTATTTTTATTTCCAAAATTAAAATTTCAAGATAAAATTTTGATCAAAATAAGACAAATTCTGAGATCATTTTAGAAAAAAAAAGCTTACATGAAGTACACTAAAAAAATAGCTGTTGATGACAAGATAATACAAAGAAAGCTCTACATCTTTTTCAAGAAAAGTAAAACCAAACTTAGGCATTTTTTCCCCAAATAAATTCTTGAGGATCTCCAAAATATAGTTTAAATGTAACTCTTAGTTGACCTAACTTACCACCTGCAACTCTTGTTTGATGGCTCAGAGTAAATTTCAGAAAATACAGCTCCTACCTGCTTTCTTCTTCTTCTTCCTTCTAGTCCCCCTCTCGCCCTCCCTTGCTCTCTCTTTTATGGTCCTTCAAATCTATAACATTCTTGAAGGGAACTTTGGCATCACTTCTGTGTGTCAAGTCTTCTGAATAATTCCTCTGGAGTCTTCTACCTTTGGTTTACACTTTGAGGATCAGAAGAGTGTGATTCTTCACTTTATTACTCTAACCTATGTCAGAATTGATTAAAATTTTGAGAATCAGGAATCCCATTGGAATCCTAGAATATCCACATATCTATTGGCCATTGCATTGAAGATTTTTTTTATTTGCCTCTAATCATGTCTGCAACTTAGTTTCTCTTCAATTTCTTGGCAGCTCCAAATATGCAGTTTCCTAAATGCAAATGTTCATGTCTTCATGCTTTTCCCCACTAATTACCCCAATGTTTGCATTCTTTTTTATTTTTTTATTTATTTTTATTAGTTGGAGGTTAATTACTTTACAATATTGTAGTGGTTTTTGTCATACATTGACATGAATCAGCCATGGATTTACATGTATTCCCCATCCCGATCCCCTCTCCCACCTCCCTCTCGGTGCACTGGGAAGACATTCTTTTTTTAATTAAAATATAATTGATTTACAAAGTTGTGTTAGTTTTAGGTTTACAGCAAGGTGACTCTGTTATATAAGTAAATATATATATATATATACATATATATATATATTTTTTTATGTTCTTTTCCCTTATAGGTTATTACAAAATATTGAGTATAGTTCCCTGTGCTTTCCAGTAGGTCCTTGGTGGTGATCTGCTTCACGCATAGTAGTATATATGTGTTAATCCCAAACTCCCAGTTTATTCCTCCCCTCCTTCCCCTTTGGAAACCATGAGTTTGTTTTCTATGCCTGTAGGCCTGTTTCTATTTTGTATATAAGTTCTTTCGTATCATTTTTTTTTTTTTTAGATTCCACACAGAGTGATACCGTATGGTATTTGTCTTTATTTTTTTTAACTTACTTCACTTAGTATGATAATCTCTAGGTCCATCCTTATTGCTGCAATTGGCATTATTTCGTTCTTCCTCCATGGTAGATTAGTATTTCATTGTATAAATATATTGCATCTTTTAAAAGCAAGTAAAAAATTATTTCCTTTATCATATCTGTCCTAATTATTCTCTATTCCTCACGTGATAGATTGACTACCTTATCTATCAGCCCATTCACCACTGTCCTCACAGCTCTTGAATTTGCCTCTATTTTATTACTTCATTGTATTTAAATTTTGTCTACTTACCAAACTAAATAGTACCAAGGGGAAATTTTCACTTACTAACTCATATTTTTTTACTTTTTCAACATTGCCAGCAATACTTACAGACATTCAAGAAGTGTTTGATTATAAATATAAAAATGTATGCATGCATGAATGAATTCAACATTTCTTGCCTTCAGTTCTTTCTTTAAAATATCCTCCATGAGACTTTTTTTTTTCATTCTGTAGTATGTGAAGGATTTGAAAATGTGTTATTTACAAAAGCTGGCAGAATAGATGAAATCCCTTCTCACATAAGACTAGACAATTGTTTTCATAACCAGTTTAGATAACACTGAATAAACTCGCACCCACTCTACCTATAGCATCTCTGCTATGATGTTAGCAGAATTTCTGAAAACAAAGCAAAGTTATTTACAAGTTATTCCATTGAGAATTGAAAATGTTATAACAGGCACATTATTTTGAGTGAACAAAAATGTTGAGATACTCTTATTTAGCATTAAGTGGAAATAGCTTTGCAGGTTCTTAGAAATAAAATATATCATATGCAAGTGAAAATTTTCAGTAATTGAGAGAAGCCTTTATATATTTTAATGGCTTACCTTCTTAAGTTTTTAATTTTTCTATCTGAAAAAGTTATCTATGTATTTGAAATCGGTGAAACCATTTCATGTATATTGAGTGGACCTATTACTGAAAGGAAGTGCTGTTTTAATATTCAGCACAATAAATAAACATTTGTTTATTAATCACCCAACCATATTAAGAACATCATGGTAGATAATGAAGATTAAAATAAATTGTCTTATTTCTTGTCCTCAAACTGGTTACACTGATAAGGGTCATGGACAAGCACTCTTAAAGCTATTGATACAAGGAAAGTAAAAATGTATTATGTTTCAGGTACTATACTAAGAGTTTC
Organism: Cervus canadensis; assembly: GCF_019320065.1. Classification (NCBI taxonomy): domain Eukaryota; kingdom Metazoa; phylum Chordata; class Mammalia; order Artiodactyla; family Cervidae; genus Cervus; species Cervus canadensis. The sequence goes on along the minus strand of NC_057394.1, from coordinate 21,244,334 downwards.
ACAGAGTTTATCTAATTAAATTTTTATAATAAACAGATGAAGTGAGTAATCTCATTTCTCATGTAAGGAAACAGAGTAACTTGCTCAAGGACACACAGTAAATAGAGGAGCTGGAATTTCATTATGAAGCTAAGTTTAAGCAGCTCACAAGGAAATTTTTGGTTTCCTAGTGCATATAAAATTGATGTTTACACTATACAGTAGTCTATTAAGTGTGTAATAGTATTATGCCCCCAAAATGTGCATGGCTTACTTAAACAATTTGCTACTAAAAATTGGTAACCGTCATCTGAGCCTTCAGAAATTTTAGTAATCTTTTATATTCTGCTGGAAGGTCTTGCCTCAGTGTTAATGGCAGTGGGTTGGTTGCTGAAGATTAGGGTGGCAATTTCTTGACGTAAGACAACAATGAAATTTGCTGTATCAATTTACTTTTCCTTTCATGAATGATTTCTCTCTAGCGTGGCATGCTGTTTGATAACACTTTACCCATAGTAGAACTTCTTTCGAAGTTGGGGTCAGTCCTCTCAAACCCTTCTGCTGCTTTATCAGCTAAGTTTATGTCATATTCTAAATCCTTCATTGTCATTTCAACAATCTTCATAGTATCTTTACCAGGAGTAAAGTCCAGCTCAAGAAACCACTTTTTTCGCTCATGTATAAGAAGCAATTCCTCGTCTGTGGAAGGCTTTTCATGAGACTGCAGCAGTTCACTCGCATGATCAGGCTCTACTTGCAGTTCTAGTTCTTCTTCTGTTTCACAGTCATCTTCAATTACTCCCTTCACGGATGTTTTCAATCCCTCAAAGTCATCTGTGAGGGTTGGAATCAACTTCTTGCAAATTCTTATTAATGTTGATATTTTGACCTCTTCCCATGAGCCACAAATGTTGATGGCATCAAAAACCATGAATACTTTCTAGAAGGTTTTCAATTAACTTTGCTCTGACCCATCAGAAGGAACACCATTTATGACAGCTATGAGCTGTATGAAATGTATTTCTTTAATAATGTCATGTGATTTTATATTGTGTTTCCCCGGTGGCTCAGAAGGTAAAGAATCTGTCTGCAATGCAGGAGACCTGGGTTAGATCCCTGGGTTGGGAAGATTCCCTGGAGAAGGGAATGGCTACCCGCTACAGTATTCCATTATTTTAAATTACTCTTTGATCCATGGGCTACAGAACATATTTGTGTTAGCAGGCATGAAAACAATATTAATCACATTGTTTATCTTCATCAGAGCTCATGAGTGACCAGGAACATTGTCAAAGAATAGTAATATTTTGAAAGAAATCTTTTCCTTAAGCAGTAGGTCTCAACAGTGGGCTTAAAATATTCAGTAAATCATGTTGTTAACAGATATGTTGTCCACATCTTGGACTGCTTGTTCCATTGATACGGCACAGGAAGAGTAGATGTAGCATAATCCTGAAGGGCCCCAGCATTTTAGAAATGGTAAGTAAACATTGATTTCAACTTCAAGTCGCCAGCTACCTTAGCCCCTAACAAGAGAGACAGCCTGTCCTTTCATGCTTTGAGGTCAAGCATTGACTTCTATCTAGCTGTGAAAGTCATAGGTGACATCTCCTTCTCATATAAGGCTGGTTTGTCTACACTGAAAATCTGTTATTTAGTGTAGCCACCTTCATTAATTATCTTAGCTGGATCTTCTAAATAATTTGATGTAACTTCTGCATCAGCATTTGCTGCTTTCCTTAAATCTCATGATACAGCCTCTACTGGCTGAAAACTTTTCTCTTATAGCTTCCTCTCCTCTATGAGCCTTCATAGAATTGAAAAGAATTAGGGCCTTAATTTGAGTTAGGCTCAGCTGGTAAAGAATCTGCCTGCAATGCAGGAGACCTGGGTGCAATCCCTAGGTTGGGAAGATCCCCTGGAGAAGAGAATGGCTATCCACTTCAGTATTCTGGCCTGGAGAACTCCATGGACTGTATAGTCCATGGGGTCACAAAGAGTTGGACATGACTAAGCAACTTTCACTTTTGCTTTGGCTTAAAGGAATGTTGTGGTTTGTTTGATCTTCTATGTAGACCACTAAAATTTCCTCCATATCTACAGTTAGGCTGTTTTGCTTTCTTATCCTTGTGTTCATTGGAATAGAACTTTTAATTTCCTTCAAGAATTTCCTTTTTCTTCACAACACAGCTGACTATTAGACACCAGAGCATCACTTACAGTCTATTTTAGCCTTCTACATGCCTTCCTCACTAAGCTGGATATTTTCTTGCTTTTGATTAAAGTGAGAGATGTGACACCATTTGACCATTCCTTTCACTTGAACACAGAGAGAGGGAGATGGGCAGAGGAAAGATATGGGAAAACAGCTGATTGGTGGAACAGTCAGAACACACACAGTGTTTATTAAGTTTGCTAACTTACATAGGCAGAGTTTGTGGAGCCAAAACAATTAAATAGTAACATCAAAGATCACTGATCACAGATCACTATAGCAAATATATATATATAGCAAATATAATAAAGTTTAAAGTGATGTGAGAATTACCAAAGTCTCATGGGAAATAGATGGGGAGACAGTGGAAACAGTGTCAGACTTTATTTTTGGGGGCTCCAAAATCACTGCACATGGTGACTGCAGCCATGAAATTAAAAGATAATTCCTCCTTGGAAGGAAAGTTATGACCAACCTAGACAGCATATTAAAAAGCAGAGACATTACTTTGCCAACAAAGGTCCGTCTAGCCAAGGCTATGGTTTTTCCAGTGGTCATGTATGGTTGTGAGAGTTGGACTGTGAAGAAAGCTGAGCACCGAAAAATTGATGCTTTTGAACTGTGGTGTTGGAGAAGACTCTTGAGAGTCCCTTGGACTGCAAGGAGATCCAACCAGTCCATCCTAAAGGAGATCAGTCCTGGGTGTTCATTGGAAGGACTGATGCTGAAGCTGAAACTCCAATAATTTGGCCACCTGATATGAAGAGTTGACTCATTGGAAAAGGCCCTGATGCTGGGAGGGATTGGCGGCAGGAGGAGAAGGGGACGACAGAGGATGAGATGGCTGGATGGCATCACCAACTCGCTGGGCATGTGTTTGAGTAAACTCCGGGAGTTTGTGTTGGACAGGGAGGCCTGGCGTGCTGCGATTCATGGGGTCGCAAAGAGTCGGACACGACTGAGTGACTGAACTGAACTGAACTGAACACAGAGACACAAAGTAAGCAATGCTGTTGGGAAAAAGGATGCCAATAGATCTGCTCCACACAGGGTTGCCACAAACCTTTAGTTTGGAAAGGAAATAACAAAAACCACAGTATTTGCAAAGCACTGTAAATGAAGTATGCCTGTAATATAGTCAAGTCATAGAGATAAAACAACAGCTTCAGAAAAAAAAAAGTGATTGGAAAGGGTGAAGAATTTGGCTATAATTTCGGTTGCACTAAAACAGGAAAAGTAAATTAAAATCAGAGTGTGGGAGGTCTGAAAGGATAAGTTGTTAGCACACAATTTATTAATTTATCTGTTTCTCCATCAAAGACTGAACATCTACTGTTCATCATCTACTAATGAGAATTATCTTCTTCCTACTACTTCCAATCATCTCGGACTCTTTAGCATCACCTGAATTTTTCTATAGATATAGTCTCCCCAGAAATCTTCTCTGCTCTGCCCCAGGAAAGGTTAATTTCCCTTCTGTGCTGTCTCATTTTCTTACACTCACCATCACCTCTTGGCATGTTTCTTGTCTTACTAGCACATCTCTTCTTCTTTTTTTTTTGTTTGGTTTTTTTTTTTTTTGCATGTTCTCGTCTCTCTTTTTTTTTAATTGCTTTGTTTCTTCCACACCTACCATAGTGTCTCACATAGAGCAGACACTGTAAATGTTTTAACAATGAAACCATAAATAAAGATGCAATGGGAGACAAAGGAGATAAATGACATTTGGAATTCTCCCTTTAAAGATCAAAATGAACAGTATGGTGGTACGGCAGCCAAGGAAGTAAGAAATAAACTTCTGGGAGATATATTTCTAGAATTTCACAGGTGCTGCAAATCAAACAAACAAAAACACCTACATCTCTATATATTGAAGAAAACAGGAAGCAAAACCGACCCATGTGTTTCCTCGTGGCTCACTGAACTCTTTAGTACAGGAGACAGTGAGAAATGACTCTAGAAATAGATACCTTTCCCCAGTCCGATAGCAAATGAAATCAATGCTTAGTAAATACAGAGGCCTAAATTAGCACATTTGATATGTCACATTTTGCTAATTGATATGCATTTGACCCTAGAACAACAGGGGTTTGAACTGCTAGTATCCATTTATTCATTTTTTTCCCGAAAGGTGAATACTACAAGATCTGCAGTTGGTAGAGTAGCTGCAGACACAGAGGAACTGTGGATGTGTGTGGCTGATGAAATTATAGGTGCTTAGTAGGTCAGCATCCCTGACCTCCATGTTCAGTGATGAAGAACATGGTGCACACTAAACATACTCTGAACAGTAGAATGCTAGCAGAATATATGAATGATTTTAAGTGCCCATGTTATCTTGGGCATAAATAATAGAAATATGTTACACATATAAATAGGGAATAATGCCATGTTTATATTGTGTTATAAATGATTTAAATAGAGAATACCAATTTAATCCATTATTTAAAAGAAACTAATACAATTTTTGAAGTATAATTGACAGTATCCTTTTCTGACATATCTTTCCTTATACTTATTGCCTTAAAAATGATTTTAAAGTGAAACTTTCCTTTTCCTTTTTCCTGCTTTATGCTGCTGTGATTTTTAATGATATATTCTGAAATCATTTTCAAATTTTTGTTTTGCTTTTATTTAAAAAAAATCCTCACAACCTCTTCCAAGAAGCCAGAATAAAAGGCGTGAGTTAAAGGGAGTGGTTGAGAATGTGGTAGAGGCAAATTTTGTCTTGAAATGCTTTCTTGGGAACATCCGTTCCATACTAACCTGTTACTGTATTGCCTAGAATTAAGTGTGAGATCAATTTATGTATATTGAGACTTTGAGCAGATAACAATACTGGAAAAAATGAAGTGTGTTTCCTAAGATTAAAGAAAGGCCCTTAAAGAGGACCTGTTATGTAGAGAGTGTAGAGAGGAGTAAAATTGTGGTGCTGGGTACAAACGAATGGCTTTAGAGAGCCACCTTGCTCTGTGTGTGTGTGTTGGTGGCGGGGGCGGGGGGGAGGGGGGTTGGTCTCTCAGTTGTGTCCAACTCTGCGACCCCATGGACTGTAGCCCACCAGGCTCCTCTGTCCAAGGGATTCCTCAGGCAAGAGTACTGGAGTGGATTGCTCTCTCTTTAGGGGTGTATTATATGTTGACTTGCATTGTGGTCTGTCACAATTACAGATGACATAAGTCTCAGAATTTCCAGTCTTGTGTCACTGAACTCGTGAGATACATGCTCCCTTGCTGGTTTCAGGAAACTGTTTGCAGGAAACAATGTTACTGAATCTGCCTCTATGTTACCTTAATGGACTTGTGTGACTCTGGTTTCTATGTCTTGGAAAGATCAGTGGCACAGACAGAATTTCCACAAAAAATGGCCAATGCAAATTCATTCTTCTCAACTAGGGAGTGAGACATAAGTCAGGGTGACAGCTGGCAGCATCCCCAGTATCAGACCCTATCGATCTATGGCTTCTTAGCATTAGTTTTAAGGTGTTCATCTGGTCGGAGCCCTCATTCATTCCTCTAGCAACTGTGGTGTGGTGGGGGAAGTGAAGTTTGAGTTGTAAATGTGTGGGCTTTTCTGGACAATGAAATACATTGTTCTTACCAGTTTATGATTTTAATTTAATTATTTTAAAATTAATTAGTTTGTTTTTTCATTAAAGCTGTAAGTAAGTTCTAGATTGAGATCTTTTTTTTAATTTTTTTTTTTTGAGATCTTTTTAAAGGGTGTGCTCTTCATGAAATAACACATTTTAAAGTTAATTTTTATTGGAGTACAGTTGACTTACAGTGTTGTATTTTTTTCTGATGTACAACATAGTAAATCAGTTATACATACCCACTTATCCACTCTTTTTTAGATTTTATTCCCATATAGATTATTACAGATTTCTGTAGTGAATCAAGTTCTCTATGCTATCAAATAGGTCCTTATTATCTATTTTTACCTTTAGCAGTGTGTAAATGTCAATCTCAATTTCCTAGTTTATCCCTCCCCAGCTTACCCTCTGGTAACCATAAATTTGCTTTTTATATCTGTAACTCTGTTTCTGCTTTGTAGATAAGTTCATTAGTAACCTTTTTAAAATCCCACATGTAAGCAATATCTTATGATTCTTGTCTTTCTCTAACTGACTTTCTTTACTCCATATGACAATTTCTAAGTCCATTCATGTTGCTCCAAATAACTCTGCCACAAACTGTAGGAAAAATGCAAATGTTTTAAGATATTTTCTGTTGCTTATGATACCATCTTATCCCAAGCTATATAATTTCTGGGAATATTTTTAGAAATTGTATTCCCTTTCATATTATCCTGTGTTACTTTTGTTCCCAAGCCCTATGTGTTTTTTTTTTCTTTGTTTTGTTTTCCTTTTTACTTAAAGAAATGCAAATTCTCTAAAAAGTCATTTTGTTATAATTGTTATAATTGTCTGAGTTATGATTGTCTCCTCTCTCTGATGAATCCTTTGATATTTTCCAACAATGGAAGAAGGGAGAACTACGATTCACAGCCTGTGTGTTTCCCCACCCCTTCCCAATTCCACCGTCTCCTGCAGGACTTTCTCTGTGGTCACTTTACCTCCCACCACATTCTGCTTGTTATATAGTGACAGAGAAGTGGGCATCTGAGTCTCAAAGTGAGTATTACTGTAGTCAAGTTCTGGGAGCCCTCATTCCTGGTTGGTTTGTACCTTGGATGTCTGACCTAGAATCCGTCAGTAGGAAAGGAGTAGAATAGCTCCTGACCTTCTTTAAGACCAGCAGGCTTGTCCTACTTTCAGTACTAAGGCGTGTACTAATGAGCTTTCGATAATTTTGCTCAATCCTACCCATTCACCTTATATTTCATTGAAAGGTCTCCACTATTCTGTCCACACGATTTCTTAATCATTGGGTTCTAGATGGGTTTTTTCCCCCTATTTTGTTTTGTGAAAATATATGCATTTTCCTCTTTGCAAGTCACCATGAATACTTTAGTGACAAGTTGGGAGAAATAACAGAAAGACAAGCCACTCTAAATGCATTTTTAAATGAAAAACCCAAAGCAATAAGTACATTTTCCAAGATAGCTATCTGTAAAAATTTCAATAAATAAAAGACATCTTAATTAACACAGAAAGAAATATCTCTGAGAATTAACTGTGTACAGATGCCAATAGATAGGGAAGTCTTTTGGAGGAAGCTATCTTCTGGATTTTAATATTCCAGATGTTGATATGTTATTCTCCCCTGCTTCTTCTTTTTCATTTCCCCTCTGTAATATGCCGTGAGCTCTTCTGCATTTTCAATGCTTTTTTAGAAGAGAAGGGGGGTGGCTCCTCTTCACGCTTTGGAGATGAATGATATCATCAGTCATCAAAAATTCACATGGATCATTACTGCATTCACATTAATTTATGCTCAATTAACACACTCAGAATCAGTTTTCTGTGGCATTGAGCCAATTGGCTTTACCGCTTCTGGCTCTGAAAGGTTCATTTTGCTTCTGTTCACTGGTAATACAATGAGCTACAGTCCTCATCCCTGTTCTTAAGTCTTCAGGTCTTTGTGCATGAATTGAACAAGGCCAGCAAGGGGTAAAGAGGCTGTGACTGAGTTGCTGGCTGAGAGCCCTGGTCTTGCATCTTGGCAGCTGGTTCCCACACAGATGTGGGGCGCCACACCTGAGCAGCAGCATCATGGAGATGTGTCATGAAATGGTCCCCAGGAAGAAGACTCTGCTAGATTCAGAGGGACAGGCAGAGTAGGCTTTCCACCGCTGAGTCCCTGAGCTCTTCTCTGAGGACTGAGGCAGTCAGCAGGGCTCGCTTTCCTACAGTGCAGATCAACAGGAAGAGAGCTCCTTTAATTTCCAGACCTTCTGGAAATAACCCTTTCAGTTCAGTTCAATTCAGTTCAGTCGCTCAGTTGTGCCTGACTCTTGAGACCGCATGAATCGCAGCACGCCAGGCCTCCCTGTCCATCACCAACTCCCGGAGTTTACTCAAACTCATGTCCATCAAGTTGGTGATGCCATCCAGCCATCTCATCCTCTGTCGTCCCCTTCTCCTCCTGCCGCCAATCCCTCCCAGCATCAGGGTCTTTTCCAGTGAGTCAACTCTTCGCATGAGGTGGTCAGAGTATTGGAGTTTCAGCTTCAGCATCAGTCCTTCCAATGAACACCCAGGACTGATCTCCTTTAGGATGGACTGGTTGGATCTCCTTGCAGTCCAAGGGACTCTCAAGAGTCTTCTCCAACACCACAGTTCAAAAGCATCAGTTCTTCAGTGCTCAGCTTTCTTCACAGTCCAACTCTCACAACCATACATGACCACTGGAAAAACCATAGCCTTCCTTGACCAGACGGACCTTTGTTGGCAAAGTAATGTCTCTGCTTTTTAATATGCTGTCTAGGTTGATCATAACTTTCCTTCTAAGGAGGAAGCATGTTTTAATTTCATGGCTGCAGTCACCATCTGCAGTGATTTTGGAGCCCCAAAAAATAAAGTCTGACACTGCTTCCACTGTTTCCCCATCTATTTCCCATGAGGTGATGGGACCAGATGCCATGATCTTAGTTATCTGAATGTTGAGCTTTAAGCCAACTTTTTCACTCTTCTCTTTCACTTTATCAAGAGGCTCTTTAGTTCCTCTTCACTTTCTGCCATAAGGGTGGTGTCATCTGCATATCTGAGGTTATTGATATTTCTCCCGGCAATCTTGTTCCAGCTTGTGCTTCTTCCAGCCCAGTGTTTCTCATGATGTACTCTGCATATAAGTTAAACAAGTAGGGTGACAATATACAGCCTTGACATACTCCTTTTCTTATTTGGAACCAGTCTGTTGTTCCATGTCCAGTTCTAACTGTTGCTTCCTTAGCTGCATATAGGTTTCTCAAGAGGCAGGTCAGGTGGTCTGGTATTCCCATCTCTTTCAGAATTTTACAGTTTATTGTGATCCACACAGTCAAAGGCTTTGGCATAGTCAATACAGCAGAAATAGATGTTTTTCTGGAACTCTCTTGCTTTTTTGATGATCCAGCGGATGTTGTCAATTTGATCTCTGGTTCCTCTGCCTTTCCTCAAACCAGCTTGAACATCTGGAAGTTCATGGTTCACGTGTTGCTGAAGCCTGGTTTGGAGAATTTTGAGCATTACTTTACTAGTGTGTGTGGGAGAAGGCAATGGCACCCCACTCCAGTACTCTTACCTGGAAAATCCATGGACGGAGGAGCCTGGTAGGCTGCAGTGCATGGGGTCGCGAAGAGTCAGAGATGACTGAGTGACTTCACTTTCACTTTTCACTTTTATGCATTGGAGAAGGAAATGGCAACCCACTCCAGTGTTCTTGCCTGGAGAATCCCAGGGATGGGGTCGCATAGAGTCGGACACAACTGAAGTGACTTAGCAGCAGTAGCAGTTACTTGTGTGTGAGATGAGTGCAATTGTGTGGTAGTTTGAGCATTCTTTGGCATTGCCTTTCTTTGGGATTGGAATGAAACTGATCTTTTCCAGTCCTGTGGCCACTGCTGAGTTTTCCAAATTTGCTGGCATATTGAGTGCAGCATTTTCACAGCATCATCTTTCAGGATTTGAAATAGCTCAGCTGGAATTCCATCACCTCCACTACAGCTAAACATGGGAGAATGTGCAATTCAAAATTGAAATCTCTGTCTGTGGCATTCCCCAGGCAGGAGTATTAGAGTGGGTTTCCATTTCATTCTCCAGGGTATCTTCCCAACCCACGGATTAAATCTGGGTCTCCTGCATTGCAGGCAGATTCTTTACCATTTGAGATACCAGAGAAGCCCACATTTTTTACTGTTCTAGTTAATAACTGAAGACTTTTTTTTATAGTTTTTCTTATTTTATTAAGATATGTATTTCTTTTTATTTTTTGTTAATTCATGCTAGGAGGATTTCAATAAGAGTTTATTTAGAGAAGTGTACTTTAGACATGTATTAACTACTTATTCATAGTAATTTACTTAGAATATAATAATCAGGAAAAAAAAAGGGAGCGATGCTAAAGGTCGTAGCAAGAATCATATCTCTTATTATATTTTCTGCCATTTATCTGTCACCTATCAACATCTCCTCTGATGTAAAACCCACATTATTTAACAGTGGTTCTTTCAAACATGCTCTTTATGTTATTATGTTAGGGATATAATTCCCAGATCTGAAGATTGGGAAGGAGGAGACAGGCTTTGAGAATGCCATCAGCAAAATTGCTGGATGGGCTAGTCAACAGAATAGTGAATATCTATCAGAAAGATTTGGAGAAACTTAGATCAGGAAACTTTATCTTGAGTTCCAGATTCAAGCCCAGATAAGCAATCTTGAAGGAATGGGATGTAAAGGAAAAAAAAAAAATGGAACTACCATTTATTTTATGCTTACCTTAGTGCAATGCATTATTGTATGTGCCTTATATCTCATATCAGACTCAGTAAAATATGACATGAGTTATTGTATTATCCCTAGGCTTCCTGGGTGGCTCAGTGGTAAAGAATCTGCCTGCTGATGCAGGAGATGAAACAGACTCAGGATTGATTCCTGGGTTGAGAAGATCGCCTGGAGGAGGAAATAGCAATGTACTCCAGTATTCTAGGCTAGGAAACCCCATGGACAGAGGAGCCTGGCAGGCTACAGTCCATGGGGTCATAAAGAGTCAGACATGACTGAACACACACTATATCATCCCTATTGCACAGATGAATAAGTGGAGGCACAGAAGGTAAGGAACATGCCTTGGACCACACAGTTAGTCATGACATGCTGGGATACAGGTCTCCAGGTGTCAATCTAGAGCCTGCTCATTATCTAGGGCTACATAGCCTCCAGGAAAAAGGAGTCAGAAGCTTTGGTGCGGGTGTGTGTGGTGGGGAGAAAATTGGCTAAAGTTGGGTGAAGATGCCTTAAGTTCAGGAGTACTTTGAATGGAATAAGGACAAAATTACCTACTAAGACCAGTAGACTGTACAAGCCATTCATTTTTCTCCAACAAAGAATCCAAGTGGCATATTGCAGAAATGCATGACTCTTCTCTGTAATAGCAAACCAAAAACTACAGCTATAGTAACCAAATATCCCAGCCATCCCAGTGATTATCAAGATTCCCTCACTCATCATGATGAGCTGAATTCACAGAAAAATGAAGGGAAAAAAAGGAAGGTGTATGCTGAAAAGTCAGTAAGCAGAAATGGAAAGGGTTAGAGGAAACTGACGAATATGGAGGGTAAACGTACAAAATAACCTGGAAAAACAGTGATCAGGTAAAAAAGCGAAGAGAATAAAGAGATAATATCTTTATAGAAACATGCCAGGAATTTATTTTAATTTGCATAATACCAAAATATTTATCAAGTGTTTCTTTTGTGTTAGATGCTACTAGGCTTAGAACTGGCAATGAATATATGAATGTATAAGCCTTACTCTCAAAAAATGAATTCATAATCTAATGGTTGATAGGCAAAAATAACTGAATTTGGAAAATGGAGAGCAAGGACCTTTGAGAGTCCAAGGAAGTATTCCAAATATTAATTATACTTGGAAGATTAACAATGGCATAGATCCAAATGTAGTTTCTCCCTGTCTAGTTCCAAGGCTTTTGTTCTTAATCCATGACAGAACACCAAAGCTCAGCAAAAAAGTGACATGAAGTTTCAAACTGAAATAGATGCTTGACACGGTAGTGTTTTTGCTTTTGACCTGTGTACCTGCAGCCAACAATACAACATGGCTTAATATTCTGGTCTCTTTCTTCTGAGACTAGGATCTTTTGAATACCCTTGTGTGTGTGTGTGTGTGTGTTAATTGCTCAGTCATGTCCAACTTTTTGTGACCCCATGGACTGTAGCCCACAAGGCTCCTCTGCCCATGGAATTCTCCAGTCAGGAATACTGGAGTGGGTTGCCATTCCTTTCTCCAGGGGATCTTCCTGACCCAGGGATTGAACCTGGGTCTTCTGCATTGCAGGCAGATTTTTACTTTCTCTAGGGCTGCCAGGGAAGCCCCTGATAGCTGTAGGCACGGAGACAATTGTTATTTTGTTGGGTACAGTATTGAGAAAACCATGCAACAACACACTTGCAAACCAAGGAGACTCTATGATTCAGTGATTTTAGAAACCGAAGCCATCAGCAAGAATTTTTCAAATACAAATTTTAACTTAAAAAACTAATAATCACTAACCGTTCAAAAAATTCTGTGAAGATAAAAATCAGACAAGAAGTACTTAAAGCATACAAGAAGCATTAGATTCTAATGAACTATCACTATAAAATTGTATATTGTGCTTTCAATGCAACTATTAATTTCATGGTAGGACTTCTCTGTTAGCTAAGGGTCCCTGTGAGCCTTGCCTGGTATTTAATTTTGTGGGCCAAATATGGGACAGTACAGCAGACTCACGGGTACTCTTTTCTCTTTTAAGGTTCAAAACAGAGCTAAAATATTTTCTTCTGCAAAGTGAATTACTTACCTTTTTAAAAAAGATGCAGCCTGGGGAAAGATTATTCTAGATCTACATAAGACAGATAACCCATATAGCACGGATTACCTAATTTGTGATCTGGAAATTAATTTTGGCATAAAATACATTTAAGTCTATATTATTGGGTCTTAGCTTTTAAAGGTAGTTTTTAACTTCAATTTTTTTAAAATAAAATCAAAGAAATGCAAGTTTGTAGACCTGCTAAATCACTTGGGATCTTACAAGTAAAAATCTCTTCCTACTAGAGCAAAAATGGCTGAAGTGAATTCCTTTGTCAGCAAATAGTGTTGCAAGATAAAAAGAATATGCTGTGGAAAAAGAAACAAGTATTAGGACAAGTTTTTCACTCTGGGAGGTGTTCTGTAAGGCTGATAAAGTACCAGATGTTTCTAACACATCACAGCTTATGATATTTGCTAAATTCTATTTCTTGGTGTTATAATATATGCACATTTTTTTTCCTGAACCAATAAAGGAAGCATAACAGAGAAGATGCGTTTTTCGAAAAATAAATGGCTTCCTTTGTAAAAGTAATGTTTTATGGGAAAACAATGCAAATGTAATCACTGATGAAAATTTGAGAGGCGCAGTATAAAAGTGAGTCTCATCCATCACATCATTCATTGGCATGTGATTGTGACAAGAGGTTGAAACCAGAAGTGCATAAAGTATTACAGGATATCATCGATGCAGTTAATTTTATTAAAACAAGAGCTTTTTCAAAATAGAAAAGAAATTGAACAATAGTTTGCAATAAAACTTGGAGTTTTCAAGAAACTCTTTTATATCCAAATATTTACTCACTGCCTTCTGGCAAGGAACACTATAGGGTTGATAAAGATAACACTTCAAATAAAATGACAGATATTTCAAATCAGCTGACATTTTCTGTGATATCAATAAGATATGCTAGCTAGCTTAACATTTCAGAATATAAACATACTTTATTTATCCCTTTATAGCAAAAATGCCATTTGATCAATGTTGACAAAAATCTCCTTTTAGTATATAATTCTTGCTAAGTAGAATTTAGGAAAGTTTTCATTAGTATTCAGGTATTTGATATTGAAACCAAAATCAGTATGATTTTGTAAATAGAAAAAAATCAGATATCCATGGTTCAAATACGTGGAAACAAAGTTTTCTAAATTATTTGAGCATCAGGGATTTCTAGATCTTCCAAATAAGCACTACAGTGAGTTTTATATTATTCATTTGTAGAAAAACTACATCAAAGAAGATGAAAATCAATAAGCCATATTTCAACAAAGGCTTTTACATCATCATATCAATATTCACTATAGTCTATAATTCAGTCATTTCACTTGAATTAATATTTTTGTAAGACCACTCTCTCAGTTATGATGGTTATTAAACTAATGAACAAAATAAACCAAACTTAAAAACAGACTTCCAAGTCACTCAGTTCAGTTCAGTTGCTCAGTCATGTCCGACTCTTTGCGATCCCATGGACTGCAGCACGCCAGGCCTCCTGTCCATCACCAACTCCCAGAGTTTACTCACACTCTTGTCCATTGAGTCAGTGATGCCATCCAACCATCTCATCCTCTGTCGTCCCCTTCTTCTCCCATCTTCAGTCTTTCCCAGCAGTAGGGTCTTTTCCAATGAGTCAGCTCTTCTCATCAGGTGGCCAAAGTATTGGAGTTTCAGCTTCAGCATCAGTCCTTCCAGTGAACACCCAGGACTGATCTCCTTTAGGATGGACTGGTTGGATCTCCTTGCAGTCCAAGGGGCTCTCAAGAGTCTTCTCCAGCACCACAGTTCTAAGTCACTATGCTCTATTAAAAGGAAACCAACACTTAAACATAATTAAGAATATTTTTTCTCACAATTACAAAATTGTGTTATGAGAGCTTCCCTGGTGGCTCAGATGGCAGAGAATCCGCCTGCAATGCAGGAGACTCAGGTTTGATCCCTGGGTCAGGAAGATCCCCTGGAGAAAGGAATGGCTACCCACTGTAGTTTTCTTGCCTAGAGAATCCCATGGACAGAGGAGCCTGGTGGGACACAGTATACGGGGTTGCACACTATGGAGTCGCAAAGAGTTGGACACCACTGAATGACTTAAGAACGCACATACACACACATGATCAAAACTAATATGAAACAAAATTTGGTGTTAATGTTATATATTTCATCTCTCTATTATTCAGTATAATCTTCTACTTTTCGTCTAAGTTTTGAAGTACTTATGAGATGTTATTACAGTAAAATATTTCATATAACTAGCAAGGAAATGCACATTTGTTGGAAGTACAGGTGATTTTTAACAAAATTCGGAGATCTAAGCAAAATGATAGCATTGTGCCCTTTTGGGATATGAGACTCTCATATGCCAGTGGTATCATTTAAAACTACTTAACTGTCACAAGCTTGTGGGGAACTTCAATATTAAAATATAACATAAGATAGTTAACAATAGCATTGTCACTGTAATATTGTGATTAAGGTAATAAATATCAGTCAGATTGGATTCAAGAACAACTGGAATTTCCAGTACTAATTTGCCCTTCGAACTTGAGACACTTACGTCACCTTTATGAGCATTAGTTTCCACACCTACAAGATGTCAATAATGGCATTTAATGTTCTGCATGTTGTGGGAAATTGAGTGTGATGATCTATGTATGGCTTTTTATTACTGTCTATTAAATAGTAGCTTTTAAATTGCTTAATAATTAGCAATTATAATAAATTACTAAAACAAAAACAATGCAATTTAATATATATATATGCTATTATATGATTCTAGAACCTGTTGAGAATTTTATAAGATGAAAAAATATCCCAGTAATTTGTTTTTAATAGATCTAACAATAAAATATTCACTATTTTAGCAATAAAAATGTCAGTATATATATTTATACACATCTCACACCTCCATGTACAATCAAAAGAATGAGAAGTTTGTCATTTTTTCACCCTAAAATCAGATTTACCAGACTTCCCTGGTAACTCAGCTGGTAGAGAATCTGCCTACAATGCGGGAGACCCAGGTTCGATCCCTGGTTTGGGAAGATACCCTGGAGAAGGGCATGGCAACCCACTCCAGTATTCTTGCCTGAAGAATCCCATGGACAGAGGAGCCTGGTGTGCTATATAGTCCAGAGGGCTGCAAAAGGTGGACATGACTGAGAATCTAAACAAGTTCAGATCAATAGTCCGACAAGACTGAGCAACTAATACACACACAACTTCTTGGTCTGTAGTGAGGCCAACTCTTCCAAAGTCCTTCCATTGAGAGCCTTTCAGGAAAGCAAGGAGAAAGAAAGTGATAGATTGATTAGTATAGTTTGATTATTCTTTTATTTGAAAATAAAAGCACTTATTGCTGCAAACTATTTGCTTTGGGCTACTTGGCCATGATTTGTAGATAGACATTGATGATGGGCATATCATTTTTCCATACAAGGTTTTATGAGCCCAATATATGATCCAAAAGCAGATGTGAATTAGGGGTTCTCTGATATAAGAATGGATATAGGGATGAGTAACACTGAAAACCTCATTAAGTTCCTTCTTTGCAAATAATGATCCATGCTGGGATTCTAAGTGTATTAAAAAATAAAAACCAAAAAAAAAATTAGGGAGACTTGTTAACTAAGAGGAGCAATTTTCTGTGTTCAATTTTGTGCCATCTTTAAATGCAGATTGTTGTTAAACTGAAGGTCATCACACTTGATGGCACATCACTGTGATTGACTCTGCAGGTCTCAGCAGCCCCCTTATCTATGTTCTTCACCTGTCACAGTGGGTGACTTCTCTTTGGCCTACCATTGGCTAATTATTGGCAAATTCTCCTTTTGCTACTAGCATTTCCCCCTCAATGGAAACTACACAGTGGAAGCAATGTTTCTCTATCCATCATAATGCTCTGAATTGTCAACAATGGATTCAAAGAAAAATGTCCCCTTTTCAATGAGTCAAGTGAGCATATGGATTGCTTCATTTGAAAATCCCATTAATACTGGGGGGAAACGGGTGGTATCTAATGAATCAGAAGTAAGTAATTTGAAAAGTGTGTTTGATAAGAATAATAACCAGAATTGAAAAGCATCAAAGATATTCTGGATAAGATTAATAAGGATATGAAAAGAGGAAAATTTAGCAGAAATATAAGTGGAGAGAGCTGAGAGTCAGTAATATGTCTACCTGGTTGGAGTCAAAACAGAGATTCCAACCAGCACATTTAATTAAATATCCAAAGAGACTGTTAAAGAGCAGAGTTCCGTCAGAGCAAACAGTCCTCTGGTGTTCTCTTTTCTCCTTTATCCTTTTTTAAAGTTCTACTTCTTGTTTTCAAATGAAGAGCAAGGGAAGAGTGGAAGTTTGCCTCTGGCACCAGCTTCTCCTGCTGGAAGTTCACAATATTGACAATATATTGATCACAGTATTGACAATATACTCATCTACACTGAAGCTTTTCTTTATCTACCTTTGTTAGTCCTGTGAAGAAATACATACTGACCCTTCCAGTGCTAACCATTGAACATCTCCTCACTCCCTCCAGGCTCTTGTCATTACCCTTTCCACCAATTCCTTCACTGTATAAACATCTCAAGTAACTCCTGCTATAAATGTTGCTCTAAAAAACAGAGGAAACCTCCCTTGATTTTATGTTCCCAAATAGGTATATGAAAGTGAAAGTGAAGTCTCTCAGTCGTGTCTGACTCTTCGTTGGACAAGGCTACACCCCTTGGACTATAGCCTGCCAGGCTCCTCCGTCCATGAGATTTTCCAGGCAAGACTACTGGAGTGGGTTGCTGTTTCCTTAACTAGAGGATCTTCCCGATCCAAGGATCGAACCCGGGTCCCCGCACTTCAGGCAGACTCTTTACTATCTGAGCCACCAGGGAAGCCCTGGTATATAATAGGTATATAATACTCATTGATTTGTTCCATTGTTCAACAAATTTTTGGGGAGAGCAGTGTATGTATTATGTGTGTTCTGAAGTCTAAAATTATAGAAATGTGGAGAAATAAACATGCAAATAATGAAATTAAATGACTAATTAGGGGTCATAGAATGATAAAAGGAAGATAACAGATAGGATAGATGTTGACTTAAAGGTCAATTTTATATTGGAGCAGTTAGTGAAGATGCCACTGAAAGGAATAATGTTTAACCTGAGAATTGAATGCTAAGAAATATTGTGCTGCATGATAATCTGGGTCAGAGTGCTCTGGACAACTCCACAGTAAGTGCGAAGACCCCAAACAAGGCTGAAATTTGATATATTTTAAAAACAGAAGTAAGTCCAGCATGAATGACAGACATATACAATGTGGAACATGAGAAAAGTCAACTTGCTGAGCAGAAGTCAGATCATAGAGGGCTTTGTAGACCAAGGTGAGAAGTGCTGATTTTACTTATAACTGGGAAGACATGGGATGGTTTTAAAGAAGGGAATCAAATAATCTAATTAGCTTTTTAGCCTTACTTGGATGTTTTGTGGTGATGGATGCCAAGGAACAAATAATAGAAGCAAGATCAATTAGGAAACTATAGAGCTTGTTAGGAAACTAGAGTTAATATTAAACTAGGGAGGTAATGAAGTAAGTGTAGAGAAGCAGAAGGATTTAGAATGTGTTTTGGATTTAGAACTGACCTCTTGGAGTGTTGGATATGAAATGTAATGGACATCTAGGAATAATTGTTAAGCTTTTGGGTTGAGTCAATAGGTACATGACTCCATTTGTGACTGAGATGCAAAGATGCAGTAAGAAACAAAGGCAGGAAACAACACAAATTGTGATACGTTTAAGGTAATTGGATGTTTAGTTCTGAAGTTTAGATGAATGGCCAGGGCAGGACTTATAAAATCAGAGTAAACACTTAAATACAAAGATATTGGCATATATATACGACCATGTGTAAAATAGCTAGCTAATGGGAAGCTCAGTCAGGCAGGGAGCCCAGTCAGGCACTTTGTGATGACCTAGAGGGGTGGGAAGAGGAGGAGGTAGGAGGGAGGCATGAGTCATATGGCTTATGACTCATTCAGATTGTTGTATGGCAGAAACTGACACATCATTGTAAAGCAATTACTCTCTTTCTGGAATATGTAAAACTCTGTGGAAAGAAAATATCAGCAGAGAAAATAAATGGATTGCAAAGCAGGGCATAGTATGGGCTGAATATTTATATCCCCCACCCCAAATTTACATGTTGAAGCCCTCATGTGATAGTATTTGAAGATGGGGCCTTTGGGAAGCAGATATGCCAGAAAGATGGAGCCCTCGTGATTAAATTAGTGTCTTTATAAAAAGAGAAAGCAGAACTCTCTTTCCCTCTCTGCCATGTGAGGAAGTTAGGAAGAGGTCTCTCAGAAGACCCTGACCAGCTGGCCCCTGCCCTCAACTCCTAGCCTCTAGGATGGTGAGAAATTAATGTTTGTAGTTTAAGCCACTCAGTCTGTGGTTTTGTTACAGAGTTCAAGAAGGCTAAGACAGTGAACTCTCCTATTTAGATGTCTAGCAGAGGAGGGAAAGCCAGAGATTGTTTTTTTTTTTTCTTTTTGTACCCCTCACATGCCACCTACAGAGTGGTGAGGGAAGAAAGTGAAGAAAGCTATTATTCTTTAATGAAATTTTGCTGTGAAGGAGATAAAACACCTCAGTTTATAAACTCACTATCTCAAAAAAAAAAAAAACCAAAAAACTCACTATCTCAAGATCACTATCTCCAGTAGAACTGTTGCAGTCACCTCCACCAAAACAGTAAAGGAGCTCTTGCTAAGACTTTCAAATAGTCTTCAAATACATTACTTCTGTGATGCTAAATAACCAGGTTTTTCTCATACTTGATTCGTTAGGCTTAGTTTAGCCTCTTGAGTATGAACAAAGTCACCAATCCAAGCCACAAATGGGGAAAAAAAAAAAAACCTGGATAAAGAAAATATTTCCATTTAACCGAGCTGTGATATTAACCGAGCTATTTTCCTCCTGAATTTAATGGAAATTTTTAAACTACTGAAAGGTGGTTGATCACTACCTTTTCAGTATAATTTCATTCAATAATAATTTTAAGTATAAAAATTGAATATTTATTCACTATTCAAATTTGAAACTTAGAAAAAGGTGGAACTTTCCGTGTATTTCAAGAACATTAACCACCAGAGAGCCAAAATCTAAATGATGTCCTATAAAGGTAGGCTCTGTGTTCAACAGTGCAGTTTTGAGCTTCTGCAAAAACTGTGGAACACTATACATTTTAGTTGCAAATGCTGTACTAAATCTGTTCTTACTGTTGAAGATGTCTTAATTTTTCCAGGAAATGGTAGAATTTGGCCACATTTTTTATAAAACTTCAGAGAGAGAAGTTTGGCAAGCCAGCACCTATTGACTGATACAAGTCATTGCCATTTGGAATAAAAATTGGCTTAGCTTACATAGTTCCTTTATGAAAGTAACCTTGTAGAACCCTGCATGAGTGTATTTTTACATTAGTCAATAGAGAATTTGTTAATTTTCTTTTTTACTGAGGAATGAAATCCATATTAATTACTAGTATCTCTGTCTTTAAATGATAAATAAGTTTTGATATGAAATAAACATCTGGGGACACATCAAAATTTAAAGGATTTAGTAAATATTACATTTCTTGATAAAATAACAGAATATTACATTAACTCACCATCTTCTATAAATGCTTGATGTGTATTCTAAGAAAAGGAACTTTTGGATAGCAACATGAATTTTAAATTCAATAACCTGGAGTATGTGTTAAGTGTTCTTTAGACAGACCAGCTGAAAGACCGAGCACTTTTTTAGTGTTGTTTCAAATACATCACTAAAATAATTCTACTTAATAGAATACCCTTATTTTATAATTTTTCTATAAAATAGGATTAGGGCATTTTAAAAATAAAGATATACTTGATAGTGATTGTGAAGCTTAGAAATTGTGCCTTTTGCATAGTAGGAACTGAAAACCTAATGAAGTAAATTTAGTTTAACTGGGATTTACTGAATTATTGCTGTACTACTGTTAATCCCTTTTTCATTGGAAAAATGATAATTTTTGCCAATTATATCTGCATGTTATTCTTTAAGGAATTTAAGACCAAATGAAAGCTTCTTTTGAGAACACTTAGTATAAGAATAGGGATTCCCAGGTGGTTCAGTGATAAAAAATCCGCCCACCAATGCAGGAGATGCAATAGATGAGGGTTCAGTCCCCAGATCGGGAAGATCCCTGAAATAGGAAATGGCAACCCACTCCAGTACTGTCTGGAAAATCCCATGGATCTAGGAACCTGCCAGGCTACAGTCCATAGGGTCTCAAAAGAGTTGGACATGACTGAACGACTATGCACATACAGTAAAAGAACAAGAGTTCAAAATATCGGACTATAAAAGATGTCACACAGATTGCGATATTTTTATTAATAGTTGGAGTTTTGCCTTCTTGCCCAATAGTTGGAAATTCTCAGTTCAAGGGGTCTTAAATCAATAATTTGCATGGCTTCTGTGTGACACTTAGGATGGATCTTAACAGAATTTAGATATATGAAAATATAACAGCCTTCAAGTTAAAGATTGCAAATTGTCTACAGTAAACAAATGCATTCAAATAACAGCATCCATAGAAAAAATGATACATTATTTGACTTATAATGAAATATTATTTTGTAAATATGAGACAAACAGTGGAAGAATTATGATAAAGCCAGTCTCATATAATCAAATAAGTTGCAAAAATACATCAAAAAGAATAGTAATTATCTCTAGGTAGCAATTTGGGCTTCCCCAGTGGCTCAAGAGGAAAAGAATCTGCCTGCAATGCAGGAGACATAAGAGAGGTGGTTTCGATCCCTGGGTCAGGAAGATCCCCTGGAGGAGAAAATGACAACCCACTCCAGTGTTCTTGCCTGGAAAATCCCGTGGACAGAGGCGCCTGGCGGGCTACAGTCCCTAGGGTCACAAAGAGTCAGACACGACTGAGCACGCGCTCATGCTCGGGGTTTAGCTCATGAATATAACGGGCAGATGAGTAACCGGCAGTTTCGCAGCTCTACTCAGGCCAGCTTCCAGAGTTCTGATCACAGCTCTCAGCTGGATTCACCTAGTTCAAATATTCCTCATAAAAGATATAAGGAAAGATTTTTTAACTCAGAATTTTATAAAGACACCAAAAATAACTAATTGAAAAAATAAGACCATACCATGGAATCAGAAGTAGTTAGTCATATTAAGCATTGTGTGCTAAGTTGCTTCAGTGGTGCCCCACTCTTTGGGACCCCACAGGCTGCAGTCTGCCTGGCTTCTCTGTCCATGGAATTTTCCAGGCAAGAATACTGGTGTGGATTGCCATTTCCGACTCCAGGGGATCTTCCTGACTCAGGGATTGAATCTGTATCTCTTACATCTGCTGCATTGACAAGTGAGTTCTTTACCACTAGCACCATTAATCATTAAAAATCCCTAATGCATTACACATAATATATAGTGTTGTTCTACGGTTCAAATCCATTCTCTAATTGCTAGGGAACTAGTAGAACACTTAGCAACTTTAAAAAAAGGATTGAGTTGTAATAAAACACATGGTAAAAATTGTAGAGGCTTCAACACAAAAAGTGCTGTTTCTTTTTCACACTCAGGTCATAAGGGTGGGGACAGAATGGAGAAGTGGGCTCACTCTCTGCAATTATGCAAAAACCTAGCTCTTTCATCCTCTAAGGGCTCAGTTTTCCACTGTATTTTCTGGATGCAGCCAAGTGGCAGTTAGAAAATGGAGTACATATTTCCATCCAATTATATTAGGTAGAATTCACTCATATGGCCTTTGGCAACCACGTAGAAACCTGGAGAGTGTAGGCTAGCTGTGTACCAAGGAGGAAAAGGGTTTCATAGAGCCAAGGCATTTTCTCAGAGGTTGAAGATTTATAGCTTAAATCAAATATGTGGATCATCTTTTTTTTTTCTTACCTAATCACACACATTTTTCTCATCCTCTAACATGTCAATAAATGCTGCCCACTATTCTTCCTTAAGATCGAAAACATTCCCACAGTTCTGTGTGTCTTTCATGTCGCTATCTTACTGCAGACCCTTCCTCTTTCTCATCAAGATTGATGAACCATCCACATAACTAATCTCCCTCTGAATGTCTTCCAGTGTTCTTCACATAGACTCCACATAAAGTCCCAGTGATCTTTGAAAAAGTATATATGACCCTGTCATTTCCTGCTTAAATCCTTAAATAGGAACCTTTCTCTATAACAAAAGTTTAAGCTGCTTTGCAGAGATTGTAATGACCTAAATTCTTGGCACGATCTGACAGAAAGTCATAGTTGTTAGTATCAAGGCTAGCATCATGACTGCAGAAAATTCCTCATTCTGGTTATACCATGTCCTAGGTGTTGAAACTTGGCAGGTTTTTCTGAAGCTAAAGTTTATATTCTTTTTCTCTGAGGAATGATACATTCATGTGAATCATCCATAGTCTTGCCCAGTCTTAACTTCAAACAATGATGCCTATTTGATAAAATATTAACTTTAGATAATATTGTTGGAACAGAGGCTTTAGTATTTGGAGCTAAATAATACATGCTTGGATATTGAATGAATCAGTATTTTTAGGAGATACTATCCATTCTATACATAAAATGAAGTATACTAGTTTTATAGTATAAAATAAAGTAATATAGTTAAAATGACCTTATATATTTAATATATTGATATGTGTACAGATCTGATATGATAATCACCCTTATCAGATCTTTCCAGAAATTAAAGTTCTCTGCCTTGCTCAAGTTCAAGAACCACCCCCCAGGCCCTCTGCTCCTCTTCCATTGCCTGAGTCATCCACAAAGGCTGCCTTTGTACCAGTGTGAGTGCGTGCTAAGTCGTTTCAGTCATTTCCGACTCTTTGTGACTCCATGGACTGTAGCCTGCCAGGCTCCTCTGTCCATGGGATTCTCCAGGCAAGAGTACTGGAGTGGGTTTTCATGCTCTTCTCCAGGGCTTTCTACCAGCAGTGATCTCTATTCTTAGTGCCACTACTCTGGTTTCCTAGTAGGGAGGATACGTGCTTTTCCACGAGTTATGTTGTACTTAGGGTAGGCAAAAGCACGTTGGTCTTTCCACACAGCCAAGTGAGATGAGATTGACATTTCATTTGAATGGAATGAAATGTCAGACATTGGATTGTATAGTGACAGGATACTAACTACACCCTGACACTTTCCCAGACTCCTTTTAGAGTTTTATGGGGCTGCTTCATTCTCCCATTCTGGAACTGTCTTTAATTCAAGGTGGATGGCTCATCCCCTATATCCATATCTCCAGCCTCAATATAAAAATTTATCCCTCACTTCACAAAAGAAGGGAATGTTTGTATTGTCCAATTTCCCAAGTTCCCATTTAACGCCTTAGAATCGACTTCTTTCCCAAAATGATACAACAAATGTCAGTTTCTTTCAGAGAAATGCCCCATCCACAAAGTTGTGGTTTAGACCTTTGACCTTACTAAGATATTCCCACATGTAATTCATGCCTTCGTGTATTCATTCATTCACTCAGTCAGCCAATATGAATTGTGTACCAATTCTGAGGCAGACACTGGTGGTATTCTGAATGAAGAAATCAAAGTCTCCACTCTCATTGAACTTACTTTCTAAGGGGTAAGAGATAACAAAAAATAAAAAGATTTGATGTACCAGATCTGGATATGTGCTGAGAGGGAAAATGATGCAAGATAAGTGGTTAGTGATTAATGGTACAGAGTAGAGTCCAAATAACTAAATCTAGGTTGTGCTCAGTTGTGTCTGACTCTTTGTGACCCTGTGGACTATAGCCCACCAGGCTCCTCTGTCCATGGAATTTTCCAGGCAGGGATTCTGGAATGGAATACCATTTCCTTCTCCAGAGAATCTTCCCAGCCCAAGGATTAAACCCATGTCTCTCTCATTTCCTGCGTTGGCAGGCGGGTACTTTCCCACTGTGCCACCTGGGAAGCCCAGCCAAATCTTGGTTACTAAATCCCAAAAGAACAAACAATGTCATGAGTGACACCAAAAGGGATTGTTACATGCTTTTTCCAGTTCCTTTCATCACCTATCAGAAGATTCCCCGAAACACTGGGTCCCCAGTGTTTCCCCAATTTCTCCTCTTTAAATTTTATATCCTCTAAGTCTGGGTTATCTAGGAATTAGAATAATTATGAAATTGGTAAAACTATATGAAAAGTCAGAGTTTCTTTCACTGGGGGTTCAGGTCTAGACCCCTTCATTGGTCACTAATAAATATATTTTAAAGAGTGGTTATTTGCTTGTTTCAATTTCTTTTATGTCCCAATAAGCCAATTTGTTTTTAAAATACACATCTTTTATAAATGAAAGAACATATGACAAACAGAATTATAAATTACCAAAACAAGGTGGGTTTAGGGGAGATGCTAAGTGGTTGTTTAAATTGATATGTTTATTTTTAGAACTAAGTTATTTTGGCAAGATAATATAACCCTTTCAACATATTCACATTTTATGATGAATTTGAGA
Organism: Cervus canadensis; assembly: GCF_019320065.1. Taxonomy (NCBI): domain Eukaryota; kingdom Metazoa; phylum Chordata; class Mammalia; order Artiodactyla; family Cervidae; genus Cervus; species Cervus canadensis. Next base: position 21,219,141 of record NC_057394.1, on the reverse strand, counting down.
ATGATTATCACTACTTTGTCAGAAAAGATAATCTTCTTTAGTGAAACGTTAGTTTGCCCACTCTTTGCTGATATTTATTATATCCTGGGAATTTTAAATTTTATAGCAGAAATCAGGGGTAAAAAGGATGTTAATATGCATAATTTTGATTTAAAGATAATTTCCCTCTCAAGTGTTGGCTGGAAAATGTGTTTAAAATTTTAAATTTAAGTGTCACCATTATTTTACTATATATTCCAACTCCATAAGCATTGTAAGCTCATTTGTTTAAAATAAAATAGCTCATGAATTTATCTTAATATATTGTCAAATGTCCCTTCAGTCCTTTCCTTTCCTTCCATCTCATTCTTGCATCATTAGAATTTTCATTAAACATATTTCTTTGCACTGAGTTATTTATTATAAGAACATTCACTGACTTGTGCTACCATGCCTCAAAACTGAAAGAAAGAAGCTAGCGTATTATGCTGGGACTTATTATCTATGGCTTTGAGTATTCTTATAAACAATTGGTAGAAAAGAAGAGTATTTGAACAGTAATCTTAAATAGCTCTCCTCTCAATCCCAAGTCTTGTTGTAATATATGCTCAGTAGGAACAGCAGTTCCAGAGCACTCACTAGGGGATAGATGTTTATTTCAAAAGGTCTCCCTTAACTTCCATTAGACGAAATATGTTCTGATGTCAAAGCTATTGCGTTGCCTTATAAGTAAAAAGACCGGATAGAGCAAAGTAAAATCAATGGGAAATTTTGATAGGAAAGAGTTTCTTTTATCCACCCTCCTCCTTTTTTTTTCCCCATCATAGGCACTGCATTTTTTTCATGTCGTTTGGAGAAATATCTAAGATTGAACTTGTTTATCTCATCAACAAAACTTTTACACCCAAATTAGATTCACAACTGAGAAACCTGGTTTATTTTTTTAACAAGTCCTTTTTCCCAAAAACTACTTGAATGCTGACACTAAATGACAACACAGGGTCCTTGAAATGTGGGTTTGTTGTAGGTCATTTTCTTCATCTCTCAGGGCTCACTGTGGAATAATAAAATTCTGCACACACCAAAGAATAACAACAACATTGGTGAATGTATCTTTTCAAATTAATGTTTTCATTTTCTTCAAATGCACATAGCATAGATGGGCCTGGAGGGTACTGTGCATAGTGAAATGTCAGATAGAGAAAGAAAAGACTCTGTTATCACTTATATGTGGAATGCAAAAAGTAAATGAATATAACAAAACAAACAGACCCACAGGGGTAGGGGATTAAGAGGTGTAGCAAGAATGCATGCTCACTCACATCCTACTTTTTGTGACCTTATGGACTGTAGGCTGCCAGGCTCCTCTGTCCATGGGATTGTCCAGGCAAGAATATTGGAGCAGGTTGCCATTTCCTTTTCCAGGGACTCTTCCTGGCCAGGGATCGAACCCATGTCTCCTTGCATTGGTAGGTGGATTCTTACACCACTGAGTCACCTGCAAAGCCAAGAGGCCCAGACTACTAAGTATTCAATAATAAGCTGCAAGGATACATTGTATAGCACAGGGAAATACAGCCAATGTACTGTGCTGTTCTTAGTCGTGTCCAATTCTTTGAGACCCTACAGACCCTAGCCCACCAGGCTTCTCTGTCCATGGGGATTACTAGAATGGGTTGCCATGTCCTACTCCAAGGGATCTTCCCAACCCAAGGACTGAACACAGGTCTCCTGCATTGCCAGCAGATTCTTTACCGCCTGAGCCGCCAGGGAAGCCCAATATTCTATAATAACTTCAAATGGAGTATAATCTATAAAAACATTGAATCACTGTGTTGTACTCCTGAAGCTAACATAATAGTTTTAAGTCAACTATACCTCAATTTAAAAAAAAAAAATAGCTGGGCGAAGGAGGATGATGGTATGCAATCACTTTTTTTCATATATGTTATAAAGTAGATAACTTTATAACTATCAAGGCTATAATTTTCACTCATAACACTCTACATATGTTTGTGTCACATTTTTCATTTGAAGGTGGAATAATTACCAAATTTAATGGGTAGAAAATGAGAAGGTTTTAGTAAGGTGAGAAGTTTCCTCAGGCCCTTTCAAACATGAAACATTAAATTAGATTTTAGTGAGGATTTAATGTATGGAAAATATAAGATTATGATACATTCCCTATACTCAAAGGACTTACAAATAGTGGAGGAAGCAAAACATGAATTACATAACATAAAACAATATATCATTAGATTTCAAATGGATTGGCATATTCAAAATGTAAAACAATTCAGTAGTGCAAAACAGAAAATAATAAAATGAAAAATGCATAGTGTAAGAAATAATTCTTAGAACAGGGTAAGAAATGGAATTATATACAAGTCCAGAGGTATAAGGAAGAACTTCATGTTGGATTTTCAATTGAACTCTGAAAATACCTAAGCCTTTTCCTCAATCTTTTTTTTTTTTTTACTTTTATAATGCTTTGTATTAATTGTTTTTCCCAATGAATATTGTCTAAATTCTCTTTCTTGTACTTTCTGATATATCTTATATGCCAATCAGTATTTTTTTTAAATTGAAGAATAATTGCCTTACAATATTGTGTTGGCCTCTGCCATACATCAACATGAATTAGCCACAGGTCTCACACACTAGTAAAGTAATGCTCAAAATTCTCCAAGCCAGGCATTAGCAATACGTGAACTGTGAACTTCCAGATGTTCAAGCTGGTTTTAGAAAAAACAGAGATCAAATGGACAACATCCACTGGATCATTGAAAAAGCAAGAGAGTTCCAGAAAAACACCTATTTCTGCTTTATTGACTATGCCGAAGACTTTGACTGTGTGGGTACAATAAACTGTGGAAAATTCTGAAAGATATGGGAATACCAGACCACCTGACCTGCCTCTTGAGAAACCTGTATGCAGGTCAGGAAGCAACAGCTAGAACTGGACATGGAGCAACAGACTGGTTCCAAATAGGAAAAGGAATACGTCAAGGCTGTATATTGTCACCCTGCTTGTTTAACTTATATGCAGAGTACATCATGAGAAACGCTGGGCTGGATGAAGCACAAGCTGGAATCAAGATTTCCAGGAGAAATATCAATAACCTCAGATATGCAGATGACACCACCTTTATGGTAGAAAGTGAAGAAGAACTAAAGAGCCTCTTGATGAAAGTGAAAGAGGAGCGTGAAAAAGTTGGCTTAAAGCTCAACATTCAGAAAACTAAGATCATGGCATCTGGTCCCATCACTTCATGGGAAATAGATGGGGAAACAGTGGAAGCAGTGAGATACTTTATTTTTTTGGGCTCCAAAATTACTGCAGATGGTGATTACAGCCATGAAATTAAAAGACGCTTCCTCTGTGGAAGGAAAGTTATGATCAACCTAGACAGCATATTAAAAAGCAGAGACATTACTTTGCCAACAAAGGTTCGTCTGGTCAAGGCTATGGTTTTTCCAGTAGTCATGTACGAATGTGAGAGTTGGACTGTGAAGAAAGCTGAGCGCCGAAAAATTGATGCTTTTGAACAGTGGTGTTGGAGAAGACTCTTGAGAGTCCCTTGGACTGCAAGGAGATCCAACCAGTCCATCCTTAAGAGATCAGTCCTGGGTGTTCATTGGAAGGACTGATGCTGAAGCTGAAACTCCAATACTTTGGCCACCTGATGTGAAGAGCTGACTCATTTGAAAAGACCCTGATGTTGGGAAAGATTGAAGGCAGGAGGAGAAGGGGATGACAGAGGATAAGATGGTTAGATGGCATCACCAATTCAATGGACATGATTTTGGGTAAACTCCGGGAGTTGGTGATGGACAGGGAGGGCTGGCGTGCTGCGGTTCATGGGGTCTCAAAGAGTCGGACACAACTGAGCAACTAACCTGATACATATTGAATCCTTCTGTGCTGGATTCTAGGGCCACAAAATCAAATAAGATTGTTAAGCATTCAAACCAAAACTCATTGAATTGTAAATATTAGTAACTACCTGAACTAGTTTAGTTAAAGGCTTGCTATTAAATAATTTTGGGAAACTTCATGAACCACCAAGGTCAAGACTATTGCTGGGCCTCCTGGAGTTCTGGCTTCCCTGGTGGCTCAGACACTAACAAATCTGCCTGCAATGCAGGAGACCAGAGTTCAGTCTGTGGGTCGGGAAGATTCCTTGGAGAAGGGCATGGCTACCTACTCCAGGATTCTTGCCTGGGAAATCCCATGGACAGAGGAGCCTTGTGGGCTACAGACCATGGGGTCAGAGAGTCAGACATGACTGAGTGACTAACAGGCATCCTGGAGTTAGTTCTAAGAGGATAAAAGGAAAGTTACCAAGGATGAGAGTGGCTATTCTCTTCATCTTGTCTGGGTCTGTCTGTTGTCCTGTCTGCATCATTCTGTTTTTATTAACCAACCATGCTCTTCAATTTATGTACACTCATCTTTACCAATAACTTAACTTTGCGCACTGCTTTGGTCTGCCATGATATGGTCTCAGGCCTGTATTTTCTGTGTCTCCTCAAGTGCTTAGTCATGACTGTCTTGGGTTTCCAGGTTTCTAAGGTGTTTTCAAGACAAAAATAAGTGAATTTTTACTCACTTTGCAAATGCAATGCCTGGCTCTGAGTTAGAAGTTTGTTTCTGCTCCAGCTAAACAAAGCTGGGTGGGAAGGATCCACCCATGATCGCATGGCAGATGCTGCTTTAGAGAGGGTGGGTGCTATAGAAGGGCGTGTAGGAGGAGGGGAAAAAAAGCCTGTCTCTGTCTTCATGTTGCTTCCAGATTTGCAGGGACGAAATTTAGAGAGAGATGAAAATAGTACTTCAGGGCCAGTGAACTTGCCAAGTGGCATGTAAAGAGCTGGACAACTTTAGGAATTATGAGCACTCAGAGCAGAAGAACATTTTAGTCAAACAGTACATCCTTATTCTGTACATCCTTACTGTTTTAACCACGCATGCGCGTGCAGTCTGCACCCACCCACCCTCCCATCCCTGCTCCATTCACCCAGAGAACAGCAAAAGCCTTGAGAAAAAGTCGGAGTGAAAACCTGAAAACAAATGGTGGTTTCCTCGGATAGCATGATTTTATATTTATTTATTTATTTATTTAAATATATAACAAATAACTTTGGCCTTTACAAATTTCACCCTTAACCAACACATCTCTTTGTGCTTGTTTATTAGGGGTGGAACCGGTGAGCAGGGGTATAGAAAGTAGAATAAATAGAGCAACTGTGATGGTAATGTGAGGCTTAACCTCACTAGGTGGAGTGAGTATTGATTATTGGGTAATTTTAAACAGAAAATATACTAAGAGGCAAGCATCGGGAAAAAAAGTTTGCAAAATATGACAAGGAGCTGATATACTTAATAGTGAATTTTCAGGACATGCTTTTCAAAGCCATTACCTTACCAGAATATGTATATGTATTACATGAAGAATGGACTAACAGTAAAATTCATTTGGATATCTTTGCACTAAATAAAGTTTAACAAGTTGATTCTCTGTGTATCATCTGAGTCTTTCACACACTAGTATTTATTATTCACCTTCATGAGGGATAGTACAATTAGTAGCATTTTTAATTCATTTGACTACAGTCCTCAGTGTTTTATTTATCTGTCAGATACATCTCCAATGAGAAGGTCAGTTAATAGTTTTAAATAAATGCCAAATATATATATGCTTTCCTGATGGCTCAGACGGTAAAGAATCTGCCTGCAATGCAGAAGACCCCGGTTTGATCCCTGGGTTGGGAAGATGCCCTGGAGAAGGGAATGGCAACCCACTCCAGTATTCTTGCCTGGAGAATTCCATGAACAGAGGAGCCTTGTGGGCTACAGTCCATGGGGTCATGAAAAGTTAGACATGACTGAGCAACTAACACACATAAATATATAAATGAAAGATGATGTACCCATAAAAGTATGTTTAACCCATTGTTAAACCCCACTACTAAGAAGGGAGCAAGTGGAAACAACATGATTTTTAAACCAATTAGCATACTTCTTTGTTGCAGAGGGCAGAATATTTAGAGAGACCTCTCACAACTTCTGGATCTGAAAGTATTGGGCAATATGTATCAGCGGCACTGAGAAAGGGAATATCATTTGATCTTGTAATTACATTCTAGATATCCAGCTTGAGGGAAGAACCAGAATAAAGGAAAGTTTTTGAGCATAGCTCTTCATGTTGGCATTACTTATAATGACAAAAAAACAAACAAACAACAACTGAAGTGCTGTAAGTTAGATTATAAAATAAATGATGACATATCTACAAATATAATACCATATAGTCACTAACATTGTGGTTTTGAAGAATATTTAATCATCTGGACCAAATCTCTTGGTATAAAATTGATTAAGAAAAAAGTAGAAAATAGTTTTCTTTTCTTGACATTTTTCAAACTTCCTACTTTTTGCATATTTATCAGGGAAAATGTGTAACACGGTAAGTTACAGTTGTTAGCTTTGAAAAGATTCAGGTGCCCTGTTTTTGGCTTATAATTAAGGTGTGTCCCCAGAACTACTCCCATATTTAAAAATTGCAGCTCCAAAGCAGTACAAGGAAAAGGTATTCATTTGCATTGTTTCAGCAACTTGTGAACAGCCTTTTAAATGCAAATACCTGACTGCATATTTCAAAGGTAAAAAATTAAGGCGTTTTTCAAGTGCTGACTTACAGTAGTGCAGTTGGCATAAGCATCTGTGGAAGAAAATTTATCATGCCAGAAAATAATTGAAATAGTGGTTGAAAGGTTCCTGAGAGCAACCTTTTATCTGTGACTTAAATAAATACTTTCCATTTCAAAGGCAGCTCTAACTGCACCATATAGTTCAAGTGATCAGTAAAAGGAGACATCTGACTTCTTCAAGGAGTCTTGATTTTTATGTGATTTGATCAACTCACAGAGTATAAATTCAACTGCCAGAGCTAAACATATGCACAGTCTTATCTGAATTCTTGTATTCCAAGCATCTGGTAAAATATGTTCATGTCACTAGCTTCTTTCGAGTCGTTTTTATCATCATCTCCCTGATTGCCTAATATAAGTTTACAACCAGTCTCCTAGGTGTGCTAGTGCATTACAGCTCTCCACAGATATCATAAACAGCGACATCTTTGGTAATGAATGTCAGAATTATGCCAGCCTAAGAGTATATTATCCATCTCCTTGTCTCGTTGCCAACACACCAAGTGCGACACTTGTTGGAAATTCCATAATCAAACAACCCTTAATATACAAATTTTGCACTCGTTGCACCAGGAAGGTCTTTCAGAAGTCCATCAGTTATGAAGACAGAATGTCTCTTATCTAAACAGCATCACTGACTCAGTTATTTCTCATTTTCCTTCAATTAATTTGCCTTCTACTATGGAAACATTGAGAGACCTAAGATTTTAAGGCCAGAAGGGATGCTAGTCTAAACATTTAAATTTGCAAATTAGAAAGTTGAAGATAAGAGTTAACATATTTGCCTAAAATTACACTGGCAACTGGTTGTCTGTTTGGAAGTAGAACTAAAGTATTTCGACTCCTAGTCTAGTGCTATTTTCATTATGCCAGGCAAACTCACCAAATAACTGATTCCCCAAGTGAATCTATTTAGAGCAACCACATTTGATTGCATTTTTTTTTTAAAAAAAGGATATGTACTTTTCTCCCTCTCCTCTCCTCCCCTCCACACTTGCCCTTCCTTTCCTCCTTCCCCTTCTTTCATTTTCTCTTTGTCTTGCCTTTCCCTTGCCTGCTTTCATCTATCTCTCCCTGCCACTCACTCTCTCTCCTTCCCCGCCCCCTCTTCCGTCTTCCTTCTGTCCCTCCTTTTCCATCTTTCTTTCTCACTCCCTTCTTTCTTTTTCCCTTCATCACTCTCTCCCTCATTTCCCTCCTTTATACCTATTTTGCCCCAGCGTCTATGCGACATTGTTAGTTACCTCTCTATGTGCACTTACTTTCCGTTTGACGTTTTCTCTTGCCCAACAATTAATTTATGGAAAGATGCCAATCAGAGCTGGTTATTATATCATCCAAATCCTTAATCCATCTGCTTAAATCTAGTTTTTAGTCAAAGGGCCAAAAAAGATCCGAGTTAATCAAATGCTTTTACAGTATAATTGATAGTAATATTCTTTGGGGAATTTTTGAGTTTATTATAGAAACAAAAGCAAATATTTTCCCTAAGAGTAAGAAGCACATTTCCCCTAAGAGTGCACTTTTAAGGATATTACCTCATCAGATTTAGAATAATTAACTTCGATTTTCATATTCATTATGTAATAGTGTATGGACTATTGGAGCCTTGCCATACCATAAGAACGCAGAATAATAATATATTGGTATATATTAAAACAAACAAAAAACTCTCCTGCATGATGATATCTATTAATTAATATAAGAAGCATCATCACTAATAATTCTTCTATTTGAAGAAAACCATTTTAGGCAAAAGTGTTAGGTAGCAGTTTTCTTCTCCTAACCTACAGACAAAAGCAACTGTTATGTACTTCCCTAACTGTGTGAAGTAAATGTTATAATGTTAGATGAATACAAAGATGAATAATATAATAGTGGTCCTATAAAAAAGTATAGTCCAAAATAGTGAAGTAAAGAGAAAAAATAACTTGTTATAAAAAGAAATACTAGCTGTTGGTGATGAGGCAGTGGAAATAGAAGTTACTTTCTTACCAATGATATTTTAGTAATGATATTTATAATTACATTTAAACTGAATGTAATATATATGTTTACAACATTTGGCTTATTTGCAAATATTAGAGTATTAGGGTACTTTAGTTGATTTTACCAGCCTAATTTGTAAGTGGCAATTTAAAAAATAGTAGATTTAATTGATTAAGGGAAAGGGGAGGAAGGTTTGGTGAAAGAAAGAAGTTGTATTCAGTATAAAGTAATGAAATGGCTGTGCCCTCTAAACAAAATTATAATGATGAGTATTCCCAGGGACTTAAGGAAAATTTGGCCTAATGTCTTAACATACATTGCATTTTAAAGAGTTTTTACTATTCGTATGTGATCACTATCAACTACAACATCTTAGAGTGAGAGTTAACTAAAAACAAAGAAAACACTAAATTCCAGAGAGAGCAGGAGCCTAACTCAGTTGAGTGAAGCATATTTGGAGGCCTAGAGGGAATGCTAGCCCCTGAAGCTCCCTTCACACAACCCTGCACCAGAAGCAGCTGCTTCTAACATGTAAAGATAGAGAATTCAGAAAGATACAGGCACCCCAATATTAATGGCAGCATTATTTGTACTTTCCAAGATATAGAAACAACCTATCAACAGATGAATGGATAAAGATGTTGTAAATATATACAGTGGAATATTACTCATCCATGTGAAAGAATGAAGTAATGCCATTTGCAGCAACAAGGATGGGTTTGAAAGGCATTATGCTAAGTGAAATAAGTCAGACAGAGAAAGGCAAATACTATACGATATCACTTATCCATGGATCTAAAGATACAATAAACCAGTGAGTAAAACAAAACATAAGCAGACTCAAAACTATAGAGAACAAACTACTGGTTACCAGTGGAGAGAGGAAAGTGGGGAGAGGCAATATTGAGGTGAAAGTGAAAGTGTTTGGCGCTCCATTACGTTTAACTCTTTGCAACACTATAGACTGTAGTCCCTGTCCATGGGATTCTCCAGGCAAGAATCCTGCAGTGGGTAGCCATTCCCTTCTCCAGGGGATCTTCCTGACCCAGAGGTTGACACTAGGTCTCCCACATTGCAGGCAGATTCTTTACCATCTGAAAAATCAGATGGTAATTCAGTTCAGTTCAGTTCAGTCGCTCAATCATGTCTGACTCTTTGTGACCCAATGGACTGCAGCATGCTGGGTTTCCCTGTCCATCACCAAATCCCAGAGCCTACTCAAACTCATGTCCATCGAGTCGGTGATGCCATCCAAGTATCTCATCCTCTGTCATCCCCTTCTCCTCTTGCCTTCTTCTCTTTCCCAGCATCAGCGTCTTTTCCAGTGAGTCAGTCCTTCGCATCAGGTAGCCAGAGTATTGGAGTTTCAGCTTCAGCATCAGTCCTTCCAATGAACACCCAGGACTGATCTCTTTAGGATGGACTGGTTCGATCTCCTTGCAGTCCAAGGGACTCTCAAGAGTCTTCTCCAACACCACAGTTCAAAGCATCAATTCTTCAGTGCTCAGCTTTTTTTATAGTCCAACTCTCACATCCATACATGACCACTGGAAAAACCATAGCTTTAACTAGACAGAACTCTGTAGGTAAAGTAATGTCTCTGCTTTTTATTTATTTATTTTTTTTGCCATATAGTTTTTTTTTCCATTTATTTTTATTAGTTGGAGGCTAATTACTTTACAATATTGTAATGGTTTTTGCCATACATTGACATGAATCAGCCATGGAGTTACATGTATTCCCCATCCCGATCCCCCCTCCCACCTCCCTCTCCACCCGATCCCTCTGGGTCTTCCCAGTGCACCACCCCCGAGCACTTGTCTCAAGCATCCAACCTGGGCTGGTGAATCGTTGCTTCTTTATCTGCAAACAGATTTCTCAGGAGGCAGGTCAGGTGGTCTGGCATTCCCATTCCTTTAAGAATTTTCAACAGTTGGTAATGATCCACATAGTCAAAGGCTTTGGTATAATCAATAAAACAGAAGTAGATGTTTTTCTGGAACTCTCCTGCTTTTTCGATGATTCAACAGATGTTGGCAATTTGATCTCTGGTTCCTCTGCCTTTTCTAAAACCAGCTTGAACATCTGGAAGTTCACAGTTCACATACTACTGAAGCCTGACTGGAAGAATTTTGAGCATTACTTAGCTAATGTTTGAGATGAGTGCAATTGTGCAGTAGTTTGAACATTCTTTGGCATTGCCTTTCTTTCGGATTGGAATGAAAACTGACCTTTTCCATTACTGTGGCCACTGCTAATTTTTCCAAAATTTCTGTCATATTGAGTGCAGCACTTTCACAGCATCATCTTTTAGGATTTGAAATAGCTCAACTGGAATTCCATCACGTCCACTAGCTTTGTTCATAGTGATGCTTCCTAAGGCCCACTTGATGTCTCATTCCAGGATGTCTGGCTCTAGGTAAGTGATCATGCCATCATGGTTATCTGGGCCATTACAGTCTTTTTTGTATAGTTCTTCTGTGTGTTCTTGCCACCTCTTCTTAATATCTTCTGCTTCTCTTAGGTCCATACCATTTTTGTTCTTTATTTTGCCCATCTTTGCATGAGAATTTCCCTTGGTATCTCTAATCTTCTTGAAGAGATCTCTAGTCTTTCCCATTCTATTCTTTTCCTCTGTTTCTTTGCACTGGTCACTGAGAGAGGCTTTTATCTCTCCTTGCTATTCTTTGGAACTCTGCATTCAAATGGGTATGTCTTTGCCTTTCACCTCTCTTCTTTCTGCAGCTATTTGTAAGGCCTCCTCAAACAGCCATTTTGCCTTTTTGCATTTCTTTTTCTTGGGGATGGTCTTGATCACTGCCTCCTGTACAGTGTCACGAACCTCTGTCCATAGTTCTTCAGGCACTCTGTCTATCAGATATAATCCCTTGAGTCTATTTGTCACTTCCACTGTATAATCATAAGGCATTTGATGTAGATCATACCTGAATGGTCCAGTTGTTTTCGCTACTTTCTTCAATTTAAGTCTGAATTTGGCAATAAGAAGTTCATGATCTGAGCCACAGTCAGCTCCCAGTCTTGTTTTTGCTGACTGTATAGAGCTTCTCCATCTTTGGCTGCAAGGAATATAATCAGTCTGATTTTGATATTGACCATCTGTTTGATGTCCATGTGTAGAGTCTTCTCTTGTGTTATTGGAAGAGGGTGTTTGCATGACAAATGCGTTCTCTTGGCAAAATTCTGATAGCCTTTGATCTGCATCGTGCTGGTCAAGAAGTGGTTTTCAAGTTCCTTGGGAACGGAATTCTTCAGAAAGCCTTTCAAGGATATAATGCTTGCATTTTTGCATATGGACAGATAGGCTCTTGATAATCCTTCTCCATGGTGGGCAATGCTGAGTAAATAAGTCCTCATCCCAAGGCTCTGCTGTGCTTTATTTCTAAGGATCTCTGGAGCGAAATGAGTCACAGACCTCTTTACATTGGAAGTATCCTATATGGAAATTTATAATGAGAAAGTCCAGGATCTTTTAAACCCCAAAAGCAAGTTGTAATTTTGGAGTTTTCACAGGAGAAGATGGGCACAAGATGAGTTCATGGCCCCATCCATCAGAACAAGACCCAGTTTCTCCCTCAGTCAGTCTCTCCCATCAAGAAGCTTCCATAAGCCTCTTATCCTTCTCCATCAGAGAGCAGACAGAATGCAAACCACAATCACAGATAACTAAACAATCTAATCACATGGACCACAGCCTTGTCTAACTGAATGAAACTGTAAGTCATGCCGTGTAGGGCCACCCAAGATGGATGGGTCATGGTGGAGAGTTCTGACAAAATGTGGTCCTCTGGAGAAGTGAGTGGCAAACCACTTCAGTATTCTTGCCCTGAGAACCCCATGAACAGTATGAAAAGGCAAAAAGGTGGGACATCAGGGAAGCCCCTATTATTGGGGTATGGAAATTTTAAAAAAGGTTTATTATGGGATTAAATGAAAACATGTGTGAAACTTTTGAAAATTATAAAGAAATATAGGTATTTTAAGGTGTATTCAATAAAAATAAAAAATAAGGCATTGGTAGATTTTGACCAAGTCAGGGAGGGGAAAGCGACTCTCATAAATAATGGTAGAACCTTTAGATCCTCATATTATAAATAATAGATGATGATTCAAATATATAAAGGAATATATAAATGGTTTATTATTATGGTATTATTTAAAGTCATATTTATAAAGTTTATAGAGTACTAAACAGAAATCCTAAGATTGTAATATTGTATAAAAAATGAGAAAAATCCACAAGTATATATTTAAAATCACTCTGAAATGCATGTTAGGTAGTACAGAAAAATGTAGGTGGTGAATCTTTTGTGAGTTATTATGTGTTTGTCAGGGAAGGGTGTGATGGATGGTTTTGTAGCTATGTATTACTTTCTAGTGTGTCTGAAATATTATGTACCACATATAAGAAAAATACAAATTTAAAAATCCTAAACTTAGATGGAATAAAGATACAATTTGAGAAACAAAATCTTCAATTTATTGCATGAATATAAAGCTAATACTGTAGTTATTTGAATATTCTGTTTTGGTATTGTCCTTGTTAAATTCATTTTGCTCAGCCTTATTGAATTTTCTACCTTATACTTATTTTAGATACAAATTAAATTGTTACTATATCTTAATGGTATTTTTTAATGAACACAAGTTCTTAATTTTAATGAATTCTAATCTTTTCTACTTTTCTTTTATGGATACTGCTTTTGAAGAACGTCTTTGCCCATTCTAAGATCATGAATATATTATCCTATGCTATTTTCTAAAAGTTCCTTTGTTATACACATTTCTGCCTACAAATCCAAATAGAATTCATTTTCGTATCAAGTGAATGGGGTCACATTTTTTTTATATCTCTCATAAGGATATCTAATTGGTACAATACAATTTACTGGATATACATTATTTCACACTTCATTCTTGGGCATATTTACTTCAAATCAAATGACTAAATATTTCTGAGTTTGTCTCTGCAGTCTATTTTGTTCCATTGATTTACTTCTCTAATCTTCTACCAAAAACATGCTATTAATACTTTGGCTACTTTTGTAATAAATTTTTGTAGCAGATGTGTGTGTTCCTAAATTTACTTAAAAATATCTTCACAAGTCTTAGTACTTGGCATTTCATAAATGATAGATTTATTGATAAATTTGTTTCAGTTTTCACAACAAAAATTAGCAGAAACATCTGCTCTGATTTTTATTGGTATTGAATTATATCTATAGGTCAATTTAGCAAGAACTGACTTGATAGTGCCAAGTGTTCTATTTCATAAACAATGTGTATCCCTTGATTTCTTTAGCTTGTCCTTAATTTCCCTCACAGGGATTTTACATTCTAGAATTTGTATGTTATATTTCAGTGAAAAGGATAAAAAATCAAGGGCTTAGTACATACTTATTACAAAATAGTAGCTAATAAGTATCAACAACTATTGAGCATTTACAGTGTGCTTGACCCTAAATATTTGTTCACTCTCAGCATTTGTTATATGACCTATGGTATAGGTCACACAGTCCACTCATGATAGTAATAAGACCCAAGCCCAGGTCTGCCTAATAGGAAAACCAGTGTTAGCATGGTCTTAAAACCTACCCTGTGTAGTTTCCTATAGAATCTCCATCTATACTTTTATACTGTGGACTACAACAGATGATTTTTAGGTGTATATTTCCTATGCTAATTGCTAATTTATTTATACATATTGGCAAACTTTTTAATAAAAATGTATTTGGAGAGATAGTATGATGTGATACAGAATACAGTATAAACTGTTCTAGTTCTGCCTCGCCCAGTTACAAAGTGTGTGGTCAAGCATTTGAAGTTAATCTTTTTTCTCCTTAGGTCCTTCATGTGTAGCATGGGAATAATAAATCCTAAGCTACTTTCATCAGCAACTATTGAGACTATTAAGTTACATGTTTAAGGTGAAAGTACTTTAACAGCTCTTTATAAATTACATTATTGCTTTGAAAGTCCATTTCTTTACTATATATGTTTCAAATATATTAGAGTATGTAAAAAATGATTTTACCCTAGATTCAGTAGCTCTTTTATCAATGTATCTTATTAGGTCTGTAAAAGAAAACAGTGCTAAAATTTTCCTTTATGTTTCCTGTTAGATAGGATGGCCTTGTAACTAGGTTTGTCTCGGACAGTACAGCCTCCTTAAAATCTCATCATGAATAGGTTAAAAACTTATATGGACACCTCAATATTAGGTGGTGATGGCTTGTTTTTTTTAAACACTTAAGAAATACTAAAAATTATCATTTAAATGTGGCCTTTTTCAATATATTCCAAAAACAGGCTTCTCTAAGACAGTTTCCATATATTTTAAAATTGGCTTCACACTTTTTAGTGTTATCTTTCAACCAGATTGCAGTTTATCCTTTATAGCATAAAAACGCAGCTCATATGTGCACTAGAGTTATCAGTTCCTGTATGCATATCCAAATATGTTCTTTTGTTATGTGTCTGGGGGCCTACTGCTTTGTTTTGCTTTTTTTTTTTTTTTTCAAATTTAGATCGCCACACTGAAATTTTAAAATGCCAAGCAAGTACATTTTTATTAAGTTGTAATTAACATACAATGTTATGTTAGTTTCAGGTATATAACGTAGTGAACTGATATTTTATATATTAGAATATGGTTCTCTCAATAAAACCAATTACCATCCATTACCATAGAAAGTTGGTACAATATTATTGACTGTCATTTTCTACGTGATCATTGTTGTTGTTGTTCAGTTGCTAAGTCATGTCCAACTCTTTGTGGTTCTGTGGAATGTAGCCCGCCAGGATCTTCTGTCCTCCATTATCTCCCAGAGTTTGCTCAGAAATGCCATCCAACCGTCTCATCCTCTGCTGCCTATTTCTCCTTTTGCCTTGAATCTTTCCCAGCATCAGGGTCTTCCAGTGAGTCAACTGTTGGGATCAGGTGGCCCAAGTATTGGAGCTTCAGATTCAGAATCAACCCTTCCAGTGAATATTTCGAATTGATTTTCTTTAGGATTGACTGGTTTGATATCCTTGCAGTCCACAGGACTCTCAGGGTCTTCTTTGTGGTCCATCTCTCACATCCATACATGAATGCTGGAAAAACCATAGCTTTGACTATATGGACCTTTGTTGGCAAAGTGATGTTTCTATTTTTAACATGTTGTCTAGGTTTGTCATAACTTTCCTTCCAAGAAGCAAGCATCTTTTATTTCATGGCTACAGTCACCGTCTGCATTAATTTTGGAGCCCAAGAAAATAAAATCTGGCACTGCTTCCACTTTTCCCCTTTCTATTTGCCATGAAGTAATGGGACTAGATACCATGATCTTAGTTTTCTGAATGTTGAGTTTCAAGTTAGCTTTTTCATTCTCTCTTTTCCCCCCTCATCAATAGGCTATTTAATTATAATAATTTTTGGTGGAATATTTAGAATTTTATATGTGTGTGTCTGTATATACATATATATATGTGTATATATATATATATTTAGTTGCCGGGGTCCAGCCCCAGCAGGATCCAGGGGAACCCTCAGGATGAACGGCGTCGGCGAATGAGAGAGAGAGTGAGACAAAGCTTGGGGCTAAGTCTGAAGTTTATTTTTGCACGGCTCCTTTATACCCTTAACAACATCTTTGGGGGAAGTGCATGTTGCTTACACACAGGTCATCTCAAAACATTACAGCAACTTGACCTTCAACAGAAAGAGGATGTCACCCACATACTTTTTCGTTCACAAGAGTCTTTCTTATCATTTGGCCTTCAGGCCTGCTAACATTTTATGGCTTGCACCTGGTGTAACTTAAGCAACTTCAGTAGCCGACCCTGTTTTTCTTATAATTAATCTATTTTCTTTCTAATAAGCGTCATCTCTATGGGAACTAGATAGGATTACAGTTTTACAGAACAGAAATGCGAAGGACTGCAAAAACAGCAGATATGGCACAAAACAGGCTCTTAGTCTAAAAGTTAACCACCTGCAAGAAGTCGCCAGCTAATCTCTATCTAAAGTATTTTCTATTAGGCACATTTGTGGCTATAATATTTGTGGAGCTTTTCTCACCCCGTGAAGGGGCCTACGCTTAATAGTTTCTTTTGTTAGCGTCCTGTGCTTAGGATGTTTAGAACAATCATGAGCATTTTTTGCAATGAGAGCACATATTTATCAAACAAGCCAGAATGCCAGCAAAAGGGTTTGAATTGAAGCATTTCCTTCATCCCTGGCCCCTTCATAGGGTACCAGCGTCCAGGAGATTTATAAATTAGGGTTTTAAGTTGGTCTTTATTCAGTGAAAGAGGAGCAGGAGAGCTCTCGGCAGGCAACACAAGAATCCGCAGCAGGGTAAACAAGAACAACAGCAGAAAGAGGGGGAGGATACAGGGTGGGGTAGAGGCCGAGGCCAACCTGGAGGGTCCCTTATCCTAGACGGCCTTGCCTGTCAGGTATTTTCCTCATGACCTCGTCATGGATGGGGTCCCAGACGGCCTTGCCTGCCCGGTATTTTCTTCATGACCTCGTCAAGGGCGGGACCCCCCATAACAGCTCCCGGCATTTAGTGTCATCTGCAAATAGTGACAGTTTTCCTCCTTCCTTTCCAAACTGGATGCCTTTTTTCTTGCCTAATTTCTGGGGCTGGGACTTCCAATACTATGTTAGTAAAAGTGGTGAGAGTGAGCATCTTTGTCTTGTTCCCAAACTTAGGGGAAAAGCCTTTAGCTTTTCACCTTTGAGTATGATTTTAACTGGGACTTCCCAGGTGGCAGTAGGGGTAAAGGCTCATCTCCTGAGTCAGGAGGATCCCCTGGAAGAGGGCATGGCAACCCCCACCAGTATTCTTGCCCTGAGAATCCCATGGACAGAGAAGTCTGGAAGGCTACAGTCCATAGGGTCGCCAAGAGTGGGCCACAACTCAAGCAACTTCACAGGCACACATGCAGATGGTCTTAGACGCAGACTTGTGATACGTGTCCTTTATGATGTTTTTTCTGTACCCACTTTAATAGTTTTTATTATAAATGGCTGTTAAATTTTGTCAAATGCTTTTTCTACATCTGATGAGATGATTCTAAGATTGTTATCCTTCATTTTATTAATGTAGTTTATCATCCTGAAGAATGTTCCATGTGCACTTGAAGTTAATATGTATTCTGCTGCTTTTAGATGGAACACTGTGTTTGTATCTGGTCTAATGTGTCATTTAAGGGCAGTTTTCCTTATTGATTTTCTATCTGGATGGTCTATGTATTGATGTAAGTGAGGTAGTGAAGTCCCCTACTGTTTTTGTATTGCTGTTTGTCTCTATTTTTGGTAATATTTGCTTTAAATATTTAGGTGCTCCTATGTTAGGTGAATAAATGTTTACAAATGTTTTATCTTTACATCCCTAGAGTGAGTCCCACATGATCATGCTGTATCATCCTTTTAATGTACTGTTCAATTTGGTTTGCTAATATTTGAGAATTTTTACATCTATGTTCCTTGGTGGCTTAGACGGTAAAGAATCTCCCTGTAGTGCAGGAAACTGAGGTTTGATCCCTGGGTTGGGAAAATCTCCTGGAGAAGGGAATGGCAACCCACTCCAATATTCTTGCCTGGAGAATTCCATGGACAGAGGAAACTGACAGACTACATACAGTCCATGGGGTTGCAAAGAATTGGATATGACAACAACAAGCACAACTACACCACATATCTATATTCATCACTGGTACTGGCCTTTTTTTTTTTTTTTTAAATTATTTCCTTGTCTGATTTTGATATCAGGGTAATCCTGTCCTCAAAAACAGACTTTGGAAATGTTCCCTCTCTTCATTTTTAAATTAATATGCAAAGGATAGACATTGTGTCTTCTTTAACTATTTGGTAGAAACCAGTAAAAGTGGCTAGACTTCTGCATGCTGGGATTTTCTGATAACCGATTCAGTGGCTTCCCTCATAACTCAGTTGGTAAAGAATCCACCTGCAATGCAGGAGACCTGGTTCGATTCCTGGGTCAGGAAGATCCTCTGGAGAAGGGATAGGCTACCCACTCCAGTATTGGGCTTCCCTTGTGGCTCAGCTGGTAAAGAATCCACCTGCAATGTGCGAGACCTGGGTTCGATCCCTGGGTTGGAAAGACCCCCTGGAGAAGGGAAAGGCTACACACTCCAGTATTCTGGCCTGGAGAATTCCATGGACTATACAGTCCATGGGATCGCAAAGAATCAGACACGACTGAGTGACCTTCGCTTTCACTTTCTTTCACTTTCAGTTTCATTACTAAAGTAAAGTTGCTCAGTCGTGTCTGACTCTTTTTGACCCCATGGACTGTACCTGCCAGGCTCCTTCATCCATGGGATTTTTCAGGCAAGAGTACTGGAGTAGGTTGCCATTTCCTTCTCCAGGGGATCTTCCCAACCCAGGGATAGAACCTGGGTCTCCTGCATTGCTGGCAGACTCTTTACCATCTGAGACACAAGGAGGTTTCATTACTAGTGATCAGTCTATTTAGATTTTCTATTTCATCATGATTCAATCTTGGGACTTTCTCATATTTTTTAAGTCTTTATTGGAGTTCTGAGTTTCCCCATTCTCCCCCTGAATTTAAGAATCAGCCTTGTGACCACTCCTTGGAACTCTTATTATCATATAAATTACTTATCTCTATTTCATTAGAATTTTTCTGAGATCTTATTTTATTTTTTTTGTTTAGAACATACTTCTCTGTCTCCTCATTTTGTTTGACTTTTGATTTTGTTTTCATGAACTAGGAAAAAATGGCCGTCTCTCCTGGTCTTGAAGTAGCAGCATTGTGTGAAGGCATTGTTCCTGCATAATCTTTTTTTTTTTTTTGAAGTTGCTCAGTTGTGTCCGACTCTTTGCGACCCCGTGGACTGTAGCCCACCAGGATCGTCCGTCCATGGGATTCTCCAGGCAACAATACTGGAGTGGGTTGCCATTTCCTTCTCCAGGGGATCTTCCTGACTCAGGGATCGAACCCAGGGATCGAACCTAGGTCTCCTACATTGCAGGCTGACGCTTTGACCTCTGAGCCACCAGGGAAGTCCCCCTGCATAATCTAGATGCCCTTAAACGATTGTTTTTTCACTGTGTCCCAGGGCACATGAGTCTGTCTCAAGCCCTCAACAATATCCCTCCCCAGGGTCACCACATGGGGGTGGTATTCCTGTGTATACTGTGTCTCTGTCTTCTCTGTTCATTTCTATCTGGTCTGTAAATATCCAATCACTGTTTAGTCACCCTTCAGTCTTCTTCAGTTTCAGGGTGTTCATGGGAAGACGTGAGTCCACAGTCTTCCTGTGTCACTCTCTTGGACCCTGTCCCATCTTGGATCCAAACAGATGTACCCTTGGTGTAGTAAACAAGCACTGAAGAAGTAGAGATTTTATCAAAATTACTTAACCATACTAATGTCAACTGCCAATTATGCCCAACAGGGGTTGGGAGAAAATTGTGTTTAGTTTACCTGTTTTCCATAAAACTAGGTTCCCTTTGTAGACTTGCTTAGTATTTTCATAACTTTCTGTCCTAGTTGTGGTGTTAAAGGGTAAACAGGTATTGAAAGGAACTAGCTAAAACTTCAGGAATGAACTGAATTTCTATAGCCTCATTCCAGAACCACAGGAACTCTTTGGAAACACATTGACATTTCATAAAAGCATGTTTTCTTAACATTTTTATAACTAAAAAGACCCATTTATAGGATTGTCTCACAAGAAGTTTAACACTGCTCAAGGAACATTTAAATTTACTGTTATGCCAGAATGGAACAGCATGAAATTTCTACATGACAGCTTCTCACGTGATAGGATTTGGGCTTTAGTGTTGATTGTATCTTCTGTATTTTTTTTCCCCCTCAGCTTTCATCCATTCTTACATTCAGACTGGGGATTGCTTGGTTGTTTTTTCCAAGCCCATGTGTTGAATAACAAACACAGGATTACTTGGTCCTCCTCCAAATCGGTTCTGTTAAAATGGTATCTCACAAAATTGTATATTCTACTACCACTGAAGCAGAATTTACTTTTTAATTCTTTTGTTGTCATTTAATGAGCTTTTGTGGGGAAGATTGCATTAATTGTCTGAGCTAAAAATTACTTGAAACAGGAGTTTTGTTTATTGTTCAGAGGTTTTTTTCAAAGTTTGATTTACGATTATAGCATCTGATGATGAGGTTTCTTTATTTATGTGAATGGAGGGAGGACATATATTTAAAAATACTTTTTCATTAAGAGTCTCTAAGTTTCTCATTTTAAAAATAATTTAGTATGATGATTCTGGGTATACATACATATTGTTATGGTTATTTAGTTGCTAAGTCGTGTCTGATTCTTTTGTGACCCCATAGATTATATATAGCCCACCGGGCTCCTCTGTCCATGGGACTTCCCAAGCAAGAATACTGGAGTAGGTTGCCATTTCCTTGTCCAGGAGATCTTCTCAACCCAGGGATCAAACCTGTGTCTCCTGCATTGGCAGGTGGATTCTTTGAGCCATCAGGAACACCCCATATATACATATAGGGAGAAATAAATAAATGTTCATGTTTTCTAATGAGAAAGTAAGAGATCATTTAGATTGAAAGGGGAATGTTAATGAGTGAAATAAGTTGTGCTTTTTAAGGGGAAAAGAGAGAAAGATGAACTAAAATAATAAAGTAAAATCAGTTGAAGAGTGTATTTGTTCAAGTGCTGGAGAGAGAAATTTAAGGAGAGACTTTATGTTTGAATGACATTACTCAACATTTTCTATTTGGAAAACGACCTGGTGAAAAGTCCTTAAGTCTATGCCAGTACCTGAGGTATTTTTATCTATTTATTCTCAGCAGTCTTAGTCACAAGAGGCGTATGTGGAAGGAAGGAAATCTTTTTCAGTGACTCACTGATACTGGAAGAAAAATTCAAAATGAGTTGCCAGGAATAAAATAGTAGAATTTTAAAGGAATTCTGTTCTTACTCATTGTGAACTTGCCAACCTTAGCCTGGATAAATTAATCATGCTCTGATAGGGTAGTCCTAGACAGCCAACCTTTGAGCAGCTATTCTTCTCTATAATCAATACAGTAGTTTAGCATTTAAACTTGCCTCCAGGCTAAAGGGCATAGAACTCCCTCTGAAGAATCTTTTTCTTCTATTCATAATTCTTTATGGGTTATATGAAATAATTTTAAGTAAAAAAAAAAACCCTAAAAAAAAAGGTAAATTATTATTATTGCTATTTTTTCTTCATAATGAACATAAAAATTGGTTGTAATCAAGTTAATTTCAGGTTTAGGTAAAGTACATGAAATAGAATGAACTAATTAATGCTTTAAATTAATTTTTGAATAAAGTTGAATGTTAAAGGTAAGTACACCAATTATAAACTACAGAGTCAAAGTTATAAAAGTGACTTGAATGGTCTTGCATATAGGTGAATTCCTCTATATTTAATATATATAAATTATTTAAATGTATGTAATTGTATATATAAAGTTTTATACTATGTATAAATATTTAAAATATATATAAGCTATGTCAAACAAATAATAATATATTTTACTTTAATAACTGCCATAAAAGGAAACCTGCAAACCTTCCCCTCCTATGTTTTTAAATTTCACACACAGAGTTCTTAAAATTAATAATTGCAATATTTGGAAATACTTATGCATAAGATTTATCACATTCTAAGGAAAATATATGCAAACTCTTCTCTGGAAAAGTTTTCCAGTCACAGCTTTCTTTTAAAAATATGTATATAAACTTTAAAACCTTCCTTACTTTGCTAATCTTTTCTATTTCATACGGTATAGTCTCAACACCTTAGTCTTCCTATGACTTTTTTAGGAATTCTTATTCCTTAGTGTTATTTATTGTGTATTGCATCAGAAGGAATCTGTTATTGAATGACTATAATAAGTGAAATTTAGAGATAAGTATTTTTAAAAGATACTAAGCTATTTCCAATGGTCATCATTATAGTAATGCCCACTCTTTTTTGGTACTATATATAAAATATTAATGCTGTCATTTTCAAAGTAAAGAAAAGAAAAGCTGCATTACCAAATGGTAAAATAAATGAACTAGTTACTCACAGTGTTAGTCGCTCAGCTGTGTCTGACTTTTTGTGACCCCGTGAACTGTAATCTGCTAGGCTCCTCTGTCCATGGAATTCTCCAGGCAAGAATACCGGAGTGGGTTGTCATTTCCTTCTCCAGGGGATATTCCCAACCCAGGGATTGAACCCAGGTCTCCTGCATTGCAGGCAGATTCTTTACTGTCTGAGCCACCAGAGAAGTGATCTGGTTAATCATAGGGACTTTCCCAAACTATGGACTTTATTGAATCAGGCCCATCCTACGTGAGTATTACTCTTCTTTTTCCACTCAGAATGTCAGGTCAGTTAAAAAAAAATATAGGACATGAAAGTAGAACTACTCTACTGCAGCTTATTTCTGTGTGGTTGAGTTACTTATTTTATCATTCTAACAGAGATAGAAAACCTTTATTTTTCTGACAATGTAGGTTATGAATGATATTTATTTCTTGAGGAAGCTCTGTCTAAAAATGTTCACTCTGACCTAAATTAATAATTCTCATTCAAGCAAAGCCAATCGGAATCCACCTCTTCACAAGCTGTTTTCTCTATGGGTTTTAATACAGAGTTCAGCTGTTCAGAGACCTTGAACCAAATCCAAATCAATTTAGAGTTTATCTATATTTTTCACTATGTCTCATGCCACTTTCTGGCATTGAAATGACTTTATGTGTGTGTGGGCCACCATCACGCACTAGTATATACAGAGGTGGAATGTTCAACAAATGTGAACAGACAGTACCCGCTCCCACACAATAAAAATAAACTAGAACCTGTTGCCCATTAACAGTCAAAGAAAAAATAAAATCTGTTACAGAAGGAAATATTTTCTCATCTTATATCCTCAGTTTGTCTTTTTTTCTCATTTTGTTTTTCTGATTTTAAGTGATAAAAAAATATTCCTTTGCTAAGGTGGGATGATAGCAAGTGAGAAGGGGCAAGTTTCTTTTATCAAAAGAAATATTCCTTTTTATATGTCTCGGTCTTGATGGTAGATATAGCTGTTTTTCTGTGACAGAAAACAACACGGACAACTATAGTGCAAAGATACCTAGTGTTTCCCCTTGTTCCTTATCTGTTCTTTAAAGAAAGGAAATTGGCTCTACTTTCAACGTTTTCATTTTAAGTCTAGAGGTTGTGATGTTTCTTACCTCTGCCTATAGTTAGTTTCAGCCCACTGATATTATTTACATGTTATTTGGAAATACATGTATCCATTTATGGGGCTTCCGTGGTGGCTTAGATGGTAAAGAATCTGACTGCGGTGCAGGAGACCTGGGTTCGATCCCTGGGCAGTGAAGATCCCCTGGAGAAGGGAATGGCTACCCACTGCAGTATTCTTGCCTGGAGAATTCCATGGACAGAAGAGTCTGGCAGACTACAGTCTATGGGGTCACAAAGAGTGAGATTTAGAAATTATTTCATTCCAATAATAGAATCATTATTAAAAAAATAAGTACATAAGAATCTTACCAATCTTTTTATACATTCTCAGTAAGAAGTAAGCATTATTACCCAGGTATTCAATCTGTCTACTTATTAAACTAGTCTAAGGGATCAAATTCTTCAGCCCCAAGGAGATAGGTTATCTCTTCTTAGTATATATGCTCTGACAACACTTTTGTCATTGTAATAAGTAATTAGAAGTATTTTATATAGTTTATGGCATAGATGGAACCAGAAATAGAATATAAATCAATTTTACCAAATTACAGAAATAACTGGATGTATAAATGGACCTCTTTTGTCAAGGTCCTGAGGCAAAGAGTAAAAATACATATGTCTAGTAGCATGTACCAAAGGCAGTTGTGATACTATTTATATAAAACCTATAAAAGGAATTGTTAAGACTTGTTTGGGATCTATATGTTGACTGTAAATTTAGGATATTTAGTAATAATAATAAATAATAGTAATACTGTATGTAATGTATATCATAATAAGATACAAATATACATTTATCAAAACTCAATAAATGTACACCTAAGATTTATGCATTTCATTTTATATAAAAACAACTTGCTTTCTGGCACTTATAAAATATCAATAAGTATCAGGAAGATGTGCTGGAGAAGGGATAGGCTACCCACTCCAGTATTCTTGGGCTTCCCTTGTGGCTCAGCTGGTAAAGAATCCACCTGCAATACAGGAGATCTAGATTTGATTTCTGGTTTGGGAAGATTCCCTGGAGAAGGGAAAGGCTACCGACTCCAGTATTCTGGCCTAGAGAATTCCATGGACTGTATAGTCAATGGGGTTGCAAAGAGTTGGACACAACTGAGCAACTTTCATTATGGGTTAAAAATCTAAAAATCACTGTTATCAACAACAATAATGGCATTGCTGTTGTTCAGTCCCTCAGCCATGTCTGACTCCTTGCGACCCCATGGACTGCAGCACGCCAGGCCTCACTGTCCACCATCTTGCAGAGCTTGCTCAAGCTCATGTCCATTGAGTCAGTGATGCCATCGAACCATCTCGTTCTCATCCCATTCTCCTCCTGCCTTCAATCTTTCCCAGAATCAGGGTCTTTTCTAATGAGTCAGCTCTTTGCATCAGGTGGCCAAAGTATTGGAGCTTCAGCTTCAGCATCAGTCACTCCAGTGAACATTCAGGGTTGATTTCCTTTAGGATTGACTGGTGTGATCTTCTTGTAGTCCAAGAATCATCTCCAAAACCACAGTTCAAAAGCATCTATTCTTCGGTGCTCAGCCTTCTTTATGGTCCAACTCTCACATCCATACATGATTACTAGAAACACAATAGCTCTGATTATGTGGACAGTTGTTGGCAAAGTAACATCTGTGCTTTTAATATGCTGTCTAGGTTTGTCATAGCTTTCCTCCAAGGAGCAAGCATCTTTTAATGTCATGTCTGCAGTCACCATCTGCAGTGATTTTGGAGCCCAAGAAAATAAAATCTGTCACTGTTTCCAACCCCATCTATTTGCCATGAAGTGATAGGACTGGATGCCATGATCCTAGTTTTTTGAATGTTAAGTTTTAAGCCAACTTTTTCACTCTCCTCTTTCACCTTCATCAAGAAACTCTTTTTGGTTTCCTCTTTGCTTTCTGCCCTATATGTGGTACTATCTGCATATCTGAAGTTATTGATATTTCTCCCAGCAATCTTGATTCCAGCTTATGCTTCATCCAGCCCAGCGTTTCATATGATGTACTCTGCATATAAGTTAAATAAGCAGGATGACAATATATCAGGCTTCATGTACTCCTTTCCCAATTTGGAACCAGTGTGTTTTTCCATATCTGGTTCTAACTGTTGCTTCTTGACTTTCGTACAGGTTTCAGAGGAGTCAGGTAAGGTAGTTCTATATTCCCTTCTATATATCTATATATTCTATATATCTCATGAAGAATTTGCCACAATTTGTTGTGATCTGCACATTCAAAGGCTTTTGCATAGTCAGTGAAGCAGAATAGGTGTTTTTCTGGAATTCTCTTGCTTTTTCTATGATCTAATAGATGCTAGCAATTTGATCCCTGGTTCCTCTACCTTTTTTGGAAGTTTTTAGTTCACATACTGTTGAAGCCTAGCTTGAAGAATTTTGAGTATCTCTTTGCTAGCATTTGAAATGAGTGCAATTGTGTGATAGTTTGAACATTCTTTGGCATTGCCCTTCTTGGCGATGGGAGTGAAAACTGACCTTTTCCAGTTCTGTTGCCATGCTGAGTTTTCCAAATTTGCTGACATATTGAGTGCAGCACTTTCACAGCATCAACTTTTAGAATTTGAAATAGCTCAACTTGAATTCCATCACCTCCACTAGCTTCAACTTGACTTCTCACTCCAAGATGTCTGGCTCCAGGTGACAGTGGCATAAACAGCAAATATTGGCAATATTTGAATCAGTAAGGGAGGAAGAAGAGACATGCCTATCCTTGTTTGTTTGTTTGTTTGTTTAAGATAAACCAAATATAGTCAAGTTATTGATACTCTTATAGATATTAGAGTGAGATTTCCCCTTATATCTGCTCTTGGAAAATACTTAAATAGAGCTTTAACCCTAATGGTGAACATAGTATGTCCAGGAAGTGATACTGGCATTACTTTTTAGATTTTGTGTTATTAGTTATAGTCATCTTTATGATCCCGAAACCTGGTATTAAATAAATATAGAAAAATAAACTGGACATTGATTATAGAATTATTTGCATTCAAAAACAAACAATATTTTGTACTGTGAATCAAAAGATTAAAGGATTGAAGTTCACATCACAGCCAATATATGGTAGATTAAGATTTTGTATTATTGCCATGACAATCACCCATAAACACAGATGACTATAAAAAACTAAAAATTAGATTCACAGAAACCTTCATAAACTCCTAAAAGTCAAAACTGGTCAGATTAAGCACAAAACTTCAAAGAAAAAGAAATCATCTAAGTAAAAGAAAACTCGAAGTGTTTCCCAACAAAGAAATTTGTCCAAAGTCATTTACTTGGCAAGACCAGAGAATGGCCATATTTGACTTGCAATTAGGAATACACCTTCAGCAGGAGGGGCTACAAGGCTCACACAAAGGCTTAGTGTAAAGACATGAAGAAACCTAGCTCTTTAGATTTTGATTTAGATTTGGTATGGCGGAGCATGAAAATTTCTTCACTGCGGTGAAGCATAAGGAATCTTGAGATGAAGTCTAGATGTTAAACTCATTTTGTGTGAGTAACAGTAGGAGGTAGGAGGTGTAACAATATATACTGTATGTGTGAGAATAATGTGAGAAGAACAAACCACAAAATTGGAACTATGGAACCCTCTATGGAAACACAAAATTAATCAAAATGTAGACAGTTGGTGAGCAAGAGTAAAGTGAAGTTAATGTCTGGAGACCTTCTCTGAAGGACAAATTAAAACTAATTTAGGTGTTCGAAAGTTTATCATTTTCTAAATAGTACTGTAACATACTAATATGCATTGAACTGTTTAGAACTTTACAGAGAGTCTTCTATGCTCATGTATATTTAGAATCTCCATGAAAGAAAATAATATACAGCATTTCCCAAACTTCAAATAGGACCTTTTTTTTTTTTTTTTTTAACTTTGAGAATTGTGAGCAACTAGTAGCCCACAAACTTTCTTGGACATCTTGAGTTGAGAGGTTTGAAGACCGAGGGAAAGGAATAATACCTATCAAACACACGTATATTGAAATAGAGGCACTAAGCTTAGTGCCATAATACCAAGAGAAATCATTAATATTCTCTGCCCTTAAGAACGTATATGTGATCTCAGAAAGATGACACAAAAGAAAGATTGACAGAGACAAAGAAGTAAAAAGGAATGAAAGAAAATATTCATGAAGGATTCACTGGGACTTTTTATAGTCAAAGTTTGTAAAATTGAAGAGGAGCCGTGTTCACGTTTAAAGAGCATGAATGTAATTAAGAAAAACTAAGTTACTTTTGTAAGTGAATGGTAAATGGAAAAAATGTGTAAGAGTTAACCAATGGAAAAGCTCAGGTTTACCAATGGCATCACAATGTTATTCATTTCAGAAGTATGGGTTGAGAGCCAAACACTTTGAAATCATTTTCTTTCATTTACATATGATTCCCCAACTCACTCATCCCTCCATTTTGGACTCACATCCGCAGCAGATTTCTTCTGATATTTCACTGTGTCTTCTAGGATTTCTAAGTCCAAAAAATAGTTTTTAGTGTTTAAATAACCTGACCTCTTTAAAGCACTGAATACGCTAATGACTCACTCGTCATTGATATTTTCTTGGTCTCCACTGCAACCTTTCTATTCTTTCTACTTTGAAACCTCTGTGTCTGCTTCAAAGGCTTTTGTTTTCCAAGATTCTGTCTTGGACTTTCTTTTCAGTCTATTCATTCCCCATGACTGAGCTAACCTACCCCACGGCTTCATAATGACTGCATTTTAATTAGAGCTTGTTGATATTTCCAGCCTGTAATACTCTCCTGATCTCCAGCCTTGGTCTCCAGATACCTACTCAGCACCTCAACCCATACCCACTATAGACAATATAAACTAAATAATTACTGAATTGATCTTCTATTTCTACCATTTGTTTCTGCATTGATATGTTCAGTATAAATAAATATAACCTTCAGATAATTTTTCTAAGACAGAAACCTGTTAGACATCATTGACTTTAATCTCTGGCCCATTATATCCAATTTGATCTCTAACCTATTATCAAGCCTGTCAGTTTTACCCTGTCTCCAAACTAACATCGGTTCTGCTGCTTGTGTCAGTGCATTCATTCAATCCTCCTATTGCTCACCTTGATGATTGGGTCAGTCACCTCAACTCATATTTTAATATTGCTACTATAAAGGCAGAACTGTTTATTTTGAGTTCACTACTTGGAAGCAGCCCTTTTGGTATGTGGACATTTATGATACAAATATATACAGACATGCACATACATGCACACGCTTTTGGATTTCACTAAAACTACCTAATTATGTCCCAAAGTAGTGCATCCTCAAGCCACACCCAACTCATGAGTTTCATACAACATGGGATTCAAGGAGGGAGGTATCAAACATGCATCCAAGTTGAAGGAACAGAGAATGAACCATCTGACAGATAAATCACATGCATTCAAACAACAAGAACAACTAATCTTAAGAAAAATTGTTATTTATTATCTGACAACTTCCCAGAATCCTGAATGATCTGCCTTTCCAATACTCTGATTTATTTAGCTTTATTTTAAAAAAAATATGGAGAAATATATTTGGGTCCTGCCTTCTCTTGAAACTTCACAGGAATTCCTCAATTAACTTTGGACATTTCTCCTACACGTGCAAACCTCATCCCTTACATTGAATGAGCTCACACTTTTAATGATGGCGTTTGACAACATTGTGGGGGCGGGGCTTCCCTGGTGGCTCAGATGGTAAAAGATCTGCCTGCAATGCAGGAGAACCAGCTTTGGTCCCTGAGTTGAGAAGATCCCCTAGAGAAGGGAATGGCTACCCACTCCCATATTCTTGCCTGGAGAATTCCATTTCACTTTCACTTTGGGCTTCCCTGATAGCTCAGTTAGTAAAGAATCCACTTGTGATGCAGGAGACCTGGGTTCAATCCCTGGGTTGGGAAGATCCCCTGGAGAAGGGAATGGATACCCACTCCAGTATTCTGGCCTGTAGAATTTCATGGATCGCAAAGAGTTGGACAAGACTGAATGACTTTAACTGTCACTTTGACAATATGACTGATGCTTTCGCAGAGGCAAATGTGGTTCTAATAAAAATTTTAGAAATTTTTTTCATAGATCTTATCTCTCATTTTAAAAGACAAAGGACACATAATTTTTATATTATTAATATATATCTATGCAAATGAGAAGAAAAGACTAAAATTAGGCTTTTTCTCATAATCATTGTTCCAACAAGGACAGACTAAGAGGAAACAAAATACACGTATTGTTTGATAACAAAAAATAGATTTTGATTTTAACACAGGTTCATCCAAACAACCATGTCACAAATGCTTTGAAAGTTATCAATCAAAATGTCCTACTGTTAATTCTTCAACATAATAACTTAAGTATTTTTATATAAATGTAATTTTTAAATAGTGGTTCTTTTTCATTATAACAGTGATGTATACTGACTCTAGATAACACCAGAAATATAGAAGACCTGAGGGTAAAAATTAAAATCACCAATAAGCCAGGCTGCTTAGTTTTTATCTATTTCTTTTTATTGGTTTTTTCTATACACACAAATTTAACCAAGAAGCTATGAAAAGAAAAAAAGAATAATCCAACATCTGTTAAAAATTAAGAGATTGTAAGGAAAAACTTAATGAAATATAAATGCACTTAAAATGGACTTGAAAAAAAAAGTTTACTTGAAAAAGTTACTAAAGAAATTCTTTTTCAGATAGAAACAGAGACAAAGAAAGACAGTATTGGTGTTAGGAAAGACATAGAAAACATGACTATAGATAAACAAAATGTGTGAAATATAAGTGAAATTATATAGAAATAAATTTCAAGATTTGATAGGAAAATTGCTAGAAAAAGCATTTGTATAGAGTCTATTAAATCTTCAAGAAATAATACTCTTTTAAACAGCTTTATTGGGAAATAATTTACATACCATAAAGTCCATATGCTTGAAGAGTATAGTTCCATGGATTTTATATTTACACAGTTGTGCAAACATCTCCATAATCTAATTTTAGAACATTTCATCATCCTCAAAAGAAACCTTGTGCCCATTAGCAGTAACTCCCTTTTCCCCATTTCTGCTTTTTCAAACAGTCCCAGACCATAGGAAAAAAGGGAAAGTTTCAAAGAAGATAATATGAGGCTCCAATGCTAGTAAAATAAAACCAGACAAAGGTATGCAGATATTGTCTATGTGTATCTATGTGTCTGCTTATCTAATCTGTCTTTACCAAATTCTCATGAACATATGTATAAAACATTAGATAAAAATATTACCAATTCAAAATCAGCAGTTTATTGAAATAATAAAACACCCTATGATCAGGTAGGATTTATTCCAGGAAAACAAGGAATGATTAACTTTAGAAAATATTAATTCAGACATATTAAAAAAATAATTGATCTCCTGGAAACATATCAAAAGTACTTAATAAAAGCCAAACATCTGTTTTTTAAATGAAACTTTTAGCAAATTTTAGAATAAAAAGATAACTTAATCCTACAAACATATGCAGCAAAAACCTACTTAAATGAACAGATATTTAATAATATGAGAAACAGACTTACCATTACCATCAAAAATGTTTATACACATTTATATGCTGTTTATATATGTTTAATTAGATAATACAATCATAAGAATACACATAATACAAAATAAAAGTAAACATCTAATTTATTTTGACTTTTAGTTCAAGATTTAGAAAATAAAAGTATAATAAAAGTACAGAATAAAACATATGATTGTGTCTTGAATGTCTCTGTTAACACAGTATGTGGACATACATAATGCATACATTAGCAAAATACATCTACTCCCTGGGTTGCACCCCTAACCTTAGTGAAAACTATCAGAATAATGCATATCTAAGAATAAGGAGAGCAGTAAGTCTGGAATATCACCAACTAGGAAGTATAGTTTACATATAAGAGTTTCCTGCATAGAGAACATGAAGAATGACATAACTGATGTTTGGGGTATGTGGCTGGATTATATCAGTCATCTTATTTCACTCTTGAATATGTACTTTTGTATTTGTCCTTATTTCCTGTACATTGTTTATTTGGAGTATATTGTGATCTACAGGACTATAAAGAACACAGCTGGGTTTTGTTCAATGCCATGTCTACATTTGTTTTCAAATTGTGATTGTACATCTCCTGCTTTGTCTCTTTGTAAGTATTCTAGCAAGATTGTGATAAATCTACATTCACACCACCATCCGTGTAACAAGGTACATCAACTTGTCAATTTGATAGGCAAAATTTGTATTATCTAGTTTTAATATTACTTTTTTATTTGAAGGGAGAATAAGCATTGAGAAATGTTTTATTAATAAATCAGATGTCTGAAGAACCTGGACATTATAAATGTGTTTTTCTACTAGAGTATGAGTGTTTTCTTCCTGACTGGCAAGTGTTATTTTTGTCGAAAGTTCTTTTTCTGTCTTTATGATTTTATAAAAAAATCATAGAAGAAATATGTATTGATACCTAATATGTGACAGACAGTAGGTAGAGACCAGAAATACACAGTTGCAATTTTTATGGTATGGAATATAGACATAGACACACTTTATCTTGTTATGACTGTCATATGTGCTCTGGAATAGCAAGCAAGCTACTAGGGAGCAAGGAGAAGCATCCAAGTTTTTTGTTTGTTTTTTTTTAAATTGAGTCCTTTCCTTTTAGAATTAAATTCTTAGGATGTCATCTCCCATCCAGAGATCAATTATGGGTACACTGTATTTTGTTCTAGATCTTTATGTTAATATTTTCTTACGTTAATAATTTTTACTTGTATTGACCGTGGTCTGAAATGTCACCTGCCTACATAGTCTGGTATATAAGTGTTTTAATCAGTCCCTAAATAGTAGGGAAAAAGTTTCTTGTTGCCATCTCTGAAAAATATATAAAACAATGGTCTTGAAGAGGAGGAAAAGAGAGACATGGGCATAATATTTTTATCTACACACAATTTTCACAGAGCACGGGGATAACTACTTTGGATGTTGGTTTTGCTTTGTTCTTAGCACATATTTTGGGTCTCTGAATAAGAAGCGAGGTATCACAAGAGAGGTATAGTGCTTTCTTTCCTACTGTTTTTGATGGCTTTGGTCTGCATTTTTTTTTTTTCCTGAAGAAAGTCTGCTTTTATTTTTTTTTTCATTTATTTTTATTGGTCTGCATTTTTGTCACAGAAGTTACCTGCTGTTAGGCCACCAATCAGTTTTCTCAATCTAGCTTCACATATAGGTAGAGATTTCTTGTAGATTCTTACGAATAGGTTTTCTGTCTTGGTATTTGAATGTTATTAAGATACCATTTGTTTTTTTCATCATGTTGGTGCTTTAGTAAGAGGTTGGGAGAAGCACTGTCAGGCCAGTTAACAAGATGAAGGATGAGAAATTAAAGTAGACTTTATGAAAGTAAGTTAGATATGGTCTCCTCTTTGAAATCTCATTGTCTTCAAATGTAAATACCTTTGGTAGAGAAAGCTATTTTATAGCTCCCAGCATATCTGCAAACCCATTTCCAAACTTCTCCAACTGCAGTGAAAGTATTAGTTGTTCAGTCGTGACCAACTCTTGGTGACCCCATGGACTGTAGCCCTTCAGGTTCCTCTGTCCATGGAATTCTCCAGGCAAGAATACTGGAGTGGGTGGCCATTTCCTTCTTCAGGGGATATTCCCAGCGCAGAGATCAAACCCGGGTCTCTCACACTGAAGGCAAATTCTTTACCATCTGAGCCACCAAAGGAGCCCATTGACTGCAATACATACTCAGACCTAGATAATTATCTTCAGTTTCCCCAGACTCCTTGTCTCACCTGCTCTTCAATCAGCTCCACCTTTATTGAGTACCTACTGTGTGTCAGAGACAGGTAACATGTGAGGTGCTGGTGATAAGAGATGATTAAGTCACCATAGCTGAATGGCTAACTTCCACTGATGACTTAAGTCAACTCAGGAATCATTTCCTCTGGCCAACCAGGACAAAGTCACCCCAAAATCAGCTCTTCAGGTTTCCCTAGAGTATAGTAACTATCATATGAGATTGTAATGGCTTATTTGACCTCAGAAGACTGTGACTAAGTATTTATCTCCATATGTCCAGAGTCTGGCACAGTTACCTTTAACATCAGATGTTCTTTGATATTTAATCAGTGGGACAACAGAGAAAGACTATTTGAAGTATAAAATCACATTCTGTATCCAGTTAAGGTGGGAAATGATAAAAATGCAGAGTGTGGAATTCAAAGGAATAAAAAGAGGATCTAAGTTACTAAGGAAAGATGTACTTCATCATTAATAAAAGCAGGTAACTGGAAATCAAGATGGACTAACAAAAACAACGGAAATATCAGATAAAAATTATCTGTAATTTAGAGGTGTTTCTTGTCATGATTTGCAATAGATAAAGTACACAGGACTTTAGCAAAGTTAGTGTGAGAACACTGCTTTCAATTAAGGGAAACAATGCTTGTATAATTTTTCTACACTTTTATACCTAGACTTTGAAAAGTGAAAGTGAAAGTTACTCAGTCATGTCTGACTCTTTGTGACCCCATGGACTATACTGTCCATGGAATTCTCCAGGCCAGAATACTGGAGTGGGTAGCCTTTCCCTTCTCCAGGGGGTCTTCCCAACCCAAGAATCGAACCCAGGTCTCCCGCCTTGCAGGCTGATTCTTTTCCAGCTGAGCCACCAGCGAAGCCCAAGACTAAATATGTACTAAACAAATTAATATAATCGGGTTTCCCTGGTGGCTTATATGGCAAAGAATCTGCCTGCAATGCAGGAGACCTGGGTTCAATCCCTGGGTTGGGAAGATACCAGGGAGAAGGGAATGTTAACCCTCTCCAGTATTCTTACCTGGAGAATTCCATGGACAGCCTGGCAGGCTATAGTTCATGGGGTCACAGAAAAAGTCAGACACAACTGAATGATAACACTTTCACTTTCATGCTCTTCATTCTGTACAGTTAATTGTTTATTTTATATTGGGTTGCCCAAAAAGTCATTTGGGTTTTTCCTTAAGATAGAAAAACTTGAATGAACTTTTTGGCCAACCCAATATAAAAAAAGTAACAGAGCAAATTAGATATTATAGGATAGAATTAGTTATTTTGTAACTTTTCCCAAAAGTTACAAAATACACATAATTGGATGAAACATAAATTCATATCACCTTAGTATTGAATCAATTTTATAGCCATTATTATAATTAAAATAAATTAAGGATTTAATTATTCATGGGCTCAATGAGCACTTTTTTCACCTAGGGTTATGTTTGTTACACATGCATCTTTTAAGAAAATACAATTGTATGAAAATCTACATTGTTTTTTAGATATACTGCTACTGCACACTTAATCGACTACAGCATAGTTTAGACATTACTTTTTCTACGCCCTGGGAAACCAAAAACTTTGTATGACTTATTATTGCAGTATTGGCTTTATTGTGATCATCTAGAACCCAATCTGCATCATCTCTGAGATGTCCCTGTGTATGTAATGTTGAGCATGTGATCTCCAGCATCAAAGTCCCAGTTCTCCTGTTTGCCAAAGGTGTGAATTTGAGCCAGCCCTCAGTTTGTTTATAGGAAAACTGTGAATGATCCCGACAGAACCTCTTTCACTTAGTGAGGACTCAATGAGTTAACCAGTGTGATGCTGTAAGCATCCAACACAGAATAAGCCCTCTGTAAGTATCGGATGATAATTTCTTCATGTGTACCACACTCATAAAAGAAAAAAAAGAGAGAAATCTCTATATTTCTTTAAAATGTGTACTGGGTAGTATTAATTCCAATCAACCTTTTCTTCTCTCTCTACAAGCATTTTAGTAATATTCTTTTAGTGTTAGAACTCTGCCTTACATTCTTCTGAGAGTAAGTTTAAGAGGAAAGAGAAGGTTTGGACTTTGATAGGAGGGCAGTTGCTTTGATGCATCTTGGTAAATTAGTTTTTGCTTTTGAACGTGATTCTCACAGGAAATGAACTTGGGGATGGATTAGAAAGGAAGGAAGCATGCCCTGGCTGAATGATATTGTCCTAATTGGCCACAGTGACCTTGGAAAATTCTTAGAGATGGGAAAAACAGACCACCCGACCTGCCTCCTGAGAAATCTATATGCAGGTCAGCAAGCAACGGTTAAAACTGGACATGGAACAAGACTGGTTCCAAATTGGGAAAGGAGTATGTCAAGGCTGTGTATTGTCACCCTGCTTATTTAACTTATACGCAGAGTACATCATGCAAAATGTCAGGCTGCATGAAGCAGAAGCTGGAATCAAGACTGCCGGGAGAAATCTCAAAAACCTCAGATATGCAGATGATATTACACTTATGGCAGAAAGTGAAAAACTAGAGTCTCTTGATGAAAATGAAAGAGGAGGTGAAAAGTTGGCTTAAAACCCAACATTCAGAAAACAATGATCATGGCATCTGGTTCCATCACTTCATGGCAAATAGATGGGGAAACAGTAGAAACAGTGACAGACTTTATTTTGGGGGATTCCAAAATCACTGCAGATGGTGACTGCAGCCATGAAATTAAAAGATGCTTGCTACTTGGAAAAAAAGCTATGACCAACCTAGACAGCATGTTAAAAAGCAGAGACATTACTTTACCAACAAAAATCCATCAGGTCAAAGCTATGGTTTTTCTGGTAGTCATGTATGGATGTGAGAGTTGGACTCTAAAGAAAGCTGAATGCTGAAGAATTGATGCTTTTGAACTGTGATGTTGAAGAAGACTCTCGAGAGTCCATTGGGCTGCAAGGAGATCCAACCAGTCAATCCTAAAGGAAATCAGTCCTGAATATTCATTGGAAGGACTGATGCTGAAGCTGAAACTTCAATACTTTGGCCACCTGATGCGAAGAACCGACTCATTGTAAAAGACCCTGATGCTGGGAAAGATTGAAGGTTGGAGGAGAAGGGGAAGACAGAGGATGAGATGGTTGGATGGCATCACTGACTCAATGGACATTGAGGAGGCTCCAGGAGTTGGTGATGAACTGGGAAGCCTGGTGTGCTGCAGTCCATGGGGTCGCAAAGAGTCGGACATGACTGAGCAACTGAACTGACCTGACCAACGAGATCAACTTAAGAGAAGCACCTTGCCTTTCCTGATGTGTTTCTTCCTAGGATTATAAATTATTGACCTCAGAGACCCACTTGATTTAGCGCCTGATGTTTTGCAAGGTTAAAAACTTAGTATTAGCCTCCAGTAGGAATTCATAAAGAACTTTAATTCTCCCCTCTTGCCTTCAAAGAACTTTTAAAATAAGATCAAAACACAGAACAGAGCAATACTTAAGATTCTCATCTACTCACCAGCTCGACAGCTGTCAGCAACTTTTCTAAATATGGAAAACTCTCTTATGAATTTCCCATTCACGCCTGTGAACTCCTCTCCCGGGCATGTTGGCTCCTTCTGTGTGGCCATCTCTCATCCTGTCAGCATCTAGGCAGGAAGTTTGTGTTCTACTTTTACTAAGTTCTCTCTGCTCCCTGTCCTTTTGGTGCTTGTTCAGCTCACTCACACCTTTTCTGGATCACCCACCTCGAGTTTCGAACGGTGGATTGGAGGCCGCAGACACTCAGATGGCAAAGAATCGTCTTTTCCATCACCTCCTGCAAACAGTAGGAGGTGGCTTTGTGGTTTCTACATGTTTCTTCAAACTAAAACTTTCTGTGTTTCACCAACCACAAAATGTTGGACTCCTGAAGCAGAAGGAAGAGACCCACCACGTGGGCTCCTCTTCCCTCTCGTTTTGTTATCTCCTCCAAGTGGGAAAATAAACTGTAGCTTCATCACAGGTAACAGCACTAAATTCCAGTCCAAGACAATTAAATATTAGCAGATATATCTTCTGAGATCTTATAAATGTGGATGAAGTTATCTTTTTTTAAAAGGTGACTTTTTTTTTTACTTTCTTTCACATCTACTAAAAATAGTACTGAATTTAAAAACCACACTATTCATATTATGATTGTCTAAACAATATTCTGAAAACCACTACTGTGCAAAAATAAAAGACCTATGTAAATGGTAGACCATCATATTGTTCCCCCAGCACAGTAGAATGATACAAGTCATGAATTAAAACAGTTTACTGATGACCAATTCAATAATACTAGTTTGAAGCAGGAAAAAATAAGAGAACTCTAAATTCCAAAGCCCCCACCCCAAGCCGGTGATGCTCAGGTACCAACCAATTTTCTATTCTTGCCTTAAACTCTTTTAAGTGTCTGGCACACAGCTAATAATAGTTTGCTTTCTGTTACTTTTCGTCCATAAAGTCTAATATCTTTTTGCCGTCCCTGGGATTCTCCAGGCAAGAACACTGGAGTGGGTTGCCATTTCCTTCTCCAATGCATGAAAGTGAGAGTGAAGTTGCTCAGTCATGTCCGACTCTTTGGGACCCCATGGACTGCAGCCCACCAGGCTCCTCCGTCCATGGAATTTTTCCAGTCAAGAGCACTGGAGTGGGTTGCCATTGCCTCCTACACAAGAGCTACTCCCCATGAAAAGGCTATTTTAGTTTTAAATTTTCTGCTCAAGCTTCTTATCTAATGGTTTTTAAATAAAAATAATAGATGTCAAGCATAAAATAAGCTAGCAAATACTTTTTTTTCTATTTGAATTTATTGCTGTTTACTTAACTGCAGTTTTCTTTTTAATTTTAATTTGTATGAAATAACATTTTATGTTAACAAAAGCACTAAATATATTTTGGCTTGGGCAAAGAAATCATGAATATATGCTAGATTAAAGCCATTCTCTCTGTTAAAATATAATGCTAAATAATAGCATATTATTTTATATTAAATAATATAGCAAAATATATTTTTATCAAAAATTAAAGATACAGAATACCATATTTTAATCTCACATTAGTTAAAAACTTATGATTTAATCATAAGTGGTAAATAGGACTAAGCTCTTTATTATAATAATGACAATATCTATTGATATGTTTTATTGATTATGGTAATATGTGATAGATAAGTTTTTCTCTGACAATACCATTTTACTTTAGAGTTATTTAATGTATTATTACAGACTTACTAAATGGGTTTCCCTGGTGGCTCAGATGGTAGTGAATCAGCCTGCAATGCGAAAGACTTGGTTCAATCCATGGGTTGGGAAGTTCCCCTAGAGGAGGGCGTGGCAATCCACTCCAGTGTACTTGCCTGGAGAATCCCCATGGACAGAGCAGCCTAGTGGGCTACACTCCATGGGGTCACAAAGAGTCAGACACGACTGAGCACCTAAACACACAACATATATGCTAAACACTTTCATCCACTAATGCCACATCTCTCTTGTGGATCTAGAAATATACTCACAAAGCAGAAAATTATAGGATGCTGTTTTTCATTATGCACTTAATTATTCATCAATTTTTTGCACTCTACTGCTATATATTTTATTATTTAAAAAAAAAATAAGAGGGACAGAAAAACATCCAAACTATAGGGGAAGTATCTTGTATTTTTATCTTGTCATTGCCCAGTATTGGGGGAGAAGTAAATCTTTCAAGAGACATTTTTTTTAGTAAAAGCAGTTATCATATAATATGTTTTAAACATATGAGCAGAAGGATTTCTTCTTGGTGATAGTTGTTCAAAAGGAGGTAATAATTCCATTTTTGTGGGTAAATGAAAATCCAAAGTAGTCTATCATTTTCTTGCATTACAAGGCTTTGCATGTGTCCAGTTGTGGAGAAAGATCCTAGATTATGAAATTTACAACTAGAGCTTTTCTATGCAGTATGGCCAACACCATTATTTTGAGGCAATTTGCTTCTGATTAAATAGGTTTAAATCCAAATAAAAGATTTTATTCTTTATTTACCCTAATCAGGATGTTTTAGAAGACAATCAAGTGAAGTTTTCAGAAGGCAAGTCAAGGGGAGAATTGCATTAAGTATCTGGTTATAAAAGGCATGACACCTCTTACAGTGTTCTTGCATCCACATTTAAGCAAGACAAGCAGGATTCTTCAGTACAGGAGAGACACACCGATTTCTTCTTTAAGACTCAAAACCATAATGAGTTTTATAACTCAAATACCTATTACACATTCACAAATTAAGTAAAATTTTTGCTATAATATTAAATTTTGTAAATAAAAATGTAAAGGGAAATAGATCTGAAGAAAATCAACAGAGTTCTACATAAATCCTCTAAAAGAGCAAATATATAGTTCCAGGTCAAGAGAGGGGAACTAACATTTATTGAGTGACTGCTCTATGCCACATATTTTTGCATATATTTACTAATCAGATCTTAATCAGATCTCTTTAAGATTGGGGTTTTAAATTCTATTTAAATTATATATTTAAAAGTAAAGGAACTGAATCTGAGTGTTTAAGAACTTTGTCCAGAGTGAAAGAAACTAAACTCACATGGTTAAAAACTTTGTCGAGGGTCATGAAAATAAAACATAACCAAGCTAACTTCAAGGCCCTGGATGATATTGTCATATACATAGTTCATTTTCAGTGAGCCAACATTCCACGGTGCTTTGTGGTTACATTGATAATTAACAGAAAGGGTTGGGAACTTTCTGTAAAGTCTTGCTATCTAAAAATAAGACCAGGAGTTAGTTTATCAGTTAATCAAAAAATATGATTAGAACACAAAGTTGTAAAAACTCATAAAAACATATATGTGTCTTTGTTCAACATTTATTTCAATTAAATATGTAGACATGCACATTTGTTTGCCAAACTTTTGATTAAACCAATTTCCTTTTTTTTTTTTTTCAGACCAGTGGTGTTTCATTTTGTCTTTCTTATAGGAACACCATACACTTTTATTTCAAGTTCTGTTTGTTTGTCTTAAAACTTTCTCTAACGCAATTTAACCAGTAGAGATTTTTGCCCTTTGGTTTAGAGTTGCCTCGCCCACCTAATTTGACATAAGGCTTTTTTTAGTGACTAACCTTTAATAACTTTCCATAGTATTTAATTTAGTTTATTTATAGTAAGCCAAATTTATTTTTATTCATAGTCGCTTAATAATTTAATTGAATTACAAATTACAATATTAAATATAAACTAATTAGGGAACAGCTAAAACCCAACCAATACAAGCAAAGATCTTCTTGAGTATAAGGCATGTTGTCATTTGACCT
Organism: Cervus canadensis; assembly: GCF_019320065.1. Lineage (NCBI taxonomy): Eukaryota > Metazoa > Chordata > Mammalia > Artiodactyla > Cervidae > Cervus > Cervus canadensis. Next base: position 21,178,030 of record NC_057394.1, on the reverse strand, counting down.
AGAAAACTGTTAAATGGGTTTCACAGGTGGCACTAGTGGTAAAGAACATGCCTGCCAATTCAGGCGACATAAGAGATAGGGGTTCAATCCCTCGGTGGGGTAGATGCCCTGAAGAAGGGCATGGAAACCCACTCCAGTATTCTGGAGAATCCCATTGTCAGAGGAACCTGACAGTCTACAAGTCCACAGGGTTGAAAAGAGTCGAAAACAGCTGAAAGGGTATCAGTTCAGTTCAGTCGCTCAGTTGTGTCTGACTCTGTGACACCACGGACTGCAGCAGGCCAGGCCTCCCTGTCCATCACCAACTCCTGAGTTTACTCAAACTCATGTCCATTGAGTTGGTGATGCCATCCAGCCATCTCATCCTCTGTCATCCCCTTCTCCTCCCACCTTCAATCTTTCCCAGCATCAGGGTCTTTTCCAATGAGTCAACTCTTCGCACACGGTGGCCAAAGTATTGGAGTTTCAGTTTCAGCATCAGTCCTTCCAATGAACACTCAGGGCTGATCTTCTTTAGGATGGACTGGTTAGATCTCCTTGCAGTCCAAGGGACTCTGAAGAGTCTCCTCCAACACCACAGTTCAAAAGCATCAATTCTTTGGCATTCAGCTTTTTTATAGTCCAACTCTCACATCCATATATGACTACTGGAAAAACCATAGCTTTGACTAGATGGACCTTTTTTGGCAAAGTAATGTCTTTGCTTTTTAATATGGTGTCTAAGTTGGTCATAACTTTTCTTCCAAGTAGCAAGTGTCTTTTAATTTCCTGGTTGCAGTCACCATCTACAGTGATTTTGGAGCCCAAGAAAATAAAGCCTGTCACTGTTTCCCCATCTATTTGCCATGAAGTGATGGGACCAGATGCTGTGATCATTGTTTTTTGAATGTTGAGTTCTATCTAAGCCGACTTTTTCACTTTCATCAAGAGGCTCTTTAGTTTTTTGCTTTCTGCCAGAAGAATGGTGTCATCCGCATATGAAGTTATTGCTATTTCTCCTGGCAATCTTGATTCCAGTTTCTGCTTCATGCAGCCTGACATTTGCCTGATGTACTCTGCATATACGTTAAATAAGTAGGGTGACAATATACAGCCTTGACATACTCCTTTCCTGATTTGGAGCCAGTCTGTTGTTCCATGTTCAGTTCTAACTGTTGCTTCCTGACCTGCATACAGATTTCTCAGGAGGCAGGTCAGATGGTCTGGTATTCCCCTCTCTCAAAAAATTTTCCACAGTTTGTTGTGACCCACACAAAGACTTTGGCATAGGCAGTAAAACAGAAGTAGATGATTTTCTGGAACTCTCTTGCCTTTTCAATGATCCAGTGGATGTTGGCAGTTTGATCTCTGGTTATTCTGCCTTTTCTAAATCCAACTTGAACATCTGGAAGTTCATGGTTCATGTACTGTTGAAGCCTGGCTTGGAGAATTTTGAGCACTGCTTTGCTAGCGTGTGAGATAAGTGCAATTGTGTGGTAGTTTGAGCATTCTTTGCCATTGTCTTTCTTTAGGATTGGCACTCATGTAACTGTTATGTAGATCCCATGAGAAAGGTTTACTTAGAAAACTAAAGATCCTATTCCCTATTTAAAAAAAAAAAAAAAACTGATTTTACAGGCAGAATTTAATTGCAGTTAGGGCAGAATCATGATGTTATGCTCAGAATTGATGAGTAGTTATCTGCTTAGAAATCAACAGTACCCATCTTCTCATTAGTTAAAATCAAAATGTTTGGAGTCCTACAAACTTCATTCAAGGGGATGTTGCTTCTAGTTTCTGAAGTCCCCTTTTGATTTCCTTTGAGCTAAAGCAACAGGGATACAGACTAGGAGATTCAGTAGAAGAATATTGAAAATTAACTGATACCACCAATTGATTACATTACAGACCATGGGTTTTAAGAAACCCAGGAGAGTTGAAAGTTTTAAAAGTATTGATCATGGCCCTGAAAGAGACTAATGCATTTTAAAGTCAGTCTGACACTGTGAGCAAACAAATGAAACTATACATGAATACATTTCAACTTGTTCTTAATTTTCATGGTAAAACTGGCTACAAAGTTATTATTTGTTTGGTTTTCTGTGGTAACAGAGTTAGTAAAAATCCATATATGTCTCAATGTATTCTATTTCTGAAACCTACAAAATGTGAATTTATTAAGTTGTGTTCATGTGCTTTGGATCATACACTCCAAATTTCTAATCAGACAACCCCAAATTGTAAAACTAAATATCATGATACTGAAAATGTCAATATGTAAATTGTATCTAAGAGATTACCAAAGAAAAAAGAAGCTTTAATAGCAATTGTGTACTTAATGTAAAACTGAAACAATTTCCTTTCACCTGCTAGAACATTTTGGGGGGCGGGGGATTATTGGTCTGTTCTTGATAAGGTTATAATAGGTTTTTCTTTACTTTTTAAATAATTTGCTCAGGAAACTAAGATTCTGTGTTTTATTAAAATGGAAAAAAAAAAAAGGTTACCATATCAGTTAAATTTATTCTGCAAATCAGACTTCAGTTTGGCGAAGAACTACTTTTGATTTTTAATTACTATTTAAATCATTGTAGTAAATTCTAGCATGCCTGGGAGACTAAAATACATAGCAAGTATTTAATGACACAGTAAAATTCTCCATGACTGATCTTTAAGATCTACTACATTAGCAATACTTTGGGGAAGTCCTCCATACCATCTGCAAAGATAGCTGTTGTAGAAGTTGATAAAACTTTGATATTTAGCTGCCTTTTATTTGAAAGAATGAGGTGATCTTTGCCCACATCACACATTCACAAATAATGCACACACTGCCTGAAAGCCTCTGTGAAAATTAATCCTTTTAATCTTGTTGCCAGTGCTAAAAATTTCCCTAAATCAAATTTCTGTGAGTTTTGATGATGTTTAAAAGTTGTTTTTCTACTATCTGCTTCACCTTGTGGGCAGAAAACCCACCATATCTATATTAGTCTTGAGCATTTTAGGTGAATGAAAGTTATCTTTTGCATCCCATAATTGGTACTCCTATAACCTGGTTAGATATAAGATTTTGCTGCCTGATAATGGTTGCTAATTGTGATGGACAGGATAATGCTACTTCCTCAAAAATGTCCATGACCTAATCCCTAGAAACTTTCAGCATGTTAGGTTCTATGGTAAAGTGGAATTAATGTTGCAGATAGCATTAATGCCGTGAATCAGCTGATCTTAAAATATGGGAGATTACCCTGGATTAACTGGTTGGGCCCAGTGTGACAACAGTGTTGTTAAACATCTTAGGGAGAAGAAGTGTCAGGGTCAAGGAGAAGCCATGTGAGACTCAACTCTGGAGGAAGGGGCCTAGAGCCATGGAAGCAACCTTGGAGGATGAAAAGGCATGCAAACAAAATTTCCCCTAGAGCCTCTGAAAGTAAACACAGCACTGTTTATAACTTGATTTTAGCTTGATGGGGCTTGTGTCCAATTCCTGACTTGCGTGCATGCTCAGTCTTTTTTTTTTTTTAAATTGATATTCACACGTATTTATTTTTTTTATTTATTTTTTTCCATTTATTTTTATTAGTTGGAGGCTAATTACTTTACAGTATTGTAGTGGGTTTTGTCATACATTGACATGAATCAACCATGGATTTATATGTATTCCCCATCCCAATCCCCCCTCCTACCTCCCTCTCCACCTGATCCCTCTGGTCTTCCCAGTGCATCAGGCCCGAGCACTTGCCTCATGCATCCAACCTGGGCTGGTGATTTGTTTCACCCTAGATAATATACATGTTTCAATGCTGTTCTCTCAAAACATCCCACCCTCGCCTTCTCCCACAGAGTCCAAAAGTCTGTTCTGTACATCTGTGTCTCTTTTTCTGCTTTGCATATAGGGTTATCATTACCATCTTTCTAAATTCCATATATATGCATTAGTATATTGTATTGGTCTTTATCTTTCTGGCTTACTTCACTCTGTATAATGGGCTCCAGTTTCATCCATCTCATTAGAACTGATTCAAATGAATTCTTTTTAATGGCTGAGTAATATTCCATGGTGTATATGTACCACAGCTTCCTTATCCATTCGTCTGCTGATGGGCATCTAGGTTGCTTCCATGTCCTGGCTATTATAAACAGTGCTGCGATGAACATTGGGGTGCACGTGTCTCTTTCAGATCTGGTTTCCTCAGTGTGTATGCCCAGAAGTGGGATTGCTGGGTCATATGGCAGTTCTCTTTCCAGTTTTTTAAGAAATCTCCACACTGTTTTCCATAGCGGCTGTACTAGTTTTCATTCCCACCAACAGTGTAAGAGGGTTCCCTTTTCTCCACACCCTCTCCAGCATTTATTGCTTGTAGACTTTTGGATAGCAGCCATCCTGACTGGCGTGTAATGGTACCTCGTTGTGGTTTTGATTTGCATTTCTCTGATAATGAGTGATGTGGAGCATCTTTTCATGTGTTTGTTAGCCATCTGTATGTCTTCTTTGGAGAAATGTCTGTTTAGTTCTTTGGCCCATTTTTTGATTGGGTCATTTATTTTTCTGGAATTGAGCTGCAGGAGTTGCTTGTATATTTTTGAGATTAATCCTTTGTCTGTTGCTTCATTTGCTATTATTTTCTCCCAATCTGAGGGCTGTCTTTTCACCTTGCTTATAGTTTCCTTTGTTGTGCAAAAGCTTTTAAGTTTCATTAGGTCCCATTTGTTTATTTTTGCTTTTATTTCCAATATTCTGGGAGGTGGGTCATAGAGGATACACTAACAATGAGAAAACAGAAAGAGAAATTAAGGACACAATGCCATTCACCATTGCAACAAAAAGAATAAAATACTTAGGAGTATATCTACCTAAAGAAACAAAAGACCTATTCATAGAAAACTATAAAACACGGATGAAAGAAATCAAAGAGGACACAAACAGATAGAGAAATATACCGTGTTCATGGATTGGAAGAATCAATATTGTCAAAATGACTCTACTACCCAAAGCAATCTATAGATTCAATGCAATCCCTATCAAGCTACGAAAGATATTTTTCACAGAACTAGAACAAATAATTTCACAATTTGTATGGAAATACAAAAAATCTCAAATAGCCAAAGTAATCTTGAGAAAGAAGAATGGAACTGGAGGAATCAACCTGCCTGACTTCAGACTATACTACAAAGCCACAGTCATCAAGACAGTATGGTACTGGCACAAAGACAAATATAGATCAATGGAACAGAATAGAAAGCCCAGAGATAAATCCATGAACCTATGGACACCTTATCTTCGACAAAGGAGGCAAGAATATACAATGGAAAAAAGACAACCTCTTTAACAAGTGGTGCTGGGAAAACTGGTCAACCACTTGTAAAAGAATGAAACTAGAACACTTTCTAACACCATACACAAACATAGATTAAAGATCTAAATGTAAGACCAGAAACTATAAAACTCCTAGAGGAGAACATAGGCAAAACACTCTCTGACATAAATCACAGCATGCTCAATCTTGTCCGGACTGTTTGTGACCCCATGGTCTTCAGCCTGCCAGTCTCTTCTGTCCATGGAACTCTCCAGGCGAGAACACTGGAGTGGGTTGCCATTTCCTGCTCTAGATGATCTTCCTGACCCATGGATCGAATCTGCATCTCTTGCATCTCCTGCATTGGCAGGAGGATACTTCACCCCTGTGACACCTGGGATTCCCCATTGGTGACTTACACAATGATAAAATATTGAATTAGCTATTGTTTTAAACCTCTGAGTTTTGGGGCAATTTATTATGGGCAGCAATATAAAACTTATACACTGACTTCTTGGCAGTTCTTAATTTTTTCCTCTAGTTTTAATGAGGTCCAGCTAATTTAAATGAATGATAATGAAAGCAAAGAAAAAGAAGTATTCAAGTTACTAATGCTGGGAAAGATTAAAGGCCAGAGGAGAAGGGGATGACAGAGGATGAGATAGTTGGATGGCATCACCAACTCAGTGGACATGAGTTTGAGTAAGCTCCAGGAGTTGGTGATGGACAGGGAAGCCTGGTGTGCTGCAGTCCGTGGGGTGTCAAAGAGTCAGACACTACTGAGCAACTGAACTGAATGTTTACTACCAATGCAAATAATTTTTGGATATATCTATTAAAATTGACATTTGAAAAAATTATCCATTATTGTTGGGAGTAATTTTATTTTTTCTCAGCTTTGAGATATAATTGACACACAGTAATGTGTAAATTTAAGGTGTGCAGCACAGTGATTTGACTTATATATACTGCGAGATGATTACCACGGTAAGTTTAGTTAACATGCTTCATCTCATACAGATACCAAAAAAGAAAAGGAAAAATAGTGTCCTTTTTTCTTGTGATTAGGACTCTGAGGGTTTACTGTTTTAACAGCATTGAAATATGCTGCTGCTGCTGCTGCTGCTAAGTCACTTCAGCTGAAATATGCTACACGATGGTATTAACTATAGTCATGCTGTACTTTACATCCTTAGCATTTATTTGTCTTATAAGTGGAAGTTTGTGCCTTTTGAACACCTTCATTCAATTCTTCCTCCCTCCACACCCCATATCTGGAAACCACAAATTGGATCTCTTTTTTTGTGTTATTTTTACTATTTTTTAGATTGTACAAATAAGTGAGATCATATGAAACTCGTCCTTCTCTATCTGACTTAGGTCACTTAGCATGATACCCTCAAGGTCCATCCATGTTGTCACAAATGGCAGAATTTCTTCCTTTTTATGGCTGAATAGTATTCTACTGTGTGTGGAATATATATGCATACACACAGCAAAATTTATTTATTCATCAATTTATCCACTGAGGTTTTTCTCCATGTCTTGGGTATTATAAATAATATTGGTATGAACATGGGGGTGAAGATATCTCGTTAACACAGAGTTTTTACTTCCTTCAGATATATTCCCAGAAATGGAACGACTGGATCATATGATAGTTTTATTTTTAACTTCTTGAGGAACCTCCATACTTTTTTCCATAGTGGCTTCACCAATATACAAACCCATACACAGGTTCCCTTTTCTCCATATCCTTGCTAGTATTTAGCATTTTTTGCCTTTCAGAACAGGTGTGAGATGATAGTTCATGGTGGTTTTGACTCTTTATTTCTCTAGTATTTAGTCATATTGAGCATGTTTTCATGTACCTGTGAGAGTAATTTGAAAATATAGTTAAAAAAAAATAAAACTGGAAGTCTTTGGTTTGACAGTTCCCAAACTGTAAGAAATGGAATATTTTTTGCCCCAAAACAAAACAAACAAAATTAAGACTACAAGAATGACAGTTAGTTTTAATATTAGTCAGCATAGAGAATAATTTTTTCAGTGTTGAATTATAACAAATATCATTCTAGCTTGTTTTGTTTAAATTATATTTGTGTTAACAGGATATTTACCTCATTATCATATCCTTATTTAGGTTTCTAAATTTCAAAATATATGGCAATTTTCAAGTTCTACCAAAAATATTCCATTTTTAAGATAAATATATACTAATGATAAACTTACATTTGTGTGCTTATGGCTATGTTATTTAGTTAGCAAACAGTAAGTGCTGGCCATGTAATAAGTGCTTTACAAACAGTCCATTTAATCCCCACAGCAAATCTATGAATGAGGTATTGTTTTATTAATCCCATGTTATAACTGAAGAATTCGAAGAACAGAGAGTTAGATAATTTGCCCAAGGTCCAACAGCAAGTAATGGAGCCAGAATTTTGGACTCAGAATATGTATACTCCTAACTGCTCTGCTCTAAATCAGGAATATTCTATGAATCTCATATGCTTTTTTGTGTCAATGACTCTTCATAATGTCTTCCTTTAGGTGCAATTATTAACCCCATTTGCATATATCAGAAGGAATTAAGACTTAAAAAAGCTTACATGATTGATTTGCTCTAATCTCTGCCCCGCAATATTTTTAATTTAACCAAGTGAGCCTTCTATCTTATGAGACAGTAGAATCTACTTTTACTCGCTGTATAGTTAGTATGTAATATAGCTAAACAAGTAAGAGATTATGACCAACTCCGATCTTGAGTAATCTTAGAAGGTTTTGTTTGCATTACAAATTTGCACTACCACTACAAAATTGCCTGCCACTACTTTTGGGAGCTTGAGAACAACAGGAAGTTTTACAAACATCTAAACACCTAGCTAGAATGGGCAGAAGACAGGCTAAAATCATTACCCACTCCTGGACTTCCAACAAAGTGAAACTGAATTCTGTTTGGCAAGTCTAGTACACTATGGTTCTAAACGTCAAGAAAGAGGATGTTAATGCCACTGACATCTGCAAGAAATTTGGCTCTCCTAAAATATTTTTTAAAAATTCAAACACATATTAGTGTTTTAAAAATTGATTTATATTGCTTCCTTTGATTATGAACTGATAAAACAGAACTATCAGAAGCCTGGCTCTTTTTAAAATATAGCCTGTTTGTTTCACTGTGTTCTTTCCTTCCTATAATCTCTTTATGATCAAATGCAGAATTTTTCAGCCTGCAATTTCCAATTTAATTCTTGTCCTGATTTGAGCTATTAAATTGGACTCCATTTCAGCAACAACTGAACCTACACTGGATCCTTGGTTACCAACAACCGTGGATAGCCATCTGCCTGAATGATTTTCACCATATGTGTTTAAAGTAAGACAATGTTTTATACATGCTTGATGTAGGTAATACTTGAAAATCATAAAAGAAGAGGAAAATCAGAGTAAGCTGTGTAATTGTAAGCAAAATTGAAATTATAAGAACATATTTTAAATCCCAAGAGTGAGTAGAGTTTAGAGCATGTATTTTCTATCATTCCCAAGAAAAGTCAGGTACAATCTGAAAATAGTTCCCAAACTGGAAAAAAGTTAATTTCTTTATCAATTACAGATCAATTCTGAAAACTATTCTGAGCAAGCCAATTGTGATTTGGAATGAAATTTTTCTTTTTGCTTTACTCAGTGGGTCTTTAAAAATAATTTCCTTAGGCAGATTGAACTCCATCTTCTTTTTCCACAGCCTTTTAGTAACATAATAAAATAATAACTTAAAAGATTTTAGCAATTTTTTAATATTCCAAGTATAAGTAAATTGCCTTATTATTGTTTAAAGATTTATCTTCCTTGTTCAATATAATTGACTTTCAGTTAAGTAATACATAGGGTGCCATGATATGTTTAAAGGTGGAAAAAAAAGGTAAAATTGAGTACAAAAGTGGGTACAGGAGAAAACCCATGTAAAATCAACACAGCAGGATATAACAGATATTCCAAAGAAAGTATGTCTGAATTGAAATTTATCATCTATCACTATGTGTTGGAGAAGACTCTTGAGAGTCCCTTGGACTGCAAGGAGATTCAACCAGTGCATCCTAAAGGAAATCAGTCCCGAATATTCATTGGAAGGACTGATGCTGAAGCTGAAACTTCAATACTTTGGCCACCTGATGCGAAGAACTGACTCATTTGAAAAGACCCTGATGCTGGGAAAGATTGAAGGCAGGAGGAGAAGGGGATGACAGAGGATGAGATGGTTGGATGGCATCACCTACTCAATGGACATGAGTTTGAGCAAACTCAGGAGTTGGTGATGGACAGGGAGGCCTGGCGTGCTGTAGTTCATGGAGTTGGAAAGAGTCGGACACGACTGAGCGACTGAACTGAACTATGCCTCCTAATATTATTTTCATAACATGTCTATTTTTATGGTTTGTAACATGACTGAAGCAACTTAACACACACAAAGTACTTTCACCTATATTCCTAGGGCTGATTTTTACAACGGCCATGCAGACTGCTGAGTTCAAATGTTATCTCATTTTTACCCATGTCACAACTACTACAGCTTAATCGCTAAGTTGTGTCCGACTCTTGGCAATCTCATAGACTGTACCCTGCCAGGGTCCTCTGTCCATGGGATTCTCTAGGCAAGAATACTGGAGTGGGTTGCCATTTCCTTCTCCAGGAGATCTTCCCAACCCAGGAATCAAACCCTGGTCTCCTACCTTGCAGGCAGATTTTTTTTTTACCAGCTGAGCTGTAAGAGAAGCCTGCTATAGCTTGGAGGAGTAACAAATTGGCAAAAGCCACATGGCTGGTGAGGACAGTCCCATGTTTGTTGCCTTCTTTGACTCTAAGACTCAGGCTTTTTCCACCAAGACTTATCACCAGCTCTGTTTAAGCTTATGTATACAGAGTTTGGGAGACACTCCCAGCCTGAAACATTCCCTTGAGGAAGTATGCAGTGAATTGTGGCATGCCTCATTTGGGAGGGAGCCAGTTTTGTCTATTTCCAAAAGTCAGGGAGGAATAGATAAGAAGATGAAGCAGGGATTCTGGGAAGGAGTGTTAGAGCACTGTCTGATTGTTCATAAATTGCTGCCATATGCATGATTTGAATCCTACCCCCACCATCAAAAGGATAAAAAGAAAACAATTTTACATTATTTTCTAGCAGAGCAGTTAAATGACCTGAACAAGAGAATTCAGGCAATAAGTGAAAAAAAGGAACCAGGATAGGAGCCAAGGGTATCCATGTGTTTCGTGACCTTTCAAGGGGATCCTAGTAATATAAAGTTTCTGAATAATCAAATAAATCTACATTGAAATTTAAATATGAAACTTCACTGTGAACCTAAATATGAAAACTTTATTTTGGAACATTCAGTATCTCAAAACATCATTATCAGTATTACTTTGTATATGTATAAAACTATGAGCTACCAGCAATGTTTAAGTCACCATAAAATATAAATGCACTACATCTAAGTAAAATAATATTATTGATAAACTGTAATTTAGCAACTATAATGGCAGTGACTAAAACTACACGAGAAAGTGATGAGCATTGAAGATATAGGTTGTGGTTTTGAACAATTAAGTGTAGCTGTAAAAGCAGGCATCTTGAATGATTAAATTCTAATGTGAAGTTAAATTTCTTTTTATTAACTATAATAGAATTCAATCAATCATATTGAAAAATAATTAGTGTAATTAAAAATCAGCTGCTTTCTTGTCCCTGCAGTAGTGCAAATGATTGAAAAAAATCAATTAATATTTGAAATAAACAAATACAGATATATTTAAATAAATTTATTCATATATATGTTGATTTTTCTTTCAGAGTAAAGTACTTGATCTGAATATGATGCTAAAGAAAGCTAATTTTTCCAAAAAAGAAGTTTCTTTGTTAAGAAATTTTTGAGCTCCCAGCAATGTTGTCTTTTTTTTTTTTTTTTAAATAGCATCACTTTTGGTGGGGCATTTTACCCTTTCACCACAAACTGAATACCATTCTTTGTTTCTCATCCAGAAGGGTAGGAACAGTAGAGCCAGGCAGCATGTTCTAATACTTCCTCATACTTTCTTTAGGTAAATAGTTTCTTTTTAAAAAGAAAAATGACATTAGAGTTGCTTATGGTTCCCTATGTCCTAATCAGTCCTAAGATTTAAGCTTTAATAATCCTTTAGAAATAAAAGACAATAAAAGAAATTTCCCCCAAGATATTTTTCTCAGTTTATTATCTCAGCACATTGCTCAAAAAGCCCACTATAAGATCAGTCTAGCTGTATGATTTATTATTATATATATATATATATATATATATATATATATATATATTCAATTGAAAGTAAAGAAGATTGGTTAGCAAAATAGTAAAAAGTCAACTATCTCCCAGGGGGATTGTAGTGTTCTATGTCTGTAGCTCTTTTCTCCCCCACCTGCCACCCCCAAAAAGTAACAGCCTCTTATGGAAGGATTAGATTGTTTAGATATTGACCTCATTAAAGTGGTAAAGCACAACTAGTGTTTCTAGGTACTTTCCATTGTTCTTAGTAAAAAGTAAAAATAATTAATTGTATTTGATTTGGTCTATTGAATTGAATTATACCAATAGCTGCTCCCCTGCCCAATGTGTTTAAGTTTTATAAAACCGTAAGTATACAGAGGTGGGATTTAATCAGAACTATCATGACATTTGTGCAGATAGAATACCTCCCCACAAGTACCTAGAAAGACTGTGGCTGTTGGTCTGATCCAAAGTTATGGTCAATAAAATATATGTATTAAGTTTCCTCAAGTGTGAATAACAACAGTATGGAATTTAAAGGTTTATAGTGAACGCTGAATAGGTTAATGCATCTAGTCTGCTTTTAAGGGTACCTGGCACTAAAGTGTTAGCTATCCTGAATATTCCAATCATAAGAAAATAGAAGAAAGTCATGCTGAACATTAATAATTTATTGTTTGTCCCAGACTAAATTTAATAAACATTTAACAATTACCTCATTGCACCACTCCAGGGACAAGAAGGAGGTTTTCAATTATCCAAGTATTTTCCAACACGAATTCTTAGATTCTGTTATAGTTATCAATTTATTGCCTCTAAGCTTTAAATCTGTTCTTCAATACCTGCTCTGTGATAATGAATGGGATTCCTTTAAGCGTTTCTCCGCAAGAGTGAGCGCGATGCTAACATCTCTCAGTAGAGGGCGATGGAGCGACGCTGCGGGCTAAGAGGGCATGTGGCTGCTTCCAGCTGCTGCAGCCTTGATCCGCAGGGCAGAGCTGAGGACAAGTGGTGATGCTCGGCTAGTCTCCGGCTGTCCCCAGTGACGCTACATTTCCAGCCCGGGTCGGTAACCCCTTCCCACAGCTCTCCCAGTGTAGACAGAGCAAACGCCTCTTGTCACCCCTGGTATACCAGCTCCTTCTGCGTCCCCGCCCGCCTGCACCCTGCACCCTGCTTCCTTCTTGTCTAGTGGCTGTGGGTGATATCTGGTCTCGGCAAGCCAACGAACGAACTTCTTGGCCGTCCAGTGGACTTCAGCCACACCTTCTCCCACACACCTGAAGCCGAGCCCTGGGGAGGCTACCTGCCAAGCGTGTTTTCTGGGACACGCCCCCTCAGGTCCTCTCCCTGGGGCCAAAGACAGGCTTTCCCTTCCTTACCACATTTTAGAGTTATTTTCCTCTCACTGCTGAATAATTCTTTATATGAAAGCCTCCCCTGTTCACAATAGGATGTGGTGTCTGTCTCTTTTTGTAACTCAGATAGATACAGATTATATAAAGAACATGTTCCAAGATGTTTCTTGTAAATCCTGGATGAATGTTGCTCTTTTGATGTAATCATGCTATTATAGACCCTGTTCTAGGTGCTTTTGCATCTATTAACTCATTTAATCCTTCAACAAGCCTGTTTTCACAGATTGGTAAAGTCCAGGCCATAGCGTCTTAAAATCTTCCTGAAAATAGTAATTTGAGGTTGCTTTTTTTTTTTCAGTTGGTTTGCTTTATTTTAAAGAGTTTTATTCAGTGTAATAAACCCTCTTCGCATGACTTCTCTTCACGTATCTGATGATCATTTGTTCCCTGGTTTTTACTCCAGCCTGTGGGATTGCATCAAGGACCATACACAGCTTATATAAATAGGATATTTGTTCAATAGGTCTTTCTCCTGAACTGGAAGTTTGTTCTGAACTCTTTATGTGGACAGGCCTGACAAAGCAGCATTAAAGTAGGCAGAAAAGGAGCAACTGATGTTCTCTGAAATGGCGAGGAGTAATAAGAACTCCAAAGACTAACTCTCCTCAGGAAGAATGTTTATTACTTGAGAGCATTATTTTCTGGTCTTCACTGGTAAGAAGATCAGGAGTAAAAGCAATTAATGCCAGGGTTTTTCTTAGGAAGGGAAGAGACAGGAGAGCTGTAAAGAGGGATGAAGCTACTCTTCTGTGGAGCTTCCATCATCTTCCCTGTTTCTCTTCCATGTCCCATCCCTGTTTTTCTCACTCATACGGAGCTTAGAACCTCTTGAGGCTTTGCCCTGAAAACTAATTATTACTGTCATTACTTCTGATGCTTCCCCTTTGACAAGTTTGGGGCAATTAGTTCCTCCGTCGTGTTTTCTTTAGTAATAGTGTAGTGGGTTGAATAGTGGCCCCCAAAAGATACATTCAAATCTTAACTTCTGTAACTGTGAAGGTGACCTTATTTGAAGAGAATGTCTTTGCAGATGTAAGATAAGCATCTCACGATGAGACCATTCTGAATTTATGATGGTCTCTAAGTCCAGGAGCTGGTATTCTTAGAAGAGAAAGGTGAGGGAGATTTGAGACGCCGACACACATGGGTGGAAGGCCATGTGAGGATGGGGGTAGAGTGGAGATATGCAGCCACAAACTACCAGAACCTGGACGAGGCAAGGAAGGCTTCTCCCTAGAGACTTCAGAGGCAAGGTGGCCCTGCCAACACCTCGATTTTGGACATCTGGCTTCCAGAACAGTGAGAGAAAATATTTCATTTGTTTTAAGTCACCGAGTGTGTGGTAATTTGTTATGGCAGCCTTGGGAAACTAATATAAATAGAATTCTGTTACTGTCCTGTCCTTCAGAAGTCCTCCAAAGTCTCTGAGTGGCTCGTGTGACCCCGGGCCCTATACCCTTCTCAATAACACTCTGTATTTGTCTCATGTTGTTTCTTTTGACTGCAACAGAAGCTAACAACTCCCAATCCACATTGAAAATTTAAAAATAGTATTTAATATTTAAATCCAGTCTATCTTCAATCTTGCCTTCCTATCCAGATACAGGCTAAATTGAACGAACGCATTCAACTACAAGAAAGGAGATTTAATTTCAGTTCTATGGCACAGAGAATATGCATTCCCTAGATACAGTGGTATAGGAACAAATGCATTTAAAATGAAAGTCAATCAAGACTGATGGGTTTGACAGCTTACTTTCTGAGCTTCATTGGTCCCCATGCCATTTCAGCCATACAAGTATGTGTATGTGTGTATATATTAAGTTCTTCATTTTTCCACGGGCATTGTTTCACAAGATCCCTTCAGAAATATCCAATATTCATTTTAATTTCAGTCAGAATAAGTATAAAATCAGTTCCCTTTATAACATTAAATTTTAACTTCAAACCTTCAGAGACCTAAGTGTGCTTTACAAAAATCTCCTACCATGCCTTTCCTCCAGCAAAAAAATCATGCAGTGATCTGTTTCTGCCAGTGAAGAATTAGATATGTAAATGGGAAGAGGGTATTAGAAGGCAGACAGCACCTCAGCATAGCCTGGGTGGTCACATGGGTTTTTTCTTCATTAAGACATTTTAAAGTTTAGTTCTCAGTGTAAAGATAATTTAAATTGAAAGAATTTTTGTACCTTGCTCCTGCAATAAGCTCCCTGTAAATGCATGAAGTTTTACAAATGAGAAGCTGTGTGGCACTTTCGCTAAGCAAGGTGCTCAGTGCTAAGGCAACAGAACATTCCTTAAATATCTCCCTTTGATGTCAGACCCTGAAAACCAGGCATTAAAAATGAATAACCCTGCAACTTGAAGAAAAATTAGAGCAAGTAAAATATAATTTAATGAATCCCTATGTGATAGGAAACCAGAGTTCAAATCATTTGATATCAGAAAATACCCTCCATCCCTTAACCCTCAAAAATGTATTAAAGCCAGCTCCATTCACATGTCTCCTAGTAAAAGTTTTTGAACAATTCCAACCCACATTGATCTCTTTCTTCAAGACCTTATCCGTACTTATCTATGTCAATTAGCAACTTATAGTTAGATATCCTTTTGTAGCAACATCTAAACTCAGCCACTTCTATATATCTCATTTCCCTATTGAGATTACAAATTCAGCGAGGTCAAGAACCATATCCGAATCGTCTTTTGTGTCCTTCACTGAAATAAATACTTTTGAAAAGTGAAGCGAGGTAAACTTCAAAATGAAGCGGATCAGTCAGACACATTAAGATTTTAACTAAAGTTTCCGGTATAGTAGACTATATAACTTCACCTGCAATGTTAAACATTAGAAGTCATCTACCTTTAGTCATCAGTCGTGGGGAAGGTTTCCAATGGTCTCTTATGTTCAAATCCATGTTCTACCTGCCACTCTTGTCTTTTGAATTCTTCTCTTGTGAGATTTTGGTGTCTTTTGCTTAAAATAGCTATGAAGGTATGTCTGCAAAATAATTGATAAGGGTTTTGTTTCCATCAGCCCATCGCCCAGGTCATCAGTCTTGCTTCAGCCCAGAGTTAGCAAGCTGTTAGTAACTATCATTTTGAGGCACTAATGTGTAGGGAGAACTATAAAAGATACATAGATATAGTTATATATGTATATACAGATGCATGTTTGTGTGTGTATATATGTGTATATTCCTGGCAATGACATTGAGAATTTGATATTATTAGCCTTGTTTTGCAGACATGTAAATAATTTCCTTGAGGTTATGGAGTAAATAAACAAAGATGCAAACCCCAACTTAGAATCCACTTCCAAAATTCATGTGGTTTTCATTGTTACTCTGTCTAACAAAGCTACGACTCAGGGAACTCAAACAGGGGATCTGTAACAATCTAGAGGGGTGGGATGGGGAGGGAGAAGTCAGAGAGGTTCAAGAGGGAGGGGACATATGTACACCTATGGCTGATTCGTGTTGATACTTAGCAGAATAAAACAAAATTCTGCAAAGCAAGTATCCTCAAATTAAAAGGAAAAAAAGAATAAGGAAAAGTGAAACATTGAGAATAAAGAAAATCTCTTTGTTAGTCATTTTTTCAAGTGAAATGATGTCATCTTGTGGATTTACTTTGGTTATTTTTTAGAAGACTTTACAAACAATGTGTACTTTGTAGTCAGTAAAGACAGATGATGTCATTGCAATGGAGGTTACCTGTGAAAATGCTGGTGATTGCAAATGTAGTGAAGCTGTGCATAACTTTAAATTTACCTATAAGAAGATTGATCATTGACTCCCAATTTCATCCACCCATTTTAGTAGAGGTGGACAGGCATTCTTGTTTTCTGTTGCAGGTAATGCAAATGGACTTGTCAGTGGCAAGGTAAAGGTAACAGGAAAAGTAGAAGGCAACATTTCCATTTGTGTTAGCCTGGGAGAATGCTGAAAGCAGACACTATCTCTGGAATATCAGAGTTAGGAAGAAGGGTCTTTTGTTCCTAGTATGGTTGACTTTTGAACAATGCAGGGGTTGTGGACATCAACCCTCCATGCAGTTGAAAGTTCAAGTGTAATTTGTAATTGGCCCTCTGTATCCTCATTCCTCTTTATCTATAGCTGCTCTGTATTTGGGGTTCCATATCTGCAAATTCAATCAACTGCAGATCAGGTAGTGAAGTATTGTAGTATTTACTATTGGGGGAAGAAAGTCCCTATGTAAGTGGACCTGTGCAGTTCAAACTGTGTTGTTCAAGGATCAGCAGTGTTCTCTCAGCCCAAGATATTAAGTCAATAAAGTAGGCTCCAACTGAGGGAGAGATTGCTGAAATTATTTTCCTCTCCTTATAGTCTTTTCAGCTACAGAACCCCTAAAGTTATCCGCACATATTCTGGAGCAAATATTTCCTATCTGTTGGTGAAAAAGACCGGTGGGGCCTGAGTGAATCTACGTCTCTGGACCTGAACTCTGGGTTGACTAAGCGTGCAGTCTTTCCCCAGGTCACGTTACTAACAACTCAACAACACAACCACTGGGGTGAAATTTCTGAACCTCATTCATTACATTTTCTGTTTGTATATAAAAACTTCCTCAGGAAGCTGAGCACTCTTACATCAACTGCTTAGATGCAATAGTCCTCAAAACATGCTGACATTAGGATCCTTCGGGGTGGAGGGGGTTTTTAAAATCTTGATACACAGGTCATATCTCAGATGGATTATATTAGAATCTTTGGGGGAAAAACTCCAATATCTTTATTTTTTTGAACTCCTTCTGAGCTAATTCCAATGAGCAGCCAAATTTGGTAACTACTGTTTTCTTTTTCTTTTTTTAAATTTTATCGGAATATGGTTGATTTCCAATGCTGTGTTTCAGGTGCATAGCAAAGTGATTCAGTTATGCATGTATTCATTCTTTTTCAGATTCTTTTCTCATACAGATTATCACAGAATATTGAGTAGAGTTCCCTGTGCTATACTTGTTGGTTATCTGTCTTATATAGAATACTGTGTGTATGTTAATACAAGCTCCTGATTTATTTCTCCCCCTCATTTTTCCCTTTGGTAACCATAAGTATCAATGTCTATTTGCTTCTGTTTTGCAAATAAGTTCATAGGTATAGATTAGATTTCACATATGAGTGATATTACATGATATTTGCCTTTCTCTGACTTACTTCACTTAGCATGATAATTTCAAGGTCCATGCATGTTACTGCAAATAGCATTATTTCATTCTTTTATGGCTGAGTAATATTCCATTGTGTATATATATATACACACCACATCTTCTTTATCCATTCCTTTGTTGATGGACATTTAGGTTGCTTCTGTGTCCTGACTATTATAAATAATGCTGCAATAAATATTGGGGTTCATTGTATCATTTCAAATTATGGTTTTCTCCAGGTATATGCCCAGAAGTGGGATTGCTAGATCATATGATAGTTCTATTTTTAGTTTTTCAAGGAACCTCTGTACCATTCTCTGTAGTGGTTGTACCAATTTAGATTCCCACCAATAGTATAGCAGGGTTCCCTTTTCTTCACACCCTCTCCAGGTTTTATTGTTTTTAGACTTTTTGATCACGGCCATTCTGACCATGTGAGGTGATTCTTTATTGTAGTTTTGATTTGCATTTCTCTGATAATAAGTGATGTTGAGCTTTTTTTCACGTGCTTTTTGGCCACCTGTATGTTTTCTTTGGAGAAAAGTCTATTTAGATCTTCTGCACATTTTATAATATGGTTTTTTGTTTTGTTTTTATTAATACA
Organism: Cervus canadensis; assembly: GCF_019320065.1. NCBI lineage: Eukaryota > Metazoa > Chordata > Mammalia > Artiodactyla > Cervidae > Cervus > Cervus canadensis. Next base: position 21,159,273 of record NC_057394.1, on the reverse strand, counting down.
TAGCACTGCATGAGCTGCTTATATATTTTGGAAATTAACCTCTTGTCAGCTGCTTCATTTGCAAACCACTGCCTTCATTGAATAGAATAGTCAGCATAGGGGCTTATTCTGGAAGAGAACTGGGGCCAAGCTATGAGCTTGGGAACCATGCGGATATATGGCATCATTCAGCCATCTTGAAAATACATTACATGGTTACCATTAGGGATAAACTGCAGAGAATTCACCCAGAAGCACTAAAATCCTGTGGCAGTTCTGAATAAAACTAATGGCACGCAAGTTCTATTCAGTGCAAGTACAACTGTTACACGGACAATTCTCTTGATGTGATAGTAGCTTCCAGAACACTTTGAGGAAAGCTATCCTAGAGGCTGTAGAACAGATGGCTGATAGTCAAAATTAATATTCTCCAATCACACAGACAGTGAATTAGTTTTAAAATCATAGCAAGAAAGAGAGGAATAAGGGGAAGTCAGGTAGAATGCAAGCAGATAGGAGGACCACTCTCCCTGAATCCTAGATTCTAGATTAGCAACATTTAGGAATCCTCTCTCCTCTTCTCTTTCTCTCTCTCCTCTTTAGCCTATGTCTCTATCTCTTTCTGACTCTTCACCCTTCCCCATTGGCGGTATCGTTTGGAAGACTAGAGTTGATGTTGAGCAGATGGGGACAACAGGAAATGTGTGCTGTGCTTGAGAGAAGCAGGCAAGGTGTGTCCTGCCACAGAAGAGTTCACAGGTGAACACCCTGAACAGGTGGGTTTTATCTGCTTTTCTTGAGCAGAAAATGTGTGGGGCCAGAAGAGGACTATTATGTATGCTACGGACAGGCAGCCACTTTAGGGAGACCATAACTGAGCTGAGAGAATCATGTCTTATGACTTAGTCCCTCTATTCTGCCTATCTAGAAAAAAAAACGTTCTTATCATGTTTGCCATTTCTTCTGCTATTAACACATCTGAGAAATCACTCTCCTGCTTCCAGTCTCTCACATCTCTTTTGAATTCTGCCTGTGTGTCGCAAGCTGCTTGCTTATTCATACCCATACTTAACACATCCTTTGAGATTTGTCTCTCTCTGCTAAGCTGCTAACTTTCTCACTATTGGTGCTTAACATTCTTAGGAGTTTCATCATTCCTGTTTATTTTTCTTTTATAAGGGAATTGAATAGTCTCAATAAAGCAAGCACAACATTCCAAGGGCTTCCTCCACACGTTTGAAGGACAGGAATTTATTATTGAAGTGAAAGAGACCTCTGTCATTTTCATTGCTCAATTTGGATAACTTTATGTGTTCTTAAGTTGAAATGTAATGGCTGTGTGCAACCCTTGTTAAGGACAGTCTGTGTTCAAAAGGAAAATGCTGTAGGCAAATCAGAGAAATTCAAAGTGAAGAAAGGTGACAAGCTAAACTTTTAAAACGTGAAAAAATACATCTCAAAAATGGAATGGTCCAATGTGAGTAAGATTTCTGGCTAAGCACAGATCCAAAACATAGTGATTTTTTCAAAGACTGGCAGACATAATTGAATGATGATTGTCCATGCAGGAACTGTATTCACTAGTCCATTAAATTGCACACTGAGGTAGCATTTGTGTTATCAGAGATAGTGTATCTTACTAATAATTAAGATTAGTACAAATATAAGCACAAATAAGCTTGACACATAATCTATATGCATGTACATATAAAAATACCTATTCACGTATACTGAAATAGCCAAAATTATCTTGATGTTATGAGAAGTAATTCCATAACATCTGTACCAGCCATGGCACCAAGAAGAAATAGATGTTACACACACATAAGGGTAGTTGGAGAAAGTTTATTAAGGACCTATTTCCAAAGCTTCATGATGGGATGTAGGAAGAACACAGGAATGAGTGCAGTCTCCCCTCCTAGTGACTACAAAGCGATTACAATCTCCAGGCCTGATTAGGCTCCCCAGATGGTGCAGTGGTAAAGATTCCACCTGCCATTTCAGGAGAAACAAGAGACACAGTTTCAATTCCTGGGTCTGAAAGATTCCCCTGGAGTACAGATTGGCAACCCTCTCCAGTATTCTTACCTGGAAAATTCCATGGACAGAGTTAGCCTGGTGGGCTACAATCCATGGGGTCACAAAGAGTTGGGCACAACTAAAGCGTCCACCGGCAGTGTGGGAGACCCGGGTTCAATCCCTGAGTCAGGAAGATCCCCTGGAGAAGGAAATGGCAACCCACTCCAGTATTCTTGGCTGGAGAATCCCATGGATGGAGGAGCCTGGTGGGCTACAGTTTACGGGGTTGCAAAGAGTCGGACATGACTGAGCGACTTCACTTTCCTTTCCTCTCCTAAGCACAGCACACACACAGTAGTGGAGGAGTTTTTGGAAGCTAGAGAGAGACCATCTTGAGGAAAGATTTGAGAGGAGCTGTCACCTTTGCTTGAAAGACACATTCAGACCAAAGTTATAAGACAGAAAGGGATCCAGATAAGTAAGCGCTGAGCCTCATTTACTCCAGTCTCTGAAACCTGCCCAAGGAGTCACTTTGGTTAAGCCCAACGAGGAGCCGGAAGCAAGGAAGCCTATTGTTGCCATTCTCATAGATTCGATTTCTAGAGAAGAGAGCAGACTTTAAAAGGATGGAGTGGACCTAGACGAGCAAGTGGAAGTTATCTGGTCCAACACCCAAGTCAGATATGTAATTATAAGATGATTCATTCAATGGACTCCTTTTTTAATTGGTAAAGAAATTTGGAATACAGAATGAACCTTAGTTTTCCATAGCAAGTACTCTGTTCCAAATAACTGCAGTAATTGCTTGGGACATAGAGATGAATAAGGCAGAGTCCACTTAAGGAGTTCACAGTCCACAGGGGAGGTTGCATGTATATAAACAGATAAAACAAGTGATATTAACTACTTTAAGTGGTATCTGGAGCCCTGTTAATAACAGTATGCCCAACGGGGAAATGTTGTAGGCAAATCAAAGGAAATAGAAATTATATATTAAAAAGTAAAAACTGCTACAATAAATATGGCAGAAAGTGCCAACCTGCAGGATATGAAAGTATCCAGTTTCATATTAAAAAAAAAATACATGCATGTAAATGTATATATGACCCCATGTACTGTAGACTGCTAGGCTGTCCGTCTATGGAATTCTTCAGGTAAGGATACTGGAGTAGGTAGCCATTCCTTTCTCCAGGAGATCTTCCCAGCCCAGGAACTGAACCTGTGTGTCCCACATTACAGTCAGGCTCTTGACCATCTGAGCCACGGAAGACATATATAACATATATATATACACACACACACATATATATATGTAATATATGTAAAAATTTTATCCTTTCTATTAAGCATCTTCACAGAAAAGATAATATTTAAAAAATGACTATAGGTTATAAAACTGTATTTTACATGTTTGTTAGTAGCCTAATGATGTAGTTTCATTCTGAAATAGGTGCTTCAGAAGCTTGCTCTTTGGCCTGTCAAGTGTGAACACGAAAGCAGTAATTTACCTCCATTGACCTAGCACTTGATTCTCATAAGGATATTTTATTTAGCCCTTCTCACCTCAGGATGGAACCAGAAAGGTGAATGTTTCAACCATGAAGTTTTAGCTTGAAATTCTGTTTATAGCCATGGCTAAATAACAGCTGAACAAATGATTATTTCATCTCCAAAGTGATATAAATTCTAGGAGATCTTTACTAAGGAAAATTAGCTCCAAAATATGTCATGTCTGATAAATAATGATGTTGTTAAATTGGTTTTGCAATTACATTTCCAGCAAACTGCAAACATATGACAACTAGCCTTTTCTGAATGCAAACAGTCTGTGATAAAATTCTCCCCACTACCTCTCACTGTAAACCAAGCTATTAAAATATTTCAAAAATATAATTTACCTTTTGAAGTTTCTTCACTAGTCTTCAACACATGTATAGACATTTCAAATGATAATTTTAAAATCCCACATGCAAATCAACTTCTCTCTGTGGTTGGACTTTTAAAGTGTAGCCTGAAGAAATTGGACTGATGAACACCCACTGGTAAACAATTTACCTTAAAGATGTGTTATTTATAAATGAACAGCCCTGTACCTCCTGTGAAAACCTTGAAGCTATTAGAAAAATAGCAAAGCACGTAATCCTGCCTCAATTTTTGCCTTTCCTGATTTTTTTTGTAATAACTTTATTGAGATACATAAAGTGCATTCACCTGGTATGAGTCTTCCATTTAAATACATTTAAAGTGCATTATGCAATGGCGTTTGATATATTGATACAGTTGAACAATTATCAGCACAATCAATCACACTGTTTTTTCAAACTTTAGCAAATACTTTCAGAGCCAGGACCAGGTTGCCTACCATTGTTCTAGGTGCAGTGGGGGGTGGGCAGTCAGCAGGGTGACATATTAATTTCCGGCTCATATGGAATGTGTATTCTTGTGTAAGAAGACATACAGTAAACTCAGAAGCAAGTCCATGTGTAATACATCTTTTTTAGATTTCATTTTTAATTGGAGGATGATTATTTTACAGTATTGTGATGGTTTCTGCTAGACATCAATATGAATCAGCCACAGGTATACATATGTCCCCTTCCTCTTGAAATTCCCTCCCACCTCCCACTCCATCCCACCCCTCTAGGTTGTCACAGAGCACCTGCTTTGGGTTCCCTGCCTCATACAATAAATTCACACTGGCTATCTATTTTACATATGGTAATGTATATGGTTCACTACTACACCTTATGTGATAAATTCTAGGAAGAAAAGCGAAACAGGGGCAAGAACTTAGGAGGTAGGTGCTCAGGAAGGAGGGTGTCTGTGAAAAATGGAGGTGATTGAAGTGAAGGAATGGATCATGGAACAATTGGGAAGAGAACCTTTAAGACAGAAAATGGGCCGATGCACACCTCTGGTGTGGATGTATGCTTGGCATGTTTGAGAAAGAGAAAGAAGGCCATATTGCTCAAACAGACCAGGGAGACACAAAGGATTTGGATGAGAAGGGGTCAGAGGCTGGAGGGTGCACAACCTTGTAGGCTTTGGTAAGTTCTTATTCTGAGTGAGATGGAGGCCAATGAAAGGCTTTGAGCGGAGGACTGAAGGGCCCTGGCTGAGATTTTTAAGGGATCACTGTGGCTACCATGAGAGCTGTACAGACCAAGCTGCTGGGTCAAAGGAGGAAGGAAGGAGTGAGCTGGGAGGCTGTGGCCGTGGTCCAGGCGAGATACTAATGGCTTAGACTTTACAGTGTTGGCTTTCTCTATTTTAACATGGATTCATTAGCACATCAGTTGAGTGTATAATATCCTCAATACCTGGATCCAATGATACTAGTATCTTTACATTTGTAAAATTTAATACAAACTGCATTTACATTCAGAAACTACATCAGTTTTATCCACCTGATTTTAAAATAAGAATGTCTTAAATCCACATTATTCTCATCCTCACTTTTTCCCACATCCCTTGCAAGTGACATTTTCTATTTGCTCCTCTCCTGTCCCATCTTAGATATTTACCTCCTAAAAATCCCTTGGGGGCACTTACCCACTAGAAAAGTACAAGGTTCTTTCTCTGCAAAGAAGGTCTTATCTGTCAACACAAATATTTTCCATTCTTTCTTAAGGGTTTATAAATATGTTTAACTCACTCTTGAGAAATATTAGTGCTTATTTCACTGCCTCACAGAGGTACCAATGATCAGATACTAAGATGTATGGAGAACTGTACCAACACTCTCACTCTTGGTTTTTCTCATATACAGACAGTATAAAGATTATAAGTTTCTGTATTTTTGAAATATGTATTATACCATAAGATTATAAGTTTCTATATTTTTCTGTTATTTAGATCTAAGCATAACAGCATTGACTAAATTAACTTTGCCTTTATTTATTCATCCAACCAATGTATTGATAGGTGTTTGTCTTTGTGTCATTCACTGCTCTTCGTGGCGGGGGTACAACATGAAACATGCTTGTCTTTGAGGAGTCCACAATCTAGATGAAAAGACATGCAAGCATAAAATTATGTAAAAGAGAGGAGAATGAGTTCCATCCATGTGATGATGTCAGAGATAGAAAAGAGGATCCCTGTGTTGCAAGAGACACCATGTATGTAGAACACAATGTCCGTGTTTGTCCTGTGAGCAATGCGGTATTTTGAGCCTGTGCAAATGTGGTTTCTCTGAGCCTCTGCAAAAGTGGTTTCTATGGCAATGCTAAACAACTCTCAAGGGCTATGAAGACCTACTCCAGTCCTGTACCCCGTGAGGATGCTGTGAAAAGTTTCTGACGACTGCCTTTGCTGTGAGGGCCAGGGAGGGGTGGTAAGCAGGACAAGTAGCTTCCCATGTATGTCGTGAAGACAGTAAGGTGGGAGGAACTTCAGGGAGAGGTCTGAAGAAAATCTAAAGTCAAGAGCTAATTCTTATAGATAGATAAGGGTGAAGGCTATCATGCAGAAAGCATGTCATGTGCAAATGTCCAGAAAAATAAAAGACTATGCAGTATTCTTAGCATTGCAAGTAACCCCAGCGTGAACAGACAGCCAAGCCTATGAGAAGAGTATGAAAAATCAGTTCAGAACAGCCGACTGTGGATAGATAGTGAAAGGGTTTAAGAGCCCAGGACGTGAAGGTGGATTTTTAGCCTGGTGTTGTCATGATGAATTTTTGCACTTGAAGCAGCCACTTTGGTGTCAGTGGACAGGCAGAATTGGAGAAATGGGCAGAGAAAGCAGAGCTGACAAAGAAGACAGAAAAATAGGTGAGTTCAGTTTTACTCAGTGAAGTTTCAACATTTATGGATGGTCATATACACCAGCACCAGGGTATATACCAGACAGTCGTGAACATGACAGACTTGCCTTAACCCCAAGAGTTCTGGGAGCAGAGAGAGACCAGGAACAATGTGACACAAGCCGAGCAGGTTCCTTCCCTGTCCACTACACAGGCGGCAAATCCGGGGCTTGAGGGTTTCTCATTCTGTCTGTCTGTCTGTCTGTCTGTCTCTCTCTCTCTCACACACACACACTCACACACAGGACACAGTTATAGTCACACTCTGTTTCCTTCTTGAGTCATTGAATCCTTCTCTAAGATCTCCTGATTTACCTGAGAATTGGGAAATGTGTATGGTTTGAGAATATGGCTGTTTTTTCTACTCTGAAGTAAAATACTGAATTTCATACCTTGGTTTAGAAAATAGAACTTCCCTGACAGTCCAGCGCTTCCACTGCAGGAGTCGCTGGTTCAATTCCTGATCAGAAAACTAAGATTCCCCCCCCCCCCCCCCATGCTCCATGGTGCAACCAAGAAAAAAGAAAAAAAAAAGGACTATACACTTTTTTTCTGGGTTCCCCTTCAATAACCTGAATTGTCATGCCTCATATGAGACTGATACCTAAAGATAAAGTTAATAACAGTTATATTTGTATGTTTATGAAGTTACAAATGGCCCTATGTATGATATTTTAATTCACCCTACAAAACTCAGGAGGTGCAGGGAATTAACATTCCTTTACTTTAACATGAAGAAATGGGGATTCATGGAGTTATGTGATGTGCAAACGTTTACAAGTAAACATGTCAAAGCAGCCAGAAGCTTGAATTTGTCTCTTATGTCTCCAAGTTTGTTGAGTAAACATTGTTTGACTCTTGTTGCCAAATGCATTCCTCATAGGTCCCAGTTAGCTTTAATGATGCACTGTTACCATGAGGCTGTTTTCAACCTTGAGGAGTGCTGGAAAGTGTTCCCTCTGACATCTGTAACAAGATGTGGAAGAGGTTGAAGGGTTGTTTCTTTTCTCTGGTCCTTGCAAATAAGAGGATTTAGTTGAAATCCTAAGAATCACAAGTTAAGTGCAACAAGAAAGCAGCATGCATTTATATGTAGGACTATAATTTTCTCCTCTCTCTTTTAATTCTGGAGGATAAAAGCAGTATTCTTTTATTCACAAATATTATTTTTCAGAGTTATTCTACAAATTAAATCCCATTCCTGTCCCTTTATGCCCTGTATTTTGGATTAGAGCTTGGTTCCTTTTATTTTGAAAGCATGAAAGGCATTATTCCTGTTTTGTGTGTTAGTCACTCAGTCTTGTCTGACTCTTTGCGAGCCCATGGACTAGCTTGCCAACCTCCTCTGTCCATGTAATTCTCCAGTCAAGAATACTGGAAGGGGTTGCCATTCCCTTCTCTAGGGGATCTTCCTGACCCCAGGATTGAACACAGGTCTCCTGAATTGCAGTCAGATTCTTTACTATCTGAGCCAAATTGTTAATGAGCAAAGAAACAATTCATGAAACTTAGCTCTTATGGTAAATAAGTTATTCTCCAATCCAAAATAAATAGTTATTTTTCTAAAAATTGCTCCTAAATCCCATGTCTGATTTCATTCTCACAGCAAATAATAATAGTACAAGGTAATTAAGACTTTGGTGACCTAAGAAAGTTCTTCCACTCATATAAAATTATTTAAACCAGGGAGCAATCCACACAGTGTTAGGAATTAGTATTTTGTGTTCTAGGGAAATGCTACATTCATCATTATTCCATGCTTGTGAAGTATGTTTTGTTTTTTCTATTTAAGCAAAAAAATAAAATTACAAGCATTGTATTTTACATGCTTTCTACAAGGATATATACACCTGAAGAACCAAATGAAATTATCTGAACAAAGCTTTCATGATGTCACCAGTCACTTCCTTGGTTCCCATCCATTATCAAGCTCATGGTTATCTACTCTGGTATCAGGCAGTCTGGCATTCCACAATTTACCCAAATATGCCTCCTGAATTCACTTCCTCTTCTCTTTCTGTTCACTTTCAGTTCTGGAAGTGTTAGAACTGAGTGCTCTTCTACTAATTCAGGATTCAGGGGCAAGGTCTCAGCCCACGCTCTTGTTGCAGATTCTGCGTTCCATGTGTTGCTCTCTGAAACAGACACAAGCTATCTGCACTACCTTCCCACTGTTTGTTTTTTCACTGAGCTTACTTGTTGGAAATTGTGTTTGTCAAGGCCAATGTGTTAGATGAACCTTTTCAAATAGTTTTCTTTATTCATTTGGCCATGATCTCATTAAGTGATTACACTGTGTAATGTAATACATTGTGCAATATAATGCATTTGGTTTTATCATGTTTTTCTCTTGCTAGGCTTATACCTTGCACTGTCCTTTCTACATGTTTGTCCTGAATCGAAGTAGTAAAACTTACATCAAAATACAGAATTATGTAGAAGAGCCCCATAAGTCAACTCACACTACAATTTGAAAGCATGAAAAATAAATATAAGTGTTTAAAAATAATTCTTCAGGACGCCTTCATAAAGCCCTATGTGGTGATTAGGGAGGGAAAAAAGTAATGTTTAGATCAATTTAACCTGGTTCAATCAGATTTTTTTTTCAGCTTTATTAATGTATAATTGAAAAATAAAATTTTATATATTTAAAGTATACAGCAGGAAGATTTCGTATACATATACCTGTGAAATGATTACCACAGTCAAGTTGATTAACACATCCATCACTGCACATAGTTACTTTTGGGTGTTGGTGGTGGTAAGAATATCCAAGTTCTACTCTTGGAAAATTTCAAGTATAAAAGACAGTATTATTATCTATAGTTATCATCTGTACATTAGATCCTCAAAATGTGTTCATCTTGTGTAACTGAAAGTTTGTACCCTTGGATCAGCATCTCCCCATTTTTATGAGTTCAACTTTTTTTTTTTTAGATTCCACATATATGACACCATATATTATTTGCCTTTCTGTGTCTGGTTTATTTCATGTAGAATAATGCCCCCCAGATTCATCCACATTGCTGTGAAAGACAGGATATCCTTCTTTAATTGTTGCTAAATAATATTCATATTTATATATATATTACAGTATCACACTTTTTAATCCATTCATACATCAACGGGCGTTTAGGTTGTTTCCATATCTTGGCTACTGTGAATCATGTGGCAATGAACTTGGGAGTGCAGCTATTTCTCTGCGATATTTCCTTTCCTTAGATTATACACCCAGAATTGGATCATATGGTAGTTTTATTTTTAATTTTCTGGGGACTGCCTATTTGGTTTTCTGTTACAGCTGAACCAATTTACATTTCCACCAAGAGCGTGCAAGTATTGAAAGCCTCATTCTCTCATTTGCAAAACGCTGTGTCTCAGATCACCTTCCCCTTTCAAAGCTTGTCTCCCTATGATGACACTTGGGTGTCCTAACTGGGGAGCCTGATGTGCTTTCCTGTTCCTGGGCATGGGCCTCAGGTCTCTGTTGCTTCCAGAGTGTGTTATGACTGGTGTCTGATTATCTCTAGGGCAGTGCCTTTTCTCTCTGGTGCTCTGTCCACTGTTGGCTGGTCTCTTCTTTGTCTTTGGCAGTAATAGAGGGTAGAACCAACCAAGTCAAACTCCATTATGCTCTCTTTGTCAGTAAATGTGAACCTCTGCCAAGTCCTTCATCCAGTTCATCAACTTCTAGCCTCAGACGAGGGTCACTTTGCTCCAAAGGGACTGACACCATGTTAGGCCTGCTGATTCGTCTATATCATACAAGGACTGGTGACAGGCTTTGAAGCAAAACCTCAGCTGAGCTTTCTTCTCTATAAACTTATGAAGCATGCCCTAAGTGGGTTGTGAAGTAATAGGGAAAAATTACATATATAAAATATATAAAATTTTGTAATTTCCTAAATAACACGAACACTTGGGGCATCTTTTGTTCTTTTTAAAAAATTTTATTTCATATTGGAGTTTAGTTGATTTACAGTGTTGTGTTAGCTTCAGGTATACATAGCAAAGTGATTCAGTTTTATACATATATATATATATATACACACACACATTATTTTTCAGATTCTTTTCCCATAAAAGTTATTACAGAAAATTGAGTAGAACTCCCTGTGGAGCATCTTTCATTCTGACACTTGATCTTTGATCCTGATTTCTAACACAGAGGTCTAAATCCTTTGGAATATCCCAAATGATAAGAATGTCTTTTGAGGCTACCCTCATGGACTTGTAGATAGCTTCAGAATGTGGGCTGGTGACCACAAAGACCAAGTTGCTATCATAAGCTGGGAACTTTCAGCCCTAACCCCTCGTTCTTTGGAGAGGAGTGAGAGGCTGGAAATATAGCTTAAAATCAATCATGTCTATGTGATGAAGCTTCTATAAAATCCCAGTAGTACAGAGTTTGAAGAGCTTCTGGGTTGGTGAACACACCTAAATTTTAGAATGTCTGTGCACTTGAATACCGCAGGACAAAATCTCATGTGCTTAGGGCCCTTCCAGGTCTCATTCTTTGTAAGACACTCTTCATCTGTCTCTTTAGTCATACACTTATTATGTTTTTCATAGTAAACAATTAAATATAAGTGTTTCCCTGTGTTTCAGGGGTGAAGCTAGCAAATTGTGGGCCCCAAGGAGTGGGTCATAGAAACCACTGTTTACATCTGGTCTGTTAGAAATACTGGTGACAACCTGGGACCTGCAGTTGGCATCTGACGTGTGTTTGGTAAGCAAGGGGAAATCTTGTAGGACTGAGCCCTTAATCTATGGAATTAGATCCTATCTCCAGATGGATAATATCAGAATTGAGTCAATTTGTCAAACACCTTGATAATGTCACAGAGAATCACTTGATGTTTGGAAAACCCACACATGTGGTACCAGAAGTATTATGTGTGAAGAGAGGTGAGTCACAAGAGGAGTGTGTTTTTTCTCTATATGCATTGAGACCATATCCCTAAGTACTGGGGATGGAGCAGTGAACAACACAGACTAATTCTCCACCTTCGTGGAGTTTATAGTCCAGGAAGGAGATTTAAAAAGTAAATACATTAAATCATGTTGAGGTAAATAAATTGTATGAAGAAAAATGAAGAGAGTAGAAAATGACTGGAAAAGAGGTAACTGATCTAGGAAGAGCTTATTGGAGAGGCACCACCTAAGAAAAGATATTTGGAAGTCAAGCTGGAATGAGCTGGGTCAAAATCTGCAGAGGGCTTCCTGGTCAGAGATAGCAGCGCTTGTGTGCGTCCCAAGTTTGGAATACCTGCGGTATGATGGAGGGAAAGCAGTATGGTTATTGGGACTAAAGTGGAGTGGGTGATGGGGAAAAGGGTAGGGGCCAGGAGAGACCAGCTCAAGGAGATTCAGCACTCCTGGAGTGACTTTAGCGTGGGTGACAGGACTGGTTGAAGTTTTCAAACCATCTCTGTGTAGAACTGACTACAGCCAGGAAAAAAAAAAAAAAACAGTAAAAGATGGACACGTTTGTGGGAGTGCATGACAGTGACTGACTGCATGGTGGAAAAGTGATTGCAGCTTGATATACATTGAAGGAAGAGATGGAGGTGCCTGCTGATGGGAATGAATGTGTAAATGTTGAGTGAATATTGAGGCCATGCACTGAGCTATCAGAGACTGCGGGTTGAGATATTGAAGGGAGAAAATCAAGTTTTCGTGATTTTGGGGAAAAAAAGCATTTGAATGACCATTAGGCATCCAGGTGACTGTGTGGATGCACAATTATATCAATAGTCAGGAGCTCAGGAGAGAGGATGGGCAGGAAGAATAAAGGTGGGACTCACTAGCATAGACATGATATTGAGCCTCAGAGGACTGGATGAGATCAACCACAGAATAAATTTACAATGAGGAGAGAAGAGGGTCTGAGTACCTTGAACATCTTTAGAAGAAGGATATAGTGAAGGAGACTAAAAGAAACAACTAATCACATGAGGAACACCTGCAGGGTATGTCTAAGAAGTTAATAATATTAAGAAGGAGGTAATCGACTACATCACATGCCCTGAAAGGGCAAATAAAACATAACCTTAAAAAGTCATTTCAGTGGATTTGTGAAGATAAAACTCTGATTGGAGGGGAGTAAAGAGAGAGTGGGGAGAACTTATAGTTAAATACATCCATCCCCATATCTCCCAAAACACTACTAAAATGTATGTAATAGAATTTTTTAAATGGGCATAAACTACAAGGACAAAGAGTATAGAAAGGAGACAATGAGCAGAACATTGATGTCAACAAAATTTTATCATCTGGGGACACATGAAGTAGTTAACTGATACAGGAGCCGAAATGTAACCCCACATTCAGAATGTCAGCAAGATCAAGTCTGTACACTGCTAACCCCCAAGAAAACTCAGAAATTGGGACATCAGTTTCCTTGGATGGCAGGAGTGTGGGATGGGATTTAAAGCAGGAGGACTGATGGAAAGTCTTTCTAAGTATCTCCTAGACACCAGGCTCCACTCTCCAGACTTGTGCAGATAGGAAATTATCTGTTTGAACTCAGCAGAGGCCTAGAAAATCATTCTCTGGAGAAGTCTGACAAAAGGTTTAGTCTCTGGACACGTTGTTGTTGTTCAGTTGCTAAGTCATGTCGGACTCTTTGCGACCCCATGGACTGCAGCACCCCAGGCTTCCCTGTCCTTCACTATCTCTTGGAGTTTGCTTAAACTCATGTCTACTGAGTTGGTGATGCCATTCAACCATCTCATCTTCTGTCGTCCCCTTCTCCTTCTGCCTTCTTTTACAGCATCAACCAGACTTAAGTGAGGCAGGAGTACAGTCTTATTGAAAACATATTTTAAGTAAAATTCTTAGAGAATGGTAACACACCCCAAACGCCAACTCCTTGACTGTTTCTCAGCTTTACTTTCACAAAGCCGGCTGCCAGGCCTACACCACTGCCCTCCTACTATGAATCAATCTAAAAGCATTACCTTCAAAAAAATAATAAAGAATAAAAACATCACTTTCAGCTTTAAGGATGTGATCCTCTCACAATAATCCATTTCCTCTTCTATCTAGGCTTACCTTTATCTTCATTGACACCATCCAATTTTTCTGCTACTAGATATGAAACTTCTCTCAAGAGGCTTCCTATATCAGGAAAAGCCAAATTCAATCTAGAGGACAATATCTCCTTTACAAAAAAATGAAAGAAAAAAAATCAATGTCCCCATTCTCATCTTCTTCTAACCTTAGAGTTTTCTATTGAACCTAAGAGGCCATTAATAGTAAAAAATATATATAACTAATAATTACTGTTTTTTTAATCCAGTTCATTTTACTGTGTGTTTTTGTTTTTGTAAGTTGGATATGACTAAAATGTGTGCAGACATTATTATAATTTCTGGTGTGAAAACATATGGCTCATTGTGATAGATAGAAGATCGAGCACAACAACACATGCATCTAGGTGTTTAATGATATTTGATGACATAAATGAAAAAAAAAATCTCGGTTTTCCAAATCATTACTTCGATTCAAAGAGGCAGAGATCCAGCTGCCTTACCACACTTTCTGCAGATCATTATTAAATTCACATACTGTTCTTTTTTCAATAAATTGTCATAGAAGACCTTCAGAATCAGGCACACAATGCTGTTATAACTCTTATGTCCCCTTTTCCAAAGTTTTAAGTGGAGACCTAAAAACAAACCAAACACCTAGACCCTTCAGGCCAGTGCATCCATCAGTACAGTCATACAGTGCTCATCCAAATCTCTCTGCCTAGAGCTTGTGCACAATTATATTAGATTGTGATTAATGTTGTATGTGGTCACGAATGATGGTCTCAGTAAGACTTTCCCATTGTATATATATATATTCATGGTTATGAGCTGTGCTTAGACCTTATCTGGAAGCCAGAAGACAGCATTCATTTTACTTTATAGAGAAATCTTTTTGGTAATTTTGAAAAATTCACACAGCCTTAGTAAGCTTCATTCTCTCTCACTCTGAAATGGAATCCTGGCCCTGGAATCTCTCAAAATAGTCATAACATCAAAGATGACAAGGTCAAAAAAGAATAGTTTAATCTTTCTTTTTTCAGGATTTATCACTACTTTTATCTTCTGTTCTTACATAAAAATTCCCTACTTGTTTCACAGTGTGCATGTTATTCATTCATTCATTCAAAGGACTATATCTTGAATACCTTGAATCACATAATCTAACCTTCTTAATTGTGCAGATGAAAAAATGTTTAACCATCAAATTTTAAAGACAAACCAAGGCTACATCTCTTATTGGCAGAGAACTCAAACTAAAACTCAGTCCTTTGGTCCTTCCAACACTTTGGGGACTACAGCCAGTTCTTTTCTAAAAAAAAATATATATATATATACATATATATTTAGAGAGAGAGAGAGAGCGACCACTTATTTTGAAAGCCCTGTAATATTGATAAGGTATAATAAATACAGTATGAAATGAGAATGTGTGTGAATGTTCAAGATGACACATAATATGCCCCAACTAAATGTTAGAAAAATATAAAGAGAAGATATTCTTCTAAATGTATTTTTATTCAAAGGTTGGTAGCAACATATTTCCATGTAAATCTAGAATCATAATATTGATTGTAAAATACAGACTCCTTATTTATAATTTGTTCCTCTACCTGTTTAATGACAACATTAAAAGAAAATTTAATCATTTAAAGGATCCTCAAAAGGCACACAGATTGTAGAACTTTTTTGGCAAGAACAATGGCTCTGAGGCTCTCCAGTCACGATAGGAAAAGACAAGTGCTTCCCCTGTTTGTTTTTCAACAGTAGTGTAAATATTTGGAGAATTCAGTACACTTTAAAAATTACATATATATGTTTAGTAAATCACTAACACTCCATAAGAATCCTGCTTACAGCAATTTAACAGTGAGTGTCAGGTCCTATTTTACTTTTTGTTAATTCTTTCAGAAAATTAGAATCTACTTTTATTAAGTCTAAATTGCAGAAGCATATCTTATCCTTCCACACTTTTCCCTCCTGGAGTTCAGCATACAATGCCAGGGGAAAACAATGCTTTCAGCATGGACGCAGAGAAAAGGAAATACCTTAGTGCATCTTTGGAGAAACAACACATTGTAACCAGGGCACTTACTTCCCTGTTCTGAAGACATTCAGGAGCCAGACAGATATTTTATCTACATGATATTTGACTAAGTGCATCCTCAGAAGAGACTATAAAACTGCATTTAAGCCTGACATCCTCCTAGCTAAAGTGTTGAGTTTATCAAATAAACAAAAAGAAATCAATTACGTTTCCACAGAGATCATGGAGTGTGTCTGGGTAGTAGGCTGAGGAGTCAGCATCAAGCTTTTTATTTCACAGAAAATCTAAGACAGTGTCAAAGAGAAGCAAAGGGCTGCAATTTTTCCAAATAATGCTGAGGAAACAAACCAGGTTCCATATTCATTTTAGGGTTCCATACAGTGGCATTTTCGCATGTAAGTTTAATTTTGAGTCAGAAGAAAATAAGGGAAAAAAAGAAACACAGACTGAATAGTCTAATGGATGGATCATTATGTTAGACCCTGCACTACAGTAACTGACCTTTTTGGGGTTTTTTGTTGTTTTTGTTCACCCAGTGTTTTCTTGCAGAATTATATTCTAGTGGTACTAAAGACGGGTCTATTGTATTCTCTTTGGAGTTTGATTTGAAAGGAAAGATCAAGGCCAAATTTGAAACCACAGAAACTATTTTCAGTTTATTCACTTGGTGTATTGACTCAGTTCTAGGTCAAGGTGCCTAGGTCATTTCATTTAAATTTTGCTTATCTGAGTATATTTAAATAAGACAAGAAGTCAATTCTTTTCAAACTAAACTTTGAAGACACAACTACTAGTGATGCATGCTTTTTCAAGTTTCAGATGCTTAAGAAAAAAAAATTCCAACTGTGAAATCCTCAGTAGCCTCAAGGAGCTATGTGTATAATTGTTTTTAATTAAATTTCACAGTCAAGCTATAGAATATAAAATGCATATGGATGCAATATTTGCTGGAGAGGTTAGACCATAGCAAAATGTGCTTTGTTGTTTTAATTTCCTTTCACCAATCTCTCATGTGTTTGGAATCCCAGATTTTTTTTTTTTAGTTTATCATCTCTAACTTGGATATTTTGGTTTGTTTCATTAAAAGCTTTCTAACTAGTTTTTCATGGGGATTTTAGCTTTTAGATGATGAAGTTTTTTATAGTTCTGATCCCCCTTTACTTAATTCTTTTATCTTATCTATGTTAGATAATTATGAAATTATAAAAAGTGCAATTTTAATGTAAATTTAGTGTTTGGCTCATGTAGAAGGTATATAAAGACATGCTTTTGATACTATCTCAAACTAAACTGACACATAAACAATTATCATGGTAAGAGGAAACATTCTATGTTTTATTCCTTTTCTGCCTTTTGATGGACAATAGGAAAAACTTTTCAGCCAAATTTTAACCCCAAATATAAACTAATCCTAAATTGTGACACTGTAGCTATTTAGTTCTATTTGGTAATAAGTATAATTATTATCGTCATTCTAGAGATTTTCTTGTATAGGTCTTTGTAAAATAATAAAGGCCATTTTCATTGTAAGTGGCTTAATAAATAGTTATTTAGCAAACGATTAGATCCAGAGGTTAAATGTTCATCATGACAGGCACATCTCTTAACCTTATTGCTTAAAATATAGTGGGAAATACAGACTATTAGGCAAGTGATTATAATATTATGTACTAAGTGTAACTGTAACATAAATGTGAACCTAATCTGCATTTAGGGCATCAGAAAAGCTTCTGGAGGAGATGCCTATGCATTAGCTAGGGTGGGGTGGGCTTCCCTGGTCAGTCGGTAAAGAGACTGCTTGCTGCACAGGAGACCAGGGTTCAATCCCTGGGTTGGGAAGGTCCCCTGGAGAAGGAAATGGCAACCCACTCCCATGGACAGAGGAACCTGGTGGGCTACAGTTCATAATGTCACACAGAGTCAAGACACAACTGAAGTGACTTAGCCAGCCCCAGAGGGGTTAACCAGGATGGTAGTGAGATGGGAAAAGGGAGGTTGAGGATGGGAGTAGGAAAAAGGGAAAGAATTTTCTGGGTAGAAGAAAAAGTCTTACAAGGCTTTTATTTGAAAGACAGCGCATGTGTTTGAGGAGTTAAACATAGTTCAATGCAAAGATGTGGAGGAGGATTTATCAAGAGATGAGTCTGCAAAGATTAGTTGGGTGTAGAAAATGAAACAGCTGATAAGACATATTAATGAGTTTGGAATTTAACTTGCTGGCAAAATGGAACCTTTGGTAGGGGGAGTGGTAGAGGGCTGAGAGTGGGTGTTAAGCAGGGTTGTAGTGAAAGGATTATTCTGGTTTTATTGTAAATAACAGATTGAAGAACATAATAGGAAAGCAAGGAAACCAGTTAGGAAGTAATTGCAGTTATCTCTATAAGGAGTCTTTAGTAATGAAGAAGTTTTATGGATTAAGAGGAGGGTTGCATTGTAATATATTTAAGATATTTGACATCAGGATTTGGTGATTTATA
This sequence comes from Cervus canadensis, assembly GCF_019320065.1. Taxonomy (NCBI): domain Eukaryota; kingdom Metazoa; phylum Chordata; class Mammalia; order Artiodactyla; family Cervidae; genus Cervus; species Cervus canadensis. The sequence goes on along the minus strand of NC_057394.1, from coordinate 21,140,913 downwards.
TAATGTACAGTGGAGGATGTAATAATGATGTCCAGGGTTCTGGCTTAGAGAATTGGAACATGGGATATTCAATTCTCTAAGAGGATTGGATGTTTCCTGTTATTACTTTTGTTATCATGGCTTTTAATTTTTTACTTTAATATTTTCTTTAATTTTTCTATCCATTCACTTTTACTCAAATTTACTCCAATATAAAAATAACCTTACCTTAAAAAAAAAATAACCTTACCTTGACCTTAAACTTCCCTATGAGCAACTGTCTCATTATTTTACCTCTCTAACTCCAAATTTCTTGAAATATATTGTCCTTGTCTTATCCTCCCACCCTTTCACTTCAACCTATTGCAGTATAACTTCTATCCCAAACACACTATGTAATATCTTTCTAAAACAACAATAGTTATAAGTCACAGACTCCATAAACTTTTTAACCTCTATCTTCATGTACACTATACATTTCAAAAACTGTCTAATGTGCCTTGATTTTAATTTTTCTCCTTCATTTCCAATGCTAAGCTTATTTCATTATAATACAGTTATTTGTACATTCTAAGAGCAGACTTCTGAAGGAACAGACCAAAATTTATTCATTAGTATATCTTCCACAGGCATTTCATAGCTCTTGGAACATAAGATTCCAGTGTGCATATTTTAAACAAACATTTAAAGCTTCAACACAGTAAAATGTTTTATAAGATTGTATTAATGTGCTACATCTTAGTGTTGTTAGATTTTATAAATACAGAGACAAAAGAGGAATTTAGCTAAATTTTAGAGGCTAAATTTTTGGGAGATAAATCCAGAAATCTGTGGATCACAATGAAAGGGACAGACTCACTATTTCATTTTCCAAAAGCTTTCTTTATTAAAGATTTTTTTTTGCATTTTTATTGCTACTTAGACCTCTTATAAATCAGTTTCATAAATATCTCAATTCCATTTTATGGTGGCAAAAATCATGGTATTTATATTTACATTCCCCAGAACACAGTGTCTTGAAAATAATTGTTGGTTTGATTTTGTTTTATGTATTTTAATTATTTAAATTACCATTTATTAAAGGGAATATACATACACACATGAATATCTTTATAGGGGCACTATGGAAGATAATTCCTGAGCCTGCTGTGGCTTTCACAAGAGTAATTCATCAACACATATTCAGTAGCCTTAATATATCAAAACATTTGCTGGTTGGCCTCTTTTTGCCTAGGGTTCTGCTGATTTGAGTAAACAGGAACCTTTCATTTGGACTGCTTTCTCAACTAACTTTTCCAATTCTCATGATAACTAAAGGATTACAAAGGCAGTTGTTTTTTTTTTTTTACTTGGAAACGTGGTCTCATCTACACCTTGTAACCTCTGATTTCTAAGGGCTATAAAGCACTAGCTTCTTTATACCCCAGCTCTCTAACACTTTATGCCCCAGATGCACGCAGATTCCTTAGTGAAGAATCGGCACCTAGTTGGAAGTGCTGTCTAGCCCAGGGAGTTCAATTTGGTGCTCTGTGATGACCTAGAGGGGTGGGACGGCATCTGGGAGGGCAGGGAATCTCAGGAGGGTCGGGATATATGTAATATATGTAATTGATTCACTTTATTGTACAGTAGAAAGTAACACAACATTGTAAAGCAATTATACTCCAATTAAACAATAAGCAATTAATTAAAAAAGAATCAGCAAGTTTCCATGAATTATTGCCACACTTTCTAGATGAATAGAAAACCATGAATGTTGATGAGAAAAAGGAGTAACTGAATCATCTAGAAAAATCTGTACATGAAGTATTGAAACATAAGTGTAATACGAAAACACATAGTGATCAATATCATCTTCTTTGTAGACACTAATAACTAATAATACGGAGATACCCACTCCAGTATTCTGGCCTGGAGAATTCCATAGTACTGTATAATCCATGAGGTTGCAAAGAGTCGCATACGACTGAGCAACTTTCACTCTCACTGAGATAAAATTCCTTAGAAGTACCAGACTTTTAACATATGCTGTAAATGTTCATTAAAAAGTCATTTTCCTGATTAAAATAAAACAGGTTATTTCTACTCACTTCTTGACTCAACTTGACAAAATTAGCTCCCCAAAATGTGTGAAATTAGTTTGAACAAAGCACAATTTCAGAATGCTTTGCTTCAAATCTATTCCACCAAAAAGGGTTACTTTGAGGAAAATATATATATATGTAATTTAGAAAGTTCTAGATTCCCAAGAATGGGAAAGTGTGAGAGTTCAATTTTTAATAGAGAGTTGACTGTGTTAGTTATCGAGGCTGCTTACAGTCTATGCCATTTATTTGTGTAGCCTTATAATGCTAACACATATACCAAATATTTAACAATATTGTGGTAAATCACTGAACACTTAAATAAATATTTCTGAAACATTGCTAACTTTTCACATGTGACTGCCTAAATATATTTTAGGAAATGCAGAGACACTTCTTAATATCAGTTCAAAAAAGATGTTTTTTCAAAATTCTTTATGATCTTTTAGTCAACATTAAATTTATTCACTTCTGTCAAAAAAAATATTGTATAAAGTGGAAACTTTAGATTATTAAAAATCCATTCTCTCTTCTTCTGGAGCACAGAGGTCAACTGCATTTCCCAGCTTCTTGTAAAGTTAAATGTGTTCATGTGACCCTCAGTGGAGGGGTCTGGAAGTGATGCTTTTTGTTTATAAACCTGATCCTTAAAACAGTGATATACATCTTATATTTCCTCTATCCTCTTCCTGTCTGGTAGTTGCTCTTGTTGTTTAGTAGTTAAGTCGTGTCCCGCTCTTTGGGGACCCCATGGACTATAGCCTCTCAGATTCCTCTCTCCATGGGATTTCCCAGGCAAGAATACTGGAATGGATTGCCATTCCTTCTCCATGGGATCTTCCCGACCCAGGGAGGGAACCCGCTTTTCCTGTATTGGTGAGCAGATTCTTTACCACTCAGCCACCAGCAGAGCCCTTCTTGTCTGGGACCCACATTGATTTTGCTTTTTTCTCTACAGATGATGACAGGTCCCTGAATGATGCTGTAATATAGTGGAAGGAAACTTCATTCCTGAATGACTTCATGTAGTAGCCTTCCACCGACCTAAATGCTCACTTCAAATCATGGGAGATGTATCTTCTTCTTCAAGCAAATGAATTAATAATGAGTCTCTTCATTGAACTCATCTAGCTTTATCCTAAATAATACAACCACAAAGGAGGTCCCTAAGTCCTTGATATGCTTGGAGTGTTCATAGGCAGGTTGCGTTGTGCCTGTTAGGTTTAATCTCTTAAAACATTTGCTTCTATTTTTGATACCCTCAGCTAAAAAAAAGAAAGAAAGAAAAATCCAGATATTCTCTATAGGATTTTTTCATTTCTTAATTGTATAATGTAGGTTGAGTATATTTCTTTGAAAGAAAAACAGATCAAAGTCAAACCAAACCAATCCCCTCAGAGCCTCTTCAGAATGCCCCATAGTTGAGTCTTCTTCACTCTCCCATCTTAGTGCTCAAGGCTGCGTCCCCCAACACTCACACCTAGTGGGTCCCCAGATTGACCACAATGGTGGCTGGACATGTGTTTATAGGGGTTACTTAGGAAAGGTTCCTGTGACGGGGGAACAGTGGCTGCCTTTGCCCGGCCGGTATCTCTCCTGGAACCCAGCACTGCGTGGCATGGAATAGACTAATCAGATCAGTTTTCCTCATCCACATTCGTGGTTCTCTTTTCATCTAGAGAGGGTAGCAGTAAGTGCTTTCATGGAATCTTGCTGATTGTTCATTAAGGAATTAGAGAGCAGTGTGGGCATAAAATGTTCTAGTGCTTTCAGCCCCCACTGAATGTTCACCAGCACCCTGGGTCCCATTACATTTCCCAGATGCATAGCTGAATTATTGAACACACATGAATTCTATGCAAACTTGATTAGAGAATTGTTAATCAAAACACGGTGGTATGTACGTGAAAAAGCAGTTAAAATTTTGTGACTGGAATATATGATTAAGGAACAATTAATGCACAGTTTAAAAAAAAAAGGGACGTCAAATATGCTGAATTATTTGCTCTTTTGTGCTGCTTTCTGTGGTCTACTAGAAGTATTCTTATCATCATTAATCCTATAGCATTGCCAGATTTATACTTTTTAGAAATGGTTTGGCTGATAAAAAGTGTATTCATCTCCAAGCAAATTCTTTGCTTGTCACGATGGCTCATTTAAAATACCATTGCTCTAGCTCTGGTCCTGAATTTTATTGTTTTCTGCCCTAAAATAAATTATGTATGATATTTTAGGGAGGTTTTGAAGTTCAATCAGTTTTGGCAAAGAGTAGTATTTTGCAAATAGTTAAATTAGAATTCTGTCTGTAATTTATCCCTTTGAAACATTTCTGCATCAGAGATATCTGAAAAATAAATGAGCAGCTGTATTCACTAGTTTTGGAAAATATACTATTAGGATACCAAGAAGGAAAAAAAATAGTTTGTCTCGATTTTTTAAAAGAACATGAAAAACTTTAAAAAATGGTATTATAATATTAATCTTTAATCAGTAATATAAAAGAGCTAGAAAATCAGGTAATGCTCTCTGATATTAGTACTATATATTACAGTAAGTCTAACAAAATGAGAGAGAAAATAGATTTTGAGCTCAAATATGTTGAAATTTTTAAAATTTATTTTCTATAAAGTTATTTTAAAAAGAAATTCAGCTTTTTGATAATTTAGTCTAATTTGGATCAAATTTGTATCAAAGCATTACTCCTTCATTTCACTTTTATAGATGTGTAGGTTGTTTATGGATTAATATTGAGTTTGGGACTTTCTCCTGCAGATGGCTCTTGTCTACTATTTCCTTTCATCGTGTTCAGAGAGGATGAAAATTTGTATTAACTATGAGAACCTGGATAAATAACAAGTCCTAGATATTTAATACTACTTTTGTTGTTTGTTATTTTAATAGGAAGGCAACTTCATGTTAGAGTTTACTTATCTTGCTTTTTTCCCATTTGTTTTGAATTTTATTTTGTTTTTGCTTTCCTCAGGAATAGAATGACTAACATCTTAACTATGAGTAAATCTTAAGTTTAATAGTATGGCAAAAGGCATATTTCATCTTATAAATATTTTATCAACTATTAACTCACACATTACCACTGTGAAGTAATGACTTCAATTCATGTGAAACTTTCTTTAGAAAAGTTATCTTTTCTTTGGAATTTCCATCAAATCTTAAGGAAAATTATCTTTTAAGTAATTTCAGTGGTTGACAACATTTACATTTTATAGGTGAATTTAATGTTCGAAAACTTTGAAAGGTTTTAATGACTTTACCTGATTATGTGGAAAATGTAGTTAAGTCACTTAGTCATGTCCGACTCTTTGCAACCCCGTGAACTGTAGCCCACCAGGCTCCTCTATCCATGGGATTCTCCAGGCAAGAATACTGGAGTGGGTTGCCATTTCCTTCTCCAGGGGATCTTCCCAACCCAGGGATAGAACCCAGGTCTCCCGCATTGCGGGCAGACGCTTTAACCTCTGAGCCACCAGGGAAACATGGAAAATGTAGCTGGATGTTAATAGTTTGAGTGGGACCAGAAAGAATAAAATCAGAAAAGCAAAATGTAGGGATTTTTTTTTTTTGAAAATGATAGCCTGTTAAAAGAAATATAAAACTCTGTCCCATTTTATCCTACTCTTCCTGAAGACCAACACAGTTACTTTTAATGATTGTAGAGAGCAATGTATTCAAATTCCTTACCTACAAGTGATACCTACAGTTCTGTTCATAGTGGATTAAATTAGTAGCTCATACTAGAAAGGTAATCATTGTCATTTAAGATTCTTAAAATGCTGCCTATACTCTGATACCCTAAGAGAATGGAAGGGGACAGAAAAGAAAATTAGGAATATCAGACATAAAAGTTAAGAGCAAACCCTTTTTATTTTTTCCCTTCCAATAGAAGACCTTGATATGAAAACAGAAGAAAATTCCTATCTACTAGATTGAGCTTCATACTGTCTCTGCAATTGTGCACAGTAGTTTTCAAGATTACATGTGTTTATTTAACCTGATTTGAGAATATTTGAGGAATTTTTAGATTTGAGGAAAAAGTAATCAGATAATTTTCCTTGATAAAATCTCATTTGTGTAGTTCAAGGTGAGCTGCCCATGGGACATGAGAGAATCAATAACTATAGTCACCTAGATTTTCAACATGACTTTCCTTTCATTTATAACACTTTTCATTATAAGGTGAAGTAATTAAGATTATGGTGTGTGCAAGCAGGCAGAACTAAATTACAGTCCAAGTTCCCTCAGGTATTAGACCTATTTATTTTTTATGTTATTTATTCTTTGTCTTTCCCCCTTTTTCTGTTATATGTACTAGAATGTAAGTTCTATGAGAATAATAATAGTATCTGTTTTGGCTATTTTTGTTCCATTTTTGTCTAGAAGATTAACTGGAACATAATAAGTGCTCAATAAACATGCATCAATAGTGGGATAAATGTATTGTTATTCATATTAGAATACCCATTTACCTTTCACATACTCACCTTATCTGATAAAGTAGAGTTAATAATAATTTCCTTATGGACTTGTGAATTTTAAAGTAGATAGTATTTCTAAAGTTCTTAGAACAGTGCATTGCTCACAGTATCTGAGCTATAAACAAATAGGAAATAGCAAACACATTCTCTTAGAGAATTAAACAATGAATGGGTTGTTAGAAAGTACCCCCAGCATGATGTTGAAAGATGCACTTTAATTTAGTATTTTTGAACTATTTGAACTTTGGAATATTTTTCTTGTTATTTTTAAGAGAGATCTTGTCACATTAGTGGCTTCTCAGGTGGCGCTAGCAGTAAAGAATCTGCCTGCCAAATGCAGGAGACGCCAGAATTGAGGGTTCAGTCCTGGAGTCAGGAAGATCTTCTGGAGTAGGAAATGGCAACCCACTCCATATTCTTGCCTGGAAAATTCCATGGACAGAGGAGCCTGATCACACTACAGTCCATGGAATCACAAAGAGTCACATTAGTATCTCCTGCATTATAGCTTCACACATGCTTGCAGTGTGTGTTGGAGAAGGTCCTCTGCACGAGGGGTGCCAATAGTTAGTGAATAGATTGATTGAATGTTGTTGGATCTTTTTTCTTCTTCTGTCAAATTGTAGTTTTGATATAGTTATGGCCACAGAACAAAATATTCTGAAAATTGATATAAGTTCAGTTCTGTCGCTCAGTCGTGTCTGACTCGGCGACCCCATGAATCGCAGCACGCCAGGCCTCCCTGTCCTTCACCAACTCCCAGAGCTGACTCAAACTCATGTCCATCGAGTCAGTGATGCCATCCAGCCATCTCATCCTCTGTCGTCCCCTTCTCCTCCTGCCCACAATCCCTCCTAGCATCAGGGTCTTTTCCAATGAGTCAGCTCTTCGCATCAGGTGGTCAAAGGATTGGAGTTTCAGCTTCAGCATCAGTCCTTCCAGTGAACACCCAGGACTCATCTCCTTTAGGATGGACTGGTTGGATCTCCTTGCAGTCCAAGGGACTCTCAAGAGTCTTCTCCAACACCACAGTTCAAAAGCATCAATTTTTCGGCGCTCAGCTTTCTTCACAGTCCAACTCTCACATTCGTACATGACTACTGGAAAAACAATAGACTTGACTAGACGGTCCTTTATTGGCGAAGTAATGTCTTTGCTTTTTAATATGCTATCTAGGTTGGTCATAACTTTCCTTCCAAGGAGTAAGTGTATTTTAATTTCATGGCTGCAATCACCATCTGCATTGATTTTGGAGCCCCAAAAAATAGTCTGACACTGTTTCCACTGTCTCCCCATCTATTTGCCATGAAGTGATGGGACCAGATGCCATGATCTTAGTTTGCTGAATGTTGAGCTTTAAGCCAACTTTTTCACTCTCCTCTTGCATGTTCATCAAGAGGCTTTTTAGTTCCTCTTCACTTTCTGCCATAAGGGTGGTGTCATCTGCATATCTGAGGTTATTGATATTTCTCCCGGCAATCTTAATTCCAGCTTGTGCTTCTTCCAGCCCAGCATTTCTCATGATGTACTCTGCATATCAGTTAAATAAGCAGGGTGACAATATACAGCCTTGATGTACTCCTTTTCCTATTTGGAACCAGTCTGTTGGTCCATGTTCAGTTCTAAATGTTGCTTCCTGACCTGCATATAGGTTTCTCAAGCGGCAGGTCAGGTGGTCTGGTATTCCCATCTCTTTCAGAATGTTCCACAGTTTATTGTGATCCACACAGTCAAAGTCTTTGGCATAGTCAATAAAGCAGAAATAGATGTTTTTCTGGAACTCTCTTGCTTTTTCGATGATCCAGCATATGTTCTCAATTTGATCTCTGGTTCCTCTGCCTTTTCTAAAATCCATCTTGAACATCTGGAAGTTCACGTTTCACGTATTGCTGAAGCCTGGCTTGGAGAATTTTGAGCATTACTTTACTAGCGTGTGAGGTGAGTGCAACTGTGCAGTAGTTTGAGCATTCTTTGGCATTGCCTTTCTTTGGGATTGGAATGAAAACTGACCTTTTCCAGTCCTGTGGCCACTGCCGAGTTTTCCAAATTTGCTGTCATATTGAGTGCAGCACTTTCACAGCATCATCTTTCAGGATTTGAAATAGCTCAACTGGAATTCCATCACATCCACTAGCTTTGTTCGTAGTGATGCTTTCTAAGGCCCACTTGACTTCACATTCCAGGATGTCTGGCTCTAGGTGACTGATCACACCATCGTGATTATCGAGGATGTGAAGATCTTTTTTATACAGTTCTTTATATATAGTTGTATATGTTGAATAAATGTGATGAGGGTGAACATTCTTAATCTTATTCCTGGTCTTAGAGGGAATGCTTTCAGTTTTTTGCGACTGTGTCTATTACCTGTGGGTTTGTCATATGGGCCTTTAGTATGTTGAATGAAGTATATTACCTCTATGTCTACTTTCTGGAATAAATTTTATCATGAGTGGATATTGAACCTTATCAGAAGTTTTTTCTGCATTTAGTGAGATGATCATGCATGTTTTATTCTTCAATTTGTTAATGTGGTGTATCACTTTGAGTTGAAGATATTGAAAAATTCTTGCATTAATAAGGTTTTGAATATTATCCTATGCAAAGGAAAATTTTCAGTTCAACACTGTTACAGAGAGATAAACTAAACAAATAATTAAATAACTGTATCAATTTTACTTTTGTGTATAGTTAAATTAGTAGAATTCCTCCTGCATTTTTGAATTTTAAGGAAACCTGGATCATACAGTCTTACTTCTTCATTGAACAAATTGAAAGCTTAGAACCCATACAAATTAGTTATGTACAAGTATTTGCCCAGCAGAGATTGGAATTCATTGCTTCTTCCATTAGCTCATTGGTTTTGCCTAGAAATTCTTAAATAAAATCTTAAATCTTAAATGATTGTCCTTCTAATAAGTGTCCTATTAAATCTAAATATAATAGGGGTTGGGAGGAGTTGTCCAATATGAAGGGTGGATGCTCCAATTAATGACATTTGAATTCAACTTAAAATAGAAAGATTTTCATCCAAACATGTGCATTATGTATATAATGAATTTGAGCCTAGAATTCTATCATGTGACCCCATCAGTGAGACATTGTTGTATAGAGTTGTAATCTCAATACTCATTGGTATACATGCTGATCGTTATCTTCATAACAGCTATGTTCACACTGCCTAGCCTAATTCGTTCCATTTTTTCTATACTCAAGCCATACTGCATTTACATCAATTGTTCTAGTCTTTATATATAACTCATCTGAGGTTTCTATGACTTTGCATCTGCAATGCCTTTGTCCTGAATTTTCCTTCCCACCTTAAAAAACTACTGCTGCATTCTTAATGTGTTTAAGTGGCTTCTATAGTAAGATTCCCCTCACTTCTCTACCATCCAAGGTGTTAATGATTTACTTCTCTTGCAGGAGATTCTGTGTATTATTCTTTGCTAATTATCTTACTGTGTACTAGTTTGTTTGTATTTCAACACTGATTTCCCACTACCCTTTGAGCAACTTGAGTGCAGTAAAAAGGCCCTGTTTTAAAAACCCTTGAAATAAGTGAAAGGCTTAGGACGTGGTAGTACTTAATAAATGTATCATGAAGAGGGATTATTATAAAAGGAAAAATAGTGACTTACAGTGGAGAAATTTGGATGATACCATTTTAACCAAGTGATCAAAGTTAGTAATAGGGCAAGTTGACATCACGTACCTCTTGATGGGGTGTGCTAAAAGAAAACACCAACACATCGACGTGTGTAGTATTCCTGCCAACAATATATAACCTGAGTCTTAAGCGTGAGGAAACATTAGACAACCCCAAATTGAAGGACATTCTACAAAATAACTGGCCTGTTGTTTTTTAAAATGCAAATGTCACAAAAGACAACAAAAGTCTGAGAAACTATTCAATAGCAATGAGACATAAAAGCTTGGAAACTGAATACAGTGCATGACCATGGTCAATTTTTTGTGTTACAGAGGATATTATTAGGATAATTGGTAAAATTTTATGGACATGTGTAGATAGAAGTATTTTTATGTTAAATTTCCAGATTTTCAGGTAATCATACTACTGTTATTTAAGTGAAGTCTTTTTTTTTCCCAGATGAAGACACACTTGCATATTTAATAGCAAGAAAGAAAAAAGAAGAGGGAAGAGTGAGAGGAAAGATGAAGTGGGAACGAGGAGGGTAATTAGAGGAGATTTAGATTCTGGCACTTAATACCTTGGATACATCAGTAGCTCTTTTCTTTCAGCTTTCTGAAGGGGAAAATAATAGCTATTTTACAGGTTTGTCCAAAAACTGAACAGAAAGGTAGAAGAAAAACATGTGAAATGGCCAGATTTTTTGCTTCACTAGATAAAACTTTATCTAACTTCCATTTCCAGTGTGTAAGCAAAATCACAATGCTTAGTGATGAGACCAGTTAATGTAATGGACCTGAACAAGTCCCAATAATAAGGTTTATGCTCCCGCTGTGTTGGCCAGCTTTCATGCATGAAAACACTATGAGGCACAGGCATCTAATCCTAAAATGGATTTTATTAATGCCTTTAAGTAAAGAAAACATAAGATTCACACAGTTAAAATATATCAAGACTTGAGTGGTATTAAAATTGAAGTTTTAATGTAAAAACAACCTTAACATTTCCTTGGGCAAAGTTGACTTTTCTGTTTAAAAGGGGGTGGGGGGGGGGGGAAGCAAGGTGTCTATTGAACTTTGAACTGAACTAGAATTGATGCCAGGTAAAATAAACACTCTCTGGTTTCATCCTTGTTAGAGATATTTGATCCTTCAAAGAACAACTGTTCTGTAGAAGAACATAAATAGGAGCATTTATTTCACCCTAGTACAGTTAATCCAGACAGCTCATTAATTGTTTATGAATGACTTCACAAGGCAGTACCCCCCAGTTTATAATATAATTCACAATTTCCTCAATGAAATCTTGATTATAGTCTATAAATGTTTTCTAATTTCAGATAGGAAGAGTATCAAAAAAATGTACACCTTTCTTGCTGTATTTTCAAAAAATTTTGAGTATAGTTGATTTACAATTTTGTGTTAGTTTCTACTCTACAGCACAGTGAATGAGCTATACATATACGTATATCCCTTCTTTTTTGGATTTCCTTCCCATTGAGTTCACCATAGAGCTTCCAGTAGTTCCCTACTGGAACTCTACTCATTGAGTGAGTGAACTCATTCAGTCGTGTCCGACTCTTTGCGATCCTGTGCCATAGCCCACCAAGCTTTTCTGTCCATGGAAGTTTTCAGGCAAGAATACTGGAGTAGGTTGCCATTTCCTTCTCCAAGATTCTCATTAGTTAGCTAATATTTTATACATGGTATCAGCAGTGTATATATGTCAGTCCCAATCTCCCAATTCATCCCACCCTACCCCTTTCCCCCTTGTTATCCAAATGCTTGTTCTCTGTGTCTGTGTCTCTATTTTTGCTTTGTAAATAAGATCATCTATACCAGCTATTTCAGATACCACATATATGTGTTAATTTACAATATTCGTTTTTCTCTTTCTGACTTAACTTCACTCTGTGTAACAGTCTCTGGGTCTATCCACATCTCTACAAATGACTCAATTTCATTCTTTTTATGACTGAGTAATATTGCGTTGTGTATATGTACCATATCTTCTTTATCCTTCTTTATCCAAGGACATCTAGGTTGCTTCCATGTCCTAGCTATTGCAAATAGTGTTGCAATGAATATTGGAGTACATGTGTTTTGTTTGTTTATTTGTTTTTAATTATGGTTTTCTTGGGGTATATGCCCAGTAGTAAGATTGCTGGGTCATATGGTAGATTTGTTTTTAGTTTAGACCTTGAATAGCAAAAGCAATCTTAAGGGAAAAAAAGAAAACAGAACTGGAGGAATCCTCTCTTGCTTTAAAACTATCTTGATGATAGTTCTGAGGTAATAAACAATATTTATTTGTCTCACTAAACAAAAATGCCATTTTCACTGTGACATGCTAAGATAGCTTAGACAAGTTTTGCTACTGCAAATCTAGAAACAACATCCTGACCCTCTAAAGAGGAAAAAGAGGATTTGACAACCAGTATATTTCCTTAATCTGAGTACATTTCTCTGCTCAGAGAAATCATTTGCAATGGCTTCTACAAAACAGAAGTCCCTGGGTAGTCCAAGCCTTTCTAAGAGGTATCTGAAAGTCTAAAACAATTTAATTTAAAGTCACATTTTGCTTCTGAAGAAAGAACTAGGAAAAACGGCAGACAGGATTAAATTGCAGTAAAAACAAATGTATTAAAAATGCAGTTTAAAACAATGACCACCAATAGACTGATAGTTGTAGGGGACTTACTCCGGTAAGTAGTATGAGGAAAAGAGAGGACTTTCCCTTTCTTATCCCATGGTCATATCTGTGATCTCATGACTGGATCACTCATTGGAGTCAGATGTCTTCCCTCTTTGTTCTCTTTTTTACTTTGTCTAGAAACAGTTTTTGAGATTGGAGTTTACAACCAGCATCTTTACAACCAACATTTCATGAAACAGATGCCCAAAGCAAAGACATTTCATACTTAAGTTGCATTAAAGTAATCCATTCCAAATATTTCCCTTTGACAAAGTCCACCTTCCAAATTCTATAGAATCTTAAATGTCTACAACATGGAATTGGTCAGTAGTGTTCAAGATTCTTACTGTTATATTTACCAAGCCAATGTTCTTTCTCTTTGGAAATAGCTTTTTATAACCCTGTTATTTTAAAGTAACCTTTTAAAAAAGTTAAAAAAATTTTCAGAATGTTTAAACATTCTATTTATAGGAGTTAGTCCAAAAAACTTCTCTAATAAATTTGAAGGAGAAATTCTAATTACTATTAAAATACTGAAGGCATTCAGTGTCCTCTCTTAAAAAAATGAAATGTAACTCTTTCTCTCAGGCAGTGTAACTAAGCAACTGTTTCCAGAGGCAGAGAACTTGTTTTTTGGTGTGTTATTTTATGCCAGGATATAAAACAGGATGTTCCCACTATTTCTAATTCTATGAGATCTTAAACTTAGAGCTTAAGTTTTACAAAAGTTTCAAAGAATCAACCATGAAAATTGCATGGTCAGCTTATTTGCATTGGGTACCAGGGAGAATAATTTTAGCTCAGAGGTATTTTAAACATGACTGGGTAAAAGGGGAACTCCCTTACTACCCTAAGAGCATGCATACATCTCTACAATAAATAATGAAAAATGAAAAAGGCATGAAGAATAATACTGCATTTTGAATTAGCTCTTTTCTCTAAGCTCTTTGAAGGAAGGTTAATGTGTAGAAGGGCATCCCTGTTCATGGCAATCTGAATGCTGATAAATAATACATAATGCTAGCGATTATCACCTAATTTCAATATTTATTGAAAACTGCCATTTCAGAACAATCAAAGCACATCAAGAATTGTGCTATTATCTACATTTGTGTGAATTTTCCATAAATATTGAGTTTCAGTCATTATCATTAGAATAATTTATTATTAACTTCCTGGAGACTTGAATACATATGGAAAATGATACGAATCTTACATCATAAGATTTTTCTATTGTATTCATCATAAGGTTGATACAAATAAGAGGATATGTTGTTAATGAAGGGGATAAAACATATTTGACAGAGAAGGCTGTTTCTGAGAAAAATTAGAGTTGTGTCAACTTGTACCTGATTCCATCATGTTCCCCAATGCATGTACCATTATTTTCATGGCAACTCTTGGATCAAAGGCATATATAGGCTTATCTCCATTTTATGTTTAAGGAAGCAGAGTCAGGTAACTTAGGTGACTTTCCAAGCACCACCTGGCTGAGCAGTGGTGGAGCTTCAAGGCTCGGTTTTTGCCTTCTGATTTTAAGTTCACCACTCACTTTCCTACAGCAGTTGTTTTATGTAGACAACAAAGGCAATTATGTTGACAATGTAGACATTTTCATATATGATGGGAATACTCTAAGTCAAATGGTAATAAAAAGATCCTTGTTGTTGTTCAGTCCCTAAATCCTATCTGACTCTGCAACCTCATGGACTCCAGCATGCCAGTCTTCGCTGTCCCTCACCATCTCCCAGAGTTTATTCAAACTCAAGTCCGTTGAGTTGGTGATACTATCCAACCATCTAAAATCAGATGTATTGATGACTTCAGGCACAAAAAGGGAAACTTGCATTTCCAGCAGTGTGCAAAGTATAGTGTAGGAAATGTGGAACCATCCGTGTGCCCTTTTTTCCCCAGAATAAGAGAGGTAGCAGAAGTACAGGGTTGGGAGGCGGGGAACCCACAACAGTGATCATGGAAGGAGCCTGACCTCAGGCTATTTATTTGAGTTTACAATTCAGATTGATCAAGATAGGATTTATAAAGCTATACACCCAACTTGAACAGGCTTTTAAAATAAATATGTCCAGCTAGCATTTTGAATGTGTGTTCTCTGTGATGCTAAAATACATTTTTAAAAAATGATTTCAGTTAAATTTCACAATGCCAGTGAAAGAGACTTTTTAGAGTCTTGGGTATGCTAATGTTCACTTGAGGTCTCTGAGAAGGTAAATAGAGGGTAGGAGGGATGCAGTGTTTTCCAAATACCTTTACCAAGGAAACCTCCCCTACCAACAGCATATACACTCAAAAAGGCCTGTAAGGCAAAGGAAAAAACTGATATAAATGAAGATTCAATTTTCCCCAGAAGAACCCAGAGGAATAATGAGATGAAATTAAGTTTTCTGAAGAAAAGTATGTTTATTACATCCACGGTACTTTAATGTAAAAATGAACTTGTGTGCTCTCTTCAGTAAAGACTAAACATATAAAAATAGAGAAAGTGTGTTTTCTGTGTTTTTAGCCTTCTGATAATGAATTTATATCTTTAAATCAAAGATGCTTATTTAATAAGACTTTAGCATACTCTGGATGCATGAAATGATATAAGGAAAGTCTACATCTGCTCCGTGGGATATCAATTATAAACATAACCTAGACTGTGTGCAGTGATTTATGAACATTTTATACTTTCAGTATTTAAATGTTGAGTAAAATTAGCAAGGAATTTACTATATAAATTTGACTGTTACATATTTTAGTAAGTGTATTTTTAAACTACCACCTCTAGATCTGTTATACTGTTAATAATATTGAATATGTTTATGCAAAAAATTATACTATTTTATTACTCAAATTTTCAGCTATAAAGATAGACATTGTAATAAGAACATGACATAAAATTATTTTATAAGACTATCTGTAATGAATTCTTATGTACCAAATAGCATAGCTTCAAAATACTTAAAACATTAACTGTATTAAATATAAGAATTAAAGAGAGAAAAAGACAGGAAACTATGTTAAGATACTTTAATTTCCCTCTCTAAGACCATGAAAGATAACATATTGGCCAAATATTAATAAAGATCAGGAAAATATAAATAAAACAAAATGAATAAAATATATAAACATGTGGTTATATATTATATAAAAAGCAGAATACCCTATTTCAAGTATTATCTAACATTTTAATAAATCAGACAATAAACTCAAAAATGGAAAAAGAATACACATGCTATTGTAAGACTTGAATCATGAACATTTAAAGCACTGATAAATATCTTGCAATTGTTTAATTTTAAAATCCTCCCTTAAACACATCTAAGCCAAGTAAAAAATTAAAACTGAATTTGCAGAGTATTCTTAAAATTATGGGAGTGAAAATATTTCATATTAAAATTTATGAATTTCAGAGAAACTGCTCTGAAGACAAATACAAAACAACTTTAAATGTTCCTGTTGCTGAACAAGTACAATAAAAATGAAAGAAGCATTTAATTTAAAAAGCATTGGAAAGCAAAATCAACTAGAGGGAAGACATACAGATTAGCAAATTAGAAAAAGAAAAAAATGCCAATGAAAAAATCCAGGAGCTGATTTTTAAATTGAACACTAAATTTATAATAGTTAAGCTACGCAGTAACCTAACAGTGGGGAACGGAGGCAGGGGAGCAGAAAAGGCATATATATAATCACAAGAAGAAAATAAAAAGAAATTAGAAAATAAATTGAAATAAAGACCTGACCTTTCCCCCTATCCAATTTAAGATAATCACACCATAACTATTGATCCCACCTCCACCAAAATGGGATTTAGTCTCAGGCTTCCCCATCCAATGATAACCTACTCTGGCACCATTATTTTCTGGTTGTTCAACCCAGTAACAAGAGTAATCATTGATTCCACTTTTCCGTCTATATCCCATCCCTGAGTACACTGAATTAAATTGACTTTACCTCCAAGGAACATCACAAACACATTTACTTCTCCTTATTGCCCCTCTTATCTCTCTCCTCAAGGACTATCATCTCACAGCCGGTCAGCTGCAATTTCTTCCACTTTATCTCCCCACCTCAAGTATTGCCTCCTAGACTTTACTCTCCACAGAAGCCAGTGGCGTCATGCTAAGCTCCAACTGACAATCCAACTTTCAATTCCTTCAGCTCTCCTTTCCATTTGAAATCTATTGTTCATCATAACTCAAGCCTTACCTTAGATTTCTGGTCTACCAGGCTTCAGTTTAATTTTTCTCTACTTGCCATTTTCCAGGGGCTTTATTTCTCATACTCTTTTTTTTTTTTTCCTCTGAAAAGCTCCTAGTTGGATTTCTTATTAAATATCCTACTCAAATCTCTTACCTTCTGTCCCTATATCCCAGCCTGTGAGATTCTCACAAGAGATTCATTTGATAAATGTTTCTGATATTTTTCTACCTTTCCAGGCATTAGCCATACATCTTCATTACTGAACCAAAACTGTGATGATCCTAAAATTGTACTATATTTTCTTTCAGGAAACTTACATAAGTTGCAATGACTTGCAATAACATAACAAGGATTATAATTATTACCCATTTCTAGGATTTACAAAATTTAGATTCAAGCTAAAGGAATTACATAATTTATAGACATTTAGATTAAAATTGCACCCCTCCCTTTTTCTGGTAATAGTTTAAAAGAAAATAACATCTAATGCCTCAGTTATGTGCAGCATGTAAGAACTCTTCCCATGGTGATTGCCATGGTGAAATTAATGAAAACTTGTCCAGCAAATGGTTCACCAATGACATTAAGAACAAAAATTAGGCTCTCTGCACCTATTTTTTTCTTGGTCCTTTCTAATTCTTACTAAATAACCTCTAAAATTAAGGCAAATTTCCATGGATATCTTAATTACAGTTTTTTGCACAAATGATCATGTCTAAGGGTTTATTAACATGCTTCCTTCAGGCCAAATTAAGTAATATTCTTTTCCTCATAAGAGATCCTCATGAATAATCTGATCCCTGACAAGCTAAAGACGGATTGTTGCAAGGAAAAATAGAAAAAAAGATGATAAATTTTGGCATTGTTTTGGCATCCACCCCTGCCACAAAGGCTTAACATTGTAAATGGATCATTTTAATTTTCCTTTACTCATTTTTTTCTAAAGATTGTCATAAGGATTGTTCATGGGTCTCAACTTATGTGTTAAGAGAGATACTGTTGAATAATCAAATTCATACAGTCAGAAAGAACATTGGTAGATGCCAGGTGGAGGTGGGGGAAGGGGAATGCAGAGTTGGTGTTTAATGGAGATAGAATTTAGTTTACAAAGGTGAAAAATTAGGGAGAGGGATGATGGTGAGAGTTGCACAACAATATAAATGTACTCGATGCCACTGGCTCTTTAGTTAAATATGGTTAAAATAGTATGTTTTACTTTATGTGAATCTCAATAAAAGAATTTAAAAAAAGAACTCAAAAGATAGAGTAACTTTGTCAGAAAATGTTAAAAAATAATATAAAAAGGAAAGTAATCTAACAGTAGCTTAATATTCACGTCCTCAATGATCAAATAACTAGAGACAGCCATGCAAAATAAAGATGAGTATTGTTACTCATTCATTTATATTATTAACAGTACTAAAGTAAAACAATTTAAGAATTTATTAAATTTAGCTTTCTGTCTATATTGGCTCACATATTCAGATCTAAGAATAATTTCAGTCATGTCTGTGTTAAAAAGATTTTGTTAAATCAGCTGTCTCTTTATAATAGAAAATTTAAAAAAAAAATCAGAATAATGATCATTAATTTCTCAAATCACTTATTTGTATTTTAAAAATTAAGATACTTATAGGGTTTCTTGTCAAGCAATTGTGTAAGATGTTTTACTATATCAATAAACACATTATTGTTTATGCACAGAGATAATATGCTAAGAATTGGTAGTCAAGATTACTTCTAAAAAAATTAGTAATAACTACCATGTGTTCTTTATTTATTCTTAAAGTGGCATATTTCATTTTTATTTCATATTGAATTTCCTAACAGCTCTGATAACTGCATTTTTATTATGGATGTCTTCATACCTATAGGCACTAAAGAGAATTTATCACTTGCAATAGAAAAACAAACTTTAAAATATTAGTATTTATTGCATAAGCAGCTTTATGAGATATCTCACCAACTATTTTTAGATTGATACATTATTTGCATAGATAGCATGTACTTATAAACTAATTCATTTAAATTAAAATAACACACATCTTATAAACATTGTGTAAAGTACAAAGATGAGTTAGATAAGGTTCTTCTCTTGTGTAACTTCAATTTAATAACATAGGTGAATCATATATACAAATTCTAAAATGAAAGATAAGAATTTTAAAATAAAATAAAGTAATTACTATTAAAGATAAAAATTCTTTTGGGACATCAGCTGTAGGAGAGATCACAGATAAATGACTGCTCAATCATTTGAAGTAGGACAAGGGTTGGCTGGTAATTAGAATAGTATATTTTAAAAAGTGAAAAGAAAATTAAAATATAAAATTTCTGTCTGTAGAAAAAAGTCAGAAGTTGTGTTGAATTGTAAAGGAAATAATATGCTAATTGACTCCAAATTTTAAAAAACTTGCTATTCAAAATTGCTAATACTAATTTATTGATTTACTTGAATTTTTATGTTATTTAATATTTGTTTATTAGTGGTAACTATATTAACTAGTATACAAGGAGGAAGACAGCATGTAATTCCAAAATAATAAATCAAGTTATCACAACAATTTTATTTAGAAAGATGATTGTTGTTCAGTTTTGTCTGAACGTTTGCGACCCCATGAACTGCAGCACATCTGGCTTCCCTGTCCTTCACTATCTCCAGAACTTGCTCAAACTCATGTCCATTGAGTCAGTGATGCCATCCAACCATCTCATCCTCTGTCATCCCCTTCTCCTCCTGCCTTTGACGTTTCCCAGCATCATGGTCTTTTCTAATGAGTCAGCTCTTCACATCAGGTGGCCAAGTATTGGAGCTTCAGCATCAGTCCTTCCAATGAATATTCAGGGTTAATTTCCTTTAGGATTGACTGGTTTGATCTCATTGCAGTCCAAGGGACTTTCAAGAGTCTTCTCCAACACCACAGTTTAAAAGCATCAATTCTTTGAAATTGATGAAAAAGATGGTAAAATTGATGAGACAGATGGTAAAAAATATCAGAAAAACAGTAATGAGTTAATATTACCTTTGAGGAGCATAAGTGGATTAGAAAATGAAAAATAATTGTTTTTTATTTTTAATCTTTCATTACTGCTTGATTATTTTTGAAATGCGTGAATAATTTTGTTAAATTGTTATGAAATAAAGAAAAATAACTGAATAAATGGGGACAAAAAAGAAAAGGACTTAGAAAACCAAGAATTTAAGAAAAAAACTCAGAAAAATACCTAATAAAAATAAAGATTTTTAAAAATGTTTATTGAATTATAGGTGATTTAAAATGTTGTTAATTTCTGTAGTATAACAAAGTGAATCAGTTATACATATATGTATGTCCACTCTTTTTTAGATTCTTTTTCCATATGTGTCATCACAGAGTATTGAGAAGAGTTCCCTATGCTACACAGTAGGCCCTTATTAAATATCCATTTTATACATAGTAGTGTGTATATGCTAACCCCAATCTCCCAATTTATCCCTCTCTACCCTCTTTTCCTCCTGGAAATCATGTTTGCTTTCTGCTTCTGTGACTCTACTTCTGTTTTGTAAATGAGTTTCTTTGTACTATTTTTTTAGATTCAACATTAAAGTGATTTCTACAAAATCATACAAAAGAGATTTGCTGGATCATCCCAGAAATTCTGTCAGACAAGGGGGACTTACATAATTATCAAATAAGTAGAATATCAGCTCTAGAATCACAGTCTTGAGAGCGATCCAGTTCAGGGTTCTCAGGAAAAAAGATCTTCCAGTAATCTACTATAAATGCATTTTTAAAAATATTAGTTGATTGGTAATGTTCGTATAGAGGTAACACCCAGAGTAAATTAGAGATTAAAATAATTAAATAAAACCCGATCAATTTAGTTAAAGAAATACAGTCAGGAGAGCGAACAGCAACAAAATCTATCACTTCAAAGTATTTGGAAAAGAAAGGAGGGAACTGAAATATGGCCAGATGGATTAGCAATATCAGGAGTTGAGAAGCCTTTTGCAGTGTGAGAGACTGAAGCATGTTGTGGGGAGAATGTGGGAACTCAGGAAAAAAGGGATGTAAATTTACAATAGTTGTAAATGCTATGATTTACTGAAAGAGTTGGACTTGTAATGGAGAACATCACAAAATGGCTTTCTCTTCCTATACCACTGAACAAGCTCTGTAGACCTATTGCATACTATCCCAGGTTCTCACATGGATAGTAGAACTTCTCTTTTCACACTCAAGTCTTAAATTACATTCTCATTTTAGAAGGATTAACTATTCCAATCCAGTATGTTAAATCCAAACTCAGCTAATAAAAAATTCCTATTCCACCATTCATTTCTACCTAAGGCTGAGAAACATTTAGTGGGAAAGTGAGATGGCATCAATTTCTCTTTCTCCTGTCTTTTCTTACTCTTTTCTACCCAGTGACTATCACTACGTAGGTCCAGGGAGTGAAACTGGAAGAGAGGGGGCAGATAAAGTTTTGCATAACCAAAGTGTTCACATCATAACAACAGTACCTTTTGGTTGAAGCAGATAGCCAAAGCTGACTCTCCCATGGGCTTCTTGAGCTCCTTGGAAACTCACTGCAGACTGAAACCCACTCCTAGCCTCCACTCCCATTCCCAGCCTCCATATCATGCAGGATGTTTATGACTTTGGTCTCAAGTGTTAGCTTCCAGAGATCCAATCCTCTGTTAAGGTCATCTATGATGATATTCTTGGGTAAATCTTTAGGAAAGACATTCACTTAGGTTTGTTTTGTGAGGTCTACATCTAGCACACAGAAAACATGCCAAGACTTTGCCTGGACTTTCAGTGAAGTTGAAGCATCTCACTCCTAATGTCATCTTTCCTCATTTTCCATTCAAGCTAGTCTCTAATATTTAGGTTTTATAATACAAGAACTAAGTATAAATCCCTACATATCATCCACTGGTAGTAATAATAATAATGATAATGAGCAAATGTATATCAAGCTTGCTATGTGTTCTTCCAAAAAGGCCTTTTAGCTGATACGTTCTGTTTTCCCTTTGCCCCTTCATGTCTATTCTTCACTCATTTCCAGCTTGCTCTGTGTGCCCTTCCCTTCCTCTGGATTCTGGTTAGGTCAGCTCCGCAAGAGGAGGAGGTGTGTGGGGTAATAGAAGCCATGGAACTTGTTCCCCTCTCCTACCCCTGCCAGATGGCAGGTTGTCAGTAGCTCTGCTCCTCTCTTGAAGGCACACCTCCTTCTGGAAGCCCTCCCCTACAGCTTTGGAGCTCCAATCCTTCTGGGTTCTGAGAACCACTATTCTCTTCCTCCCTTAAGGCTTAGAGATGGTAATAATTCCTCTCCATTGCTCATTCCAGATGGTTTCATGTTCCGTTTTTCCTTTCCCACAACCTCTTCCATACTTTTAAATTGTTCCCTTATTAAACTGTTCTTAATTAGCACTCGAGGTACGTTTTCTGTTTCCTATTGGGACCTTCAATGTTATACTTGGATTAAAGTGAAGAGAAGCACTCCACTCACTCCATGTTACTCTCTAGCATTCTGAACTTCCCCAATATTCATATGCTAGCTACTCTCTAAAGAAATCATCCTAGTCTTGCAAATCTAACTTGGAAGTGAGCAATGGGCTAATAATGGCAAAATCAGTTTCATAACTCTGAAACTATTTGGCAGAATGATTTAGTATCTCAATGAGAAAGTGGCAAAACAGAGAAAAATAAAAGAGTGACTTTTCAATATCCTGTAAAACTTTGTTGATTGAGGTCTGGAGGAGGAGGAAGGAAAGAAAGATTCAGGCATGGAAATTGGAGGAATATTTCTTCCCATGACAAAATAGGAGGCAAAGGAATTATGTGAGAAGGCATAGAATAAATGTTTAGGTAAAAAGCAAGATTTCAGGACAAAATGCTGTCCATAAGAGTTGTGTCCTCAGAGGACTCACCTGCTCAGAATAAGAAAGACGTGTAATGAAGACTTGAGAGAGTTAAAAGTATTTAGAACATTTGCTTTGAAGGCTACATAGGACACACATCAAGCAGAGTTAAGTGAAGGAATTGGTAAACAGCGGTGAGAGCCGTGGAAGTTTCTCATCCTACAAAATAACCACTCCTGGATACCCACACACACTTTACAACCTTCTCATATACAGTATGCTATAACATTAAAAGTGACTTTAGGCAACAAGTAATTCTCACATTAAAAAAAGGAAAACTTTAAAAAAAAAAAAAAAGGAAAACTTTTTAAACAATTTTTTAAGTAGAAATACAGTTTATTTTAAATTGTATTCATTCATTTATTTTTGGCTCTGTTGAGTCTTCACTGCTGCACGGGCTTTCTCCAGTTGCAGTGAGTGGGGGCTGCTCCCTAGTTATGGTGTGAGGGCTTCTCATTGTGGTGGCTTCTCTTGTGTTGCACCAGCCCTAGGGCACATGGGCTCAATAGTTGTGGTACACAGGCTTAGTTGCCCTGCAGCCTGTGGGATCTTCCTGGGCTGTAGATTGAACCAGTGTCCTGCAATGGCAGGCAGATTCTTAACCACTGGGCCATCATGGAAGTCCTTTAACAATTCTTGAAGTATTCTTTCATCTCCAAGTAAATTCAGTGGGTTGTTTTGACAAATCCTAATGTCTACAGTAAGGATCAAACTCTGTTTTCAAATGCGAGATAAAATTTTGGCTAAAAAAAGAAACACGAGCAAGTTTGCATGGCTAGTGTATAGAAACACTTCCTCATGTTAAAAGAGTTGAACAAATTAGTTGATTTTGAGCACTGCAAACTTAGCAACACAATTCTTTTCAGTCATGTCTCCTAGAAAGTTTATTGTTAATAATCAAATTTAAATCCAGTGGAAAATATCCTCAGATCTAGGAAAGCTCTTGAAACTTTGCCCAAGCTTTTATGTTTGCCATGTCTATTTACACAATTTTCAGTATGAAGCGTATCTAGAACTATGAAGGATCTGAGTGTTTATCCTACTTGGAAGTCATCCAACCATAGCTTCATGGATGATGGCAGATATTTGAGACCATTCTGTCATGACAACAGTAGCAAAAAGTGCTTGTAAGATTAGTGTCAGTTCTTTAGGACCCAATTCGCACAAGTCAATATGGAGCAGGTCAGGTAACATGCTGACAAGATGGGTTCTATTACAGGAGAAGTACCCTGACTTTAGAGTCCCCACATTTTGTTTTTATATAAAGGAAAGCAAATACACTTGCCTTTGCTCAACAATTAGGCACTATCATGATCTTCCAGGCTGTGAGCAAATTTGGCCTTTGCTCTGAAGTTACACACTGTTTCCTAAGGTTATTCGCTATGCACACATCCTTGACAAGATAGTCTAAAGGACAGTAAGTGTCTCTGCTTGAAAAGGATGCAGAAATGTGAGAAACCCATGAAGAACTGTCTTCCAGTAAGAGGTACTTATATTTGACATAAATTTAGATTTCCCTTCTCAAGCATTTAAAACTCCTTATTTGCGTCTAACACACTGCTTGCTTTTTTAATCATAATATGTTCAGAAATTATTAAGCTTTTGATATCCAGTTTCTATTTCTATGACTGTATCAGTGTGATGTTGACAGTATAATGATGTCCACTGAGAATTTAGATTAATTTTAGTATAAAATCCGAGGTGTTATCTCAAATAAGTTTACTAATACAAGGCTTTAAAAGAGTTTGATGATACGAATTCCTATATATTAATTAAGCCTTCCCATACAAGGCATTAAGAGTTTGTTGATATGAATATGAATTCCCATATTCATGATTTTCATGAATTGAAGTTGTAAATTGTATCTTCCAGGAAGAAATGCATAACACTGAATTTTCAGAAAAAGAATGCATAATTATAAAATACATATCAGTTGGGATATGACTATTCTTGGCCACTTAGAATAAAAGGCCATAGAGTATCATTGGGAAATTATTTTTGGCCACCAAACTTCTGAGTTGAAATTGTTTAAAGATGAAGTTCTTTTAAGAAGTGGCTATAATTATGTCACACATTTTCATGTGTAGTGTAAACTCAGTATTCCAACTCTACCAAGAGGAGAAATAAGATGATATAGGTCAAAGACAAAAAATTGGGAGTATCAATGTGGACTTCAGTGGTAAAGAACAAGTATTTGTCCTAAGGCAATTTCACGTTAGGACTGCTGTCAGCTTGCTCTGTGCATACTAACCAAGACCTTACAGGGCTGGGCAGGATTCTCTCAGCTGACATTAAGTCAGGTGTTCTCAGCTTTAGGGAGAAGAATTCTACTTTTCTTAACATTCTTTTTCTTTATTGTTACTGGCTCTTTCTCATTGTTGGGGGTGATTAAGACCTAAATGCCAAGATTAAGTGTAGGTTCAGTTCAGTTCAGTCGCTCAGTCATGTCCAACTCTTTGCGACCCCGTGGACTGCAGCACACCAGGCCTCCCTGTCCGTCACCAACTCCCAGAGTTTACTCAAACTCATGTCCATTGAGTCGATGATGCCATCCAACCATCTCATTCTCTGTCGTGTAGGTATAGGGCATAAAATCTAAGCCTTTTGTCCAAAGGGCAGGAGAAGTCCTTGAGATTATAGATGATGTCGCTAAGGAGATAAGGGCAGGTTAACCATAATAGACAAGGCTTTAATAGTACACAATCTTTTTTTCTTGTGTCCCTGCTATGTAGCTCTTTCAAGTCACATAGAAGAAGCTTGTGTCCATCACAGGGATCAGATCAAGGATTGTGGAATTCCAAATCCCTTCTAAGTATCTTTCCATCTCATTGCAGTGAAAAATGCATTCTGCTTTAATTGTCACCATGCAAACTCAATCAAAGTAAATCACTCATGTTTTATGATTAAATAAAACTTTTAGTTATTTTCTGTAGTTGTAATATTTAAGGATTATGTAGTAATTATCTTGACAAAGTTAAAAAGAAGTTAAAGAGTACAAATGCTAAACTCTATGGCCAACTGAAGAAAAAGTCTTCAAGAAAAATCCTTCAAGAATGATTTATGAATTTTGTTGAAAATATTGGCATTGAAGGGGGAAGTTCCTTCATCAGGATCCCGACAGAGCAGTCAAAGGAAATGGAGCTCACATTTCAAGAACTTGTGCTGTGGGAGGCCCCTAGCAGCATGGAATTTTAAGGATCTGGAGAGTAAGAAGCACAGCCCGGATAAGACAAGGCCAGAGGGACTCCACATGATGTGAAGGATTTTTAAATGAGACGAAAAATGTGAGCTGTGGCTATGTGAAAAGAGAGAGACCTAAAGAGGATTGTAAGCACTATGTGCTCTGTGCCATGTTATGAATTGCCTCATTGCTGCTTCCTTAAAACATCTTTCATAAAATCCATGTTCACCTTGAATCTCTATCTAGAGCTCGATGCCTTTTTGGATGGGAAGCTGATTTAATGCTGCCTTGGGTGAGAGGTAGCCTAACTGAGGTGTGTTACATATAACTCTACTAATCACATATGGAAATAAGAGGGGAGCAAAAGTACCTTACCATATTGACACTTATCACAAAAATATGATATTAATGTATGGTGTTAACTTAGACTTACTAGTAGCTTCCATGACTCATTAATATGCAAGGAAATACACAATTTATACACAGATTTTGAACTATTTTCTATTTAGCCTTCCACAACATGATCAAATAATAATCCATTATTTCTTCCCCCATTAAATTAAACTTTAAAAAATAATTTTCATTAGTCAAATGGAACTAAATTAGAATTCCAATCATAATCAGGATTATTCTGCGATTCTGATTTTTTTTAGGAAAAAATCTTGTTTTGAATCTCATGCCTTCATTTTCCCCCTCACTACATCACAAGGAGGTATGGGTAAAACTGATAAAACTATTTTCATGCCATAGAGAAAAACATGGAGCCCTTTTAAGAAGAATTATCTTGTCAGATTATTTCCCTTCTAACAGATTGGGTCCAGAAAGCAAGTTTCACCTTTAGCAATTTGAGGGGCAGGAAATACTTCATTTTCCCAGTGAAGATAGCATGGCATTATTTATCATTTCTGCAACAGCATAATTACTCACTCAGCATGGCAGCTATAGTTTACAGAACCATGTTATAGCTTGGGTTTGTTTATTGGTTGCACTTTCCTCAGCTGTCCATCATCATGTTGCATCCCTTAGCCACTGTGCTCTTGGAATAATCAGTGGTCAGGCAAAATGACCTATGTGCAAAATGAGCTTCTTCCTTATCATACATGAAAGGACAAGAGTACTTCTAAAATATGTGCTCATATATTCTATTATATGGTACAACCATATTTGCTGCAACTTAACAAAGTAAAATATGCTATTTCTACCTTCATTAGCAGCAACAATTCCATGAACAGGTCATGATGACATGTATTATTGGTTTTGAATTATATAAGAAGGTTCCCTTCTTGTTTTCAGTCTCAACAAATTAAGTCAGGGAACAGTTACAAAGTAGTAATTAGAATTCTTTCAAGTGATGCACTAGAATGGCTTTAGAATATATTTTAGAGCTGAAATGAGTTTTTAAAAAGATATCTGTTCTATCTCTACTTCCCTATCAGTGTCTGCCTCCCCCTCTTGCAGCCTGCCCGAAGTGTTTAGGCAGTTCTGAAATAGCACAAATGAGTTCCAATCATTGGCATATATTGTCTTCCAAGACAGTGTATTGTTCTTTTTGACACTTTCTAGTACAACATTGGTGAGGTAGACGGAAGTTTCCAGATTGGAGGTGTTGAATTCTGCCTACTTTTGAGTTATTTTAAGCCCTAGGTAATCTCCTCTCAGCCTCAGCCTGACATCTCTGCCACTTACCCAACACTAGAGAGAGAAGGGGCCACAACTAAATTGTCTTCATCACCTGACAATCACATATAAACTACTGAGTAGGTCTTACTTTCAGTTCTTAAGATTCAATCCCATTTTTATCTGATGACTGTCTTTTCTGGTGTTAATGTGCTCCCAGCATGGTTGTGATTCAAATTGACCCTATCTGAAATGATGAGCTTGATTTGGGACCCCCTTCATCACTGAAGATCACCTTAAAAAGGAGGTTGGACTTCTGTCTGCCTTGTCCAAGTAGTCAAATCTCCAGCTCCAGTTCCAAGTTGAGAATCAATCTTGTTGACCTGGCAAACACTGGGCTACCCCGTATCTCCTGCCATTTTTTTTCAAACTTCCATATTCTCCTCATGGAACAAAGAAGACTTCTGAAAATGTCTCCACATCCTAAGAGGACTTCAAGGAGTCAGAAAGTGATGGGAATACTTGCCTGTCTCCCTTTCAGTTGTATTCTATCAGATTCACCTCAAGCCTTATTGTTGTACACCCTCCTGCCAACGACAGGCACACAATCTCAAATTTCAGTAAGCTGTGGGAAAGACTTCTTCTCCCACTGTTGCTAGAACAGATTGGTCCTTCAGCACATGGAAGAGCAGTCAGGGAATGAGATGCTAAGATTCTCTTCCGTGAGATCTCTGGATTTTTAACCAGGGGTCTCTAAGTGCTCCCTTACCTGGTTCTGGAAGTGATAACTCATATTCATTTCTGTTGACCCGAAGTGAATTGTGGTAGACACGGATATTTCATTCTTATTAAGCTAGTGCAATTGATTGGAAGCAGGCAAAGGCATGGCTGGTTGGGGAGGCAGGATGATTTGGCTTCTCCCTTAGTGAGGTTTAGTTAGGAGCTATCATGTCCCAACTGCTTCTAGCCAGCTGTCTGTTCTGTATAGAGTATTGAGGGATTTGCACATTTGTTCTTAGCTCTGGTCCTGGCCCCTAATTTGTATACTGAACTTCAACCTGGTACATATAAAACACAGTGATTTAACTTGTGATGTAACAAATAAGTCTAGGAAAGCAGAAAAATCTCAGATGGCAGTTAAGAATGTATGGGAACATTGTTGAATCCATAGTTATGAGGATCACAAAGATATCAATAATATAAATAATGAAACATGGGCCACCTAAAGAGGTGTCAGCAGTGATTCTATTCTATTTTCCCCCAATTTTAAATACGTATGTATATATATATATATTATTTATTTATTTATTTATTTTGCCCTTAGACAAATGGTACCTGTGACTGATGTTTAGGGAAATGCGGGATTAGAAAATGCACAAGTTGTTAAGTACCAAAAAATGAACAGAACTGCATTCATAGCAAGTAGTGACAGTACAATGCAGGGATTGGTGACTTTTCTGTAATTAAAATTCTTGAAAGATAGGTACCTGTATCTTCAAATACTTGAAGACAGGTCCTAAGAGAAACCTGTGAGAGAAACAGCAATAGAAAGAAACTACAGTTGTAAATCCGTTGTAGCATGAGATGTGTTTATTGTAGTGAAATATCTTCAGGAGACTCTTAATTTTTGCTTGATATTTGAATAAAGGGAGACCAAAAGGGCAAGCATTTACATACTTTAAGTGTAAAATAGAATTTATAAGACTACTACAGAATGGGAAAGAGAGAGAGATTGGAAGATTAAAAAAAAATAGGTATTACTAGCACAGCTAGCATTTAATGAGCAATTATTATGTGCAATGCATTCTAAGTCATCTTGAATGTATTAACATATTTAAACTGAAAACACTTTTAATGATACCGAGGCAGAAACCAAAGAGAAAGAATTGACTGTATAATACAAGACTAAATGATTATGTAATTACAAGTATGTTCCTTAGTCTCTTTAAAAAGATAATCTAAACCTACACTAGAAAAACAAGATATTTCTGTAAATATCTTTATTGGCATATTATTAATATCATATTTTACTTTTCAGCTTAATTGAAATGGATGTTGGGCAGAACATCTTTCTCGTGAGAAATTTATTGATACATCTTAAAATTAAGGAAATACTTTGATTATACTAAATGAAAATATGCGAGATAACCACATTTCATATAATAACAGTGGAGACATTAGAACATTACAGAAACATGATTCTATTACCAAAAACAATTTGAACACTTCAGCTGTATCCCATAAGGATGAGTGGCCATAGGTGTCTCAATTCATCCCAGCCAAACTGTTACAAAGCAATATTATACGTCAATATACCTACCCTCTGGTATGGAAGAACTTCACCTAATTTCTCTGTTTATGACAAAAGTCCAGTTGCCAATAATTAAACATGTGATGGATGCTCCCTTAATCATCTAGGATATGCCACCTAAAGTTCTCTTTTCATATTGAGGACCAAACATCATTTTTTAATATGAAAATCACCATATATGTGAAATATAAAAGAGTATGTTTATAATATTTTGTGTACTATCTGTGAGATTTTCACAAACTCAGTTGATCTTTCACTAATTTTCTCTTTAAATATAAATAATAATACTTTACATTAGAAGATTGGTGAGAGAACCAAATGATAAATGCTTATCCACCTGTTATTAATGTCAGAGGATGTATTATTTATATCATGAACAAAATTGTAATTTTTTCCTTATTGTTCTATTCTAAAAAGTAACAGTAAATCTCTACTCACGAAATCAAATATGTTATGTGCTTTCACAACTTCACATGAGCTCTTTGCATTTCCAGACAGCCAGGGTTTATTTTCCTTTCTCAATTGAGTCTAAATTTAAATGGAATAAAATTTAAAAGGTGACATCATATCAAGGAGAACATACTAGGTATGTCATAACGGTAAAATTCATCCACACATGCATTTGTTTTGAGAAAAAAGATCATGTGTGACACCTAGACCCCTGGAAGATGATATCACAAATGTAATAATACATCCTTCTCTGTCTTTCTGTCTGTCTGCAATAACATTCGAAGGTGTTGGTTGACACTTTCAAATGTCAAAGGAAGGAGAGAATAAAAACCTTACAAGGATGAAATATGACTTGATTTTCTTAGAATTTTAGTACCTGAATAAGTTACAAGTAAAGCAATCTTTCCTCCAGATAAACTAAGCTGGCATAACAGAGAAGAAAGTTAATATCTATTGCTGAGCTTGAGAAAGAGCAAATATTTATAAGTGAAAATGAAACCATAAGAAGATTACAAACTCTTTCTTTTTGTAATGAAATAAAATCATGCCCTTCTTTTTCCCGTGTAGTAGCACTTTGGCTAATTTGTAGAATGTATATAAAGCAACAGTGTCTGAATTCTAATTCTCAATTTGGCAGTTAAGCTCAGATAAACTTAAAGAGGTAAATTTCAGAGCCGCATTTTGGTATTAATTTTTTAATAACTGAAACATCTTCAAAATATATTTTTTCTTCTAAACATACTTTCCAAGATTTTTTTTTAAATAAATTTAGCATTTGACCCTAAAGTGCAAATTAGCTATGACATTACCAGTACCTTTCATTCTTTTGGAGAAGAAAATCTAAATTTCTACTAAAATATGTGTATATATGATACATGTATTTCTCCATATATATTCTAATCTACATAAATATATATATAATGTTCATATATACTAATCTACTTCAGCTGTTTTATTGATCTGTAAATATATAAATCTCTGTCTTATTGATCTATAAACAAATGCACTAAGAAAAAATGTTTTAGTTACTAGGAGTTTATAAATTGTTTTAATATCAGGTAAAGCAGGTAAACAAGTCATATTACTTTTATTATTCAGATATATCCTATTCCTGCATTTTTGCTCTCTGATAAAATGTTAAAAATCATTATCTGAGTCAAAGAAGCAAACATATAAACTGACATTTAATTTAGATCTTGATAAATGTATAAATCCTTAAAACATTGACTTCTTTGCAGTATTTATTTTTATATGTATAAAAAGATATGCTATGTATCCTTAGTTGGATATTCAGTTCAGCTCAGTTGCTCAGTCATGTCTGACTCTGTGACCCCATGAACTGCAGCACACCAGGCCTCCCTGTCCATCACCAACTCCCAGAGTCCACCCAACCCATGTCCATTGAGCAGTGAAGTCATCTAACCATCTCATCCTCTGTCATCCCGTTCTCCTCCTGCCCTCAATCTTACCCAGCATCAGGGTCTTTTCCAATGAGTCAGCTCTTCACATCAGGTGGCCAAAGTATTGGAGTTGCAGCTTCAAAATCAGTCTTTCCAATGAACACCCAGGACTGATCTCCTTTAGGATGGACTGGTTGGATCTCCTTGCAGTCCAAGGGACTCTCAAGAGTCTTCTCCAACACCACAGTTCAAAAGCATCAATTTTTCGGTGCTCAGCTTTCTTCACAGTCCAACTCTCACATCCATACATGACCACTGGAAAAACCATAGACTTGACTAGACAGACTTTTGTGGACAAAGTTATGTATCTGCTTTTTAATATGATGTCTAGATTGGTCATAACTTTCCTTCCATAAGCATCTTTTAATTTCATGGCTGCAATCACCATCTGCAGTGATTTTGGAGTCCAGAAAAATAAAATCAGCCACTGTTTCCACTGTTTCCCCATCCATTTGCCATGAAGTGATAGGACCAAATGCCATGATCTTAGTTTTCTGAATGTTAAGCTTTAAGCCAACTTTCACACTCTCCTCTTTCACTTTCATCAAGAGGCTCTTTAGTTCTTCACTTTCTGCCATAAGGGTGGTGTCATCTGCATATCTGAGGTTATTGATATTTCTCCCAGCAATCTTGATTCCAGCTTGTGTTTCTTCCAGCCCAGCGTTGCTCATGATGTACTCTGCATACAAGTTAAATAAGCAGGGTGACAATATATGGCCTTGTCATACTCTTCCTATTTGGAACCAGTCTGTAGTTCCATGTCCAGTTCTAACTGTTGCTTCCTGACCTGCATACAGGTTTCTCAAGAGGCAGGTCAGGTGGTCTGGTATTTTCATCTCTTTCAGAATTTTCCACAGTTTATTGTGATCCACACAGTCAAAGGCTTTGACATAGTCACTAAAGCAGAAATAGATGTTTTTTCTGGAACTCTCTTGCTTTTTCGATGATCCAGAGAATGTTGTCAATTTGATCTCTGATTCCTCTGCCTTTTCAAAATCCAGCTTGAACATTGGGTATTAGATGTTTTAAATTTAAGATGTTAAATTTTCTGACTGGTTAGTTGTTTCTAGACTTTTATACTTGAAAAATACTTATTTTGGTAAAAACATGTAACATAAGATCTACTCAGTTAACAAATTTTAAGTGTTCCTTGCAGTAGTTAACTATAGATAAATATTGTACATCAGATCTCTAGAAATTAATCATCTTGCATAATTGACACTTTGTATTCATCAATTAGCAACTCCCCATTTTCCCCTCTCTGCCTGGTAACCACCATTTCTACTTCTTAATTCTATAAGCTTTACTATTTGATACCTCATATAAGTGGCATTATGCAGGATTTGTCTGGAGTCGTTTCTAGCGCTCTTGTTGTTCAGTTGCTCAGTCATGTCCGACTCTTTGCAACCCCATGGACTGCAGCACGCCAGCCTTTCCTGTCCATCACTATTTCCCAGAGTTTACTAAAACTCATGTCCATTGAGTCGGTGATGCCATTCAGCCATCTCATCTGCTGTTGCCCTCTTCTCCTCCTGCCTTTAATCTTTCCCAGCATCAGGTCTTTTCCCGTGAGTCATCTCTTCACATCAGTAAGCCAAAGTTTTGGATTCAACTTGAGGATCAGACCTTCCAATGGAAATTAAGTGTTGATTTCCTTTAGGATCAACTGGTTTGATCTCCGTGCAGTCCAAGGGACTCTCCTGCACCACAACGTCTTTGACACTCAGCCTTCTTTATGGTCCAACTCTCACATCTCTATATGATGACTGGAAAAAACAGTTTTGACTCTATGGACCTTTTTTGGCAAAGTGATGTGTCTCCTTTTTAATCTGCTGTCTAGGTTTGTCATACCTTTCCTTCCAAGGAGCAAGCATCTTTTAATTTTATGGATGCAGTCACCGTCCACAGTGATTTTGGAGCCCAAGAAAATAAAATCTGCCCCTGTTTCCACATTTCCCCATCTATTTGCCATGAAGTGATTGCACCAGAAGCCATGATCTTAGTTTTCTGAATGTTGAATTTTGAGCCAGCTTTTTCATTCTGCTGTTTCACCCTCATCAAGAGGCTCTTTAGTTCCTCTTTGTTTTCTGCTATTAGAGTGGTATCATCTGCATATCTGAGGTTGTTGATAGTTCTCCTAGCAATCTTGATTCCAGTTTCTGCTTCATCCATCACAGCATTTTTCATGATGTACTCTGCATATAACTTAGATGAGCAAGATGACAATATGTAGCCTAGATATACTCCTTTCTCAATTTTGAACCAGTCTGTCCTTCTATATCCAGTTCTAACTGTTGCTTCTTGGGCTGCATACAGCTTTCTCAGAAGGCAGGTAAGATGGTCTGCTATTCACATCTTTTAAAGAATTTTCCACAGTGTGTTGTGATCCACACAGTGAAAGGCTTTAGCATAGTCCATGAAGTAGAAGTAGGTGTTTTTCTGAAAATCTTTTGCCTTTTCTATGATCCAACGGATGTTGGCATCTTGCTCTCTGGTTCCTCTGTCTTTTCTAAATCTGGAAGTTCTTGGTTCACTGTTCTAATGTTCTAACATTATTCTAATGTTCTAACTGTACTGTTCTAATGCTCTGTGTCTAGCTTATTTCACTTTGAAGAATCTCGAGGATACTGTACAATTTGCTAACATTTTACTTAGTGTCATTTTACACCAATTATCAGCCTCCATTGTCAGGTTTTAAAAGCAATGTTATGCTGATATCATAAACAGAATCTCAAGGTGGTTTTTCTCTGCAAATGTTCTGAAACATTTTAATTATCAAGAGAATTAACTGTTCTTCAAAGTTTGGACAGATTTAATTTAAAACATTGGTAAGCTTTGGTAACCTTCTAGAGTAGGAGAATTAAAGAAGATAAGGAGGTGATGCCATTAGACTGTAGATATCATTCTCTCTCAAATATTTTATCTGTATCCCTTGGTCCTCCTTGGCATTTGCTTGGTTCAAGGGTGTTTTCTTATATTGACTATTTGACTTTTCCACTAATTTATTTCTTTTTTTTCTAGAGTCACTTAATTTTGTACCTAGGATGTATATTTTTATTTCTCCATATATGTCATTTTCTTTTGCATCTCTTTTAATCACTTTGCCCCCTTCTGTGGAATCTGAGTAAGACTCTCAAATTTGCATTTTCCATCACTGAATATTATAAAGCTTCAGTTCTCCTCCTCCTTACTTCTAATGTAGTGTTTAATCTCCTTTCTTATATATGAAGTATCCTTAAAATGCTCCCTAATTCAGCTAACTCTTTGGGACCTGGTAATTAGTCAGAAAAAAATTAGTTGCTGTATCTTATATTTTACATTTCATATTTTCATTCTTAAATATTTTAACACAGTAAAATATTTTTTATGAAATTTACATGCATATATTTTATTAAAAAAAGAAATCTTTTTATCTGTTACCTTTTCCTGTATTTGTCTATTACATTGTTAAACATTAAAAAAATTTCTAAGCTATTGTTTGTATACACATATACACTAATCTTTAAATAAGGCAAGATCTGTATATTCTTTTGATTTCCCGTAAGTAGCGTGTGTAAATTTCTCTCAGTTCCTTCTCTGTCAATTTGAGCATTCTTGACTTCCTATGGAGTTACATCCTGATGAAACCGTGGTAAGTTGAATACATACTTAATGCATTTAGCCTACTGAATATCATAGCTTAGCCTAGTTTACCTTAAACGTGGTCAGAACATTTACATTAGCGTAGAGTTGGGCAAAACCATCTAGCACAGAGCTTACTTTATAATAAAGAGTTGGCTATCTTACATAATTTATTGAAA
Organism: Cervus canadensis; assembly: GCF_019320065.1. Taxonomy (NCBI): domain Eukaryota; kingdom Metazoa; phylum Chordata; class Mammalia; order Artiodactyla; family Cervidae; genus Cervus; species Cervus canadensis. Next base: position 21,105,078 of record NC_057394.1, on the reverse strand, counting down.
ACTGGTACTAAAAGTGAAAAACAGAATGGTTACAAGTGTATCTGGTGGTTTTCCCTCATGGTTGAGTGACAGACTTGGAGCTGTGCTCAATGCTACTGCCCAGCATCAGGAAAGGCTATCAGAGCTAATATCGCTAGACCAGGAAAATATCAAAATTTAAAATTTGAAATATAGATCCCATTGAACTTTGTTAAGGCTTTTGCACCTTACCAAACTCAAAAAGATCATATTGAACAGTCCTAAGTCAGATACCATCTGTACTGGCAGAATTCTCAACTGACATAGGTTGAAGACTCCTTGATAGACCCAGGCTTTAATCAATTTTAGGTATTTAGGATAATGCAAACCTTTGCCAAGCTTAGCTCTTTTCTTCTGCCAAGTTTACTTTCTTAGTAAAGGTCCTTTTCACTTACTTGTGGTTTCAAAGAATATTGAACTGTTTGGAATACAAGGGCCAGAACAGGTACAGATATGAAGGAGCTAATGGTCAATTTGAAGGGATGAAATGACCATGACCATTTTTAAGTCAGGTCTAGTCCATAGGTCATGGTCAGCAATGACCAAGGAAATTGGAGATGGCCTATAAAATAGAATGGGTTAATGAAAATGTCATTTACTCCTCTTTTACCAAAATACTTTACTGTCCTACTTGAGCACTGAATTTGTCTTTTATTTTAATTAACCTTAGTACTGGAGTCTGGACAAATATTAACCAGTATTCCTAGCTGTGACTTTATAGAAAATACATCCTTGTGCTTTAATGAGAACAGTAAGCATTTGTAAGAAATTATGTAATAAAATCTGTTAAATGTTTATTGTATATGCTACAGATGTATAAAATGTGCATAATGAAAATTCTTCTTGTTGACATGAGATACACCACTATAAATAATCATCTTTGTCTTGGATTGCAATACAGAAATAAACACACACAGACACACACACACATATATATAGGACCTATCTGTGCTTAGGTGTGCTTTCTCCATTTTGTTTTCCTGGCCTTCTTGTCAAGATGTCATTGATCACTTCACACTACTAGGAGTATAACTGAGTTTAGCAGTTCTCTCCCTGATTCTAATCTACTTTGAAGCAGAAGCAGAGTATTAGTTTCACTGAGATTCAGAGCCGCCCTGAATATTGTATTAAGTGAGGGTCAAAAGTCTTTGAAAATGGACTAGAGGCCTTATTTATGGAGAAAAGAATAAAAGCTTTAATTTCATTGATTTTCCATGCTTTTATACTTACCACTGTAGTATAGAATCTTCGAGTTTGGTTGTTAGATAAAATATTACTATAGACCAAACTTACACAGGCTTCCCTGGTAGCTCAGCTGGTAAAGAATCTGCCTGCAATGCAGGAGACCAGGGTTCGATTCATGGGTCAGGAAGATCCCTTGGAGAAGGGATAGGCTACCCACTCCAGTATTTGAGCTTCCTTGGTGACTCAGCTGGTAAAGAACCTGCCTGCAATGTGGGAGACCTGGGTTTGATCCCTGGGTTGGGAAGATCCCCTGGTAAAGAGAATGGCTATTCACTCCAGTATACTGGCCTGGAGTGGAGTCGCAAAGAGTCAGACATGACTGAGCGACTTTTCACAAACTTAAATATGTAGTGCACATCTCTGTGTTCCACTCTAATAGAAGGAACTGTATCTTATTTACCCTTCTCTTTCTAGCTCCTAGCAAAGTTCATGACATATGATAGGGATTCATTTAATATTAACTTGAACCAAAGTACTAACTATATATCCCCTTTTCATATACCACATGCATTTGAAACTTAGTAGGTGAAAAGCTAAATCTGACATCCCACCTTTGTTTTCTAGTCAATTTGGTTTTTCTCCTCCTGTATTTCCAATTTTAATGAATAGTTCAAACCCTCATCCATTTACACAGGCCAAGAGCCTCAGAGTCAATTTGTGTTTCTCTTTTCCCTTCACTCCTGATAACTAGTTGATAACCAGATCTTGTCTATTTTCCTCTCCTAAATAGCTCTTGAGTCCATGACCTCCTCTCTACTATAACTGTCCTGTCTTGGTCAAGACCTTCATAATTCTTAATGTCTCCAAAATAGTTCTGTCCCTTCCAATTTATTTTCTATATTCCTTCCAAAAATTTTTTTTTTCAAATAAAAATCTGATCATTAAATTTAGCTCAAAGTTAAATTTATCTCCTTGACAAAGTTGAGAATTCAGGGAGGCCAAGGCAGCTGGAATTGACAGGGCAGAATAACTGAGAAAATAAAAATCATACAAAGAGAGAACTTCAGAGATTTGTAGGGAATATTGCTTGAATCTTTATCATAATATTGATCAACACCTATGCTTGAGGAATCAACCCAAGACCAAGGAAAGAACCACTGGGATGAAGAAAGTAAAAAAAGACTCACAGCTCACTCAAGGCCATGAATCATTTGTGTTTCTACTAACCAAGGGAGCAAAATCCTTGAATCAGGTAGGATACCCAGAAGGGTCTCACTAGTTGAAAAAATTCTACCTAGATTAAGAGCTGTTCTGGTTCTACCAAGAAATGCTTTAAAAGTGTTAGTGAAAGTGTTAGTTGCTCAGTTGTATTTGATTCTTTGTGACCCTATGGGCTGTAACCCGCCAGACTTCTCTGTCCATGAAATTCTCCAGGCAAGAATACTAGAGTGGGTTGCCATTCCCTTCTCCAGGAGATCTTCCCAACCCAAGGATTGAACCCTGGTCTCCTGCAATGCAGGCAGATTTTTTACTGTATTGTAATTGGATTTCCCCAAAGGAGAGGAGAAAGAATTTCAGAAAATGCTATTTTAAAGAATAATTACTAAATATCTTATATATTTGGTAAACTAAACTCTCTTTGGTCCAGTGAATGTCCAAAGTCCCATCTTTTCTTGAACTTGCTACTGATCTGAGAATTGTTAAGAGGCAAGTTCACATGGAATAAGTGAGAGCAAAGGAAATTTTCTGTTGATAAGTCTACTGGAGATGGCTAGGAAGAGTACCAGTCCTCACGGAGTGAAGTGCTGAAGGGAGTGATTCAGTTAAGTTCAGTTCAGTCGCTCAGCCATGTCTGACTCTTCGCGACCCCATGATTCGCAGCACGTCAGGCCTTCCTGTCCATCACAAACTCCCGGAGTTTACTCAAATTCATGCCCATCGAGTTGGTGATGCCATCAGCCATCTCATCCTCTGTCGTACCCTTCTCCTCCTGCCCACAATCCCTCCCAGCATCAGGGTCTTTTCCAATGAGTCAGCTCTTCGCATCAGGTGGTCAAAGGATTGGAGTTTCAGCTTCAGCATCAGTCCTTCCAATGAACACCCAGGACTGATCTCCTTCAGGATGGACTGGTTGGATCTCCTTGCAGTCCAAGGGACTCTCAAGAGCCCTTCTCCAACACCACAGTTCAAAAGCATCAATTCTTCGGCGCTCAGCTTTCTTCACAGTCCAACTCTCACATCTGTACATGACCACTGGAAAAACCATAGCCTTGACCAGACGGACCTTTGTTGGCAAAGTAATGTCTCTGCTTTTTAATATGCTATCTAGATTAGTCATAACTTTCCAAGGAGTAAGTGTCTTTTCATTTCATGGCTGCAGTCACCATCTGCAGTGATTTTGGAGCCCAAAAAAATAAAGTCTGACACTGTTTCCACTGTCTCCCCATCTATTTCCCATGAGGTGATGGGACCAGATGCCATGATCTTAGTTTTCTGAATGTTGAGCTTTAAGCCAACTTTTCCACTCTCCTCTTGCATGTTCATCAAGAGGCTTTTTAGTTCCTCTTCACTTTCTGCCATAAGGAAGTGTCATCTGCATATCTGAGGTTATTGATATTTCTCCTGGCAATCTTGATTCCTTCTTGTGCTGCTTACAGCCCAGCGTTTCTCATGATGTACTCCACATATAAGTTAAATAAGCAGGGTGACAATATACAGCTTTGATGTACTCCTTTTCCTATTTGGAACCAGTCTGTTGTTCCACGTCCAGTTCTAACTGTTGCTTCCTGACCTGCATACAGGTTTCTCAAGAGGCAGGTCTGGTTGCAAAGTTTGAACACTATGACACCCAAGATGATTCTGTTAAGGATAAGCCACCCACCTGGCAGCAGTCTGGGAATTCACAGCATCTTCTAAGTAACCATCCCTGATAAATGATCAACTTCTTGCTTTTTTTAATATTCCTCTTCTTCCAGATATTTTTGGTCTCTCTTTGAAATCTATGAAAACTTTTCTTCTTTCTTATATCTACTTATCAATTACTGTCTTCTGGGGGTTAAAACTTCCATAAAACAGAGGTCAATAGTACCAGAGTAATTTGTCTCTTAGCGACCATTACCACCCACTCTGGTCCATAGCTAGAGCAAGGCCCATGGGATGGCCACTTATTAACTCAGCTGAAAGAGGAGACAATAGGGAAAGTATTCATGGAGAAAACTTTATATCTCAGCAATTTATAGATACAAAGGGCATGAAATTCTGACTTTCTAGTTTGACATAATTCTCTGTTAGTCTTTTATTATACACCAATAATTAGAGTATTTGGCCATCCTTTGTCATTATGTAAGTTTTTAGTATAAATAGGTGGAAAATGAAACTGTTAGCTACTCTGTTGTGTACAACTCTTTGCAACTCCATGGACTGTAGCCCACCAGGCTTCTATATCCATGGAATTCTTCAGGCAAGAATACTGGAGTGGATAGCCATTCCAGGGGATCTTTCCCAGTGGATCTTCCCAACCCAGGGATTGAACACGGGTCTCTTGTATTGCAGGCAGATTCCTTACCATTTGAGTCACAGGGAAGCCCATAAATAGGTGGATAAATAGGTGGAAGACAGTTAAAAATATATCAGGTTACATATTGTGTAACATCTTGCACCATAGATCACTATGTTTTTCTTAATATGTTTTAATATGTTCAGTAAGACATTTTAGATGAAGGGCATAGAAATTACAGAGTAACCCCAGCCACAGAATCAAATGTATTGAGCATCATCTCCAAAAGATTTTAGAAATAATCTTGCCACAACTTATCAGCCACTAAATTCAGTGATGAACATTAAATAGCTTTTTGTTCCATTATTATCTTATTTTCTTTGATAAAGCTGATCATGAAAGAATAGACTCTATTGTAAAGAATATCAGGAAAAAAGTATGAAATCTTCTTTTGTCCCATTGGAGCTAAGCCATGTTTCCCTCCTTTTCTGTTCATGCTGAAGATAAAATGAAAAATCTAATGACCTTCTAAAGTGGTTTTTAAAAGGACTCTATCACAGATGCTGTGAAATCCTGCCTGATTTAAGTCCTGTGAGTACCTGACTCTCTTGAGATGGCAAATGCATTGCTCACAGAACACTGCACTATTCAAGTTTGTCTATGGAGTCTCATTCATCACAGTGATCTGTGGGCATGATAACATAATCTGTATACAGTGTTCATTTTTCTCTGGGGTGGTCTGGGCATTTTTAAACCAGTTCCTCAAAGATTATCCCTTCAATCCTTTCTGACAATTTTTACTTCCAGAACTTACTGAGCACAGACTGTATTTTGCACCTGGGTGGGGAATCCTCTAGGACCTAGTAAAATCCAGGAGGCATTGTAAAGCAAATGGGTGCAGATGGTAAGCATCTGAACAGAAAACATTAAAGATAAAAATGGGCAAAATATATGTTTAAGGTCCAGAAGTAAAAAGCAGCCAAGATTTCTTTCTTCTACTCACTGCTTCCAGAAATGACGCTATAAAAAATCATGAGAACTTCCCTCTCATAGTTCTCATTGCTGTTCTCACTGAAATAGGGACCCTGAGATCAACTATGTAGCTAAGGAGACAGATTAGAGTTTGAGTCTGAGACAGATATATCCCCCTACCTCTGTCTACAGAAAGAAGCATTGAACTGCTTAGTAGCCACAAGCAAACCGTGTGTCCAGATCTTGGTTTTTTTGGTCCCATGCCTACTTAGAGAAACAAGAGCTTCTTAGAGGAATGTCTGATTCTAGGACTAGGGCAAAGAAGGTACAAGAGATATAACTGGAAAACCTTCGTGTGCCCAAAAGTAAAAAAAAAAAAAAAAAAAAAAAAATTCATAGGCGAATAAGAGAAACCAGTCAAAAAAACAGAGTTGGCTTGACAGGGTTCCCATTGACTAAAGCAAATGACAATTTGAGCACTAACATAAATGAGCACCTCGATGAATTGTAACCCACTGAATGGAGTAGAAAATAAGTGAATACAAGAGAAATGCGAACATTTTCTTAAATTAGTGTGCAGACTGATAATTGTAGAAGGGAGTGATGGGGTAAACAAATATATAATTTGTAAACCATGATAATAAAGATGAGTTCAGGCAAGGCACATACATCACAGAGTACAATATCTATGGAAACAGATGGATGAGGAGTGGGCTATTTGCAAATTCTCAGTGTCTCACCATAGACTGACTGTCTGGTGGTAACAAGGGGAAAAAGAAAACTAAGGAGGGGAGAAAGCAAACAGCAACTTGACCTGGTGATCCAGATTAATCTCATCATTAAGAGGCATATAGACATCATGTGTCTTGGTATGTGATACCCTGAGAAGGACATATCACTCTGCATATTCCGGCTGGAGCTGCATAACCTGTGTTCTCTAATCATGAGAATTCATTAGTGGCGGTGGTGTTAGTTGGCTCAGCGTGTCCGACTCTTTGTGACCCCATGGACTCATTAGTCCACTCATTAGCCCACCAGGTTCCTCTGTCCATGGAATTCTTCAGGCAAGAATGTTGGAGTGTGTTGCTATTCCCTTCTCCAGGGATTGAACCTGGGTCTCCCACATTGCAGAGAGATTCTTTACTGTCTGAGCCACCATTAGGAGAAGGACACATTCAGTTCAGTTCAGTTCAGTCGCTCAGTTGTGTCCGACTCTTTGTGACCCCATGAATCGCAGCACGCCAGGCCTCCCTGTCCATCACCAACTCCCGGAGTTCACTCAAACTCATGCCCATCGAGTCGGTGATGCCATCCAGCCATCTCATCCTCTGTCGTCCCCTTCTCCTCCTGCCCCCAATCCGTCCCAGCATCAGGGTCTTTTCCAATGAGTCAGCTCTTCTCATGAGGTGGCCAAAGTATTGGAGTTTCAGCTTCAACATCAGTCCTTCCAATGAACACCCAGGACAGATCTCCTTTAGGATGGACTGATTGGATCTCCTTGCAGTCCAAGGGACTCTCAAGAGTCTTCTCCAACACCACAGTTCAAAAGCATCAATTTTTCAGTGCTCAGCTTTCTTCATAGTCCAACTCTCACATCCATACGTGACCACTGGAAAAACCATAGCCTTGACCAGACGGACCTTTGTTGGCAAAGTAATGTCTCTGCTTTTTAATATGCTACTCAAGCTCAAATTAAGAAAGAAATTTTATAAAATTAGAAATTGTATTAAAGTAAAATTTGTTTTAATTAAATTGTTAAAGTTTATTAAAATGAAAAGCAGCCTGAAGTTTTAAAAAATGCCAATATTATGACAGAGAAAAGCTAAAAAACTCTTAGAGACTGAAAGAGGTGAGGGAGATATGAAAATTATAAATGCAGCATGTGACCCAATACGTGGTCATGGACTGGAAATACAGACTACAGATTAAATGAAAATATTAATCTCAGTGTTAAATTTCCATAATTTATTTCTCATTTTATTTCTTGAATTTCCAGGGATTTAAGTTTGGAGAGTCGTATCACTGTTTCTTCAACTTCATGGTCAGTTTTAGAGAAAGAATTTCTTCAGCAGGAATGTTTTGATTCATATTTTTCTGTTTTCTCCTATAGTAGATTTGTTCTTATAGATTTTTTGAATTTTATCTTTCTCTATTGTCAGGTATTTTGTGGACAGAATTCTGAGTCCAAAAACATCCTTTACTATCAGTGTGGTGAAGTGCCGTTTTCCTAATGGAAGACGTTAGCAGTTTGGGTAGAAAGGGCGTCAGTGGCATCTCTCACTTCTCTTTCATTGATGCATGTTCCTTAATTTTACCTTTTTACTTTGCTTTGTGCTTTCACTGCCATGAATCCAAGTCAAATAAGGCAACTGACATTTTTCAGAACCAGAATTTCCTTCATTATTTCTTTTATCAGATTCCTCAAAGGGTCCAGAGGCTTCGCCCTTCAAACCATGTTTAAATTATACAGTCTTGTTTTCACTGTGGATGGTGACAGAGAAAGTAACATTCAGGAAATAAAAGCTGGGAATGTATATTGTAAGCATATCATGACAGCTGCATTATTTCTCCTTTTCCTATGTTTTTGGTCCACCCAAATAATAATGTGTATTTGCTGTGGGTTGAGAAATCAACCTACATTGGGCTGGTAACTTATTGTTGAAGGCAATGGAACTGGTAAGGTTTCTTTGAGTGAGCTCTTGATCAGCAGTATAAAGTAGGTGTCTGCCAGGGATTTTTGTTGTTTGGTTTATTTATTTTGGAAATTCATAGAGCTCTTGTCTTTTCATGGAAAGCCAGTCTCACCTCTGAGTCATCCTCAATTATAGCCTCATCTTCACAGAATTTCATGCCTCAAGGAGAAGTCACACCACCCACCTTCGTGGACCACTCTTCCATGGTCGTCCAGTGGTGGCTCAACAGGTCTTACACTATTAGAACTGTGAATTCTTTGAAGGCAAGTGTCTCCCTTACCCTTCCATCCACATAAAGATGTAAGGCACACCACCTGTGTCTACTAACGGAATGGGGCAGGACTGTTGTAGGTGGGCTACATTTTTAGTTTTAGCCCAGGCCTGGGGTTTGCTGTGTGTCCTGAGTTGAATGTGTGCTTCGACAACTTAGCTAGGGGACCTTAACTGGTCTGTGTAGAGCATTGGGCGACGTGGGAGTTTTCCCCAAAAGGAAATGGGCAGGTAGAAAAGAAGCACAGGATAAATGAGAGAGAAAGTAGAGGCAGTCTGTACCACAGGACAGAAAACTAAAGCCAAAATCCAGACCATGCCAAGAGGTATTGTATTTTTAAGGAGAGTGATTAACACACAACTTAAGGTATTTGCAATGCTACAGTGGCTGCAGCATACATTATTGTGACTCTCCAAAACTTGAGTATGTTAAAATATATATAACATATGTAAGTGTTTTGTTTTTAGGAACGGGAAGGAAAATGCTGTTTCCTGACTGGGTTAAAAGAGAATAAAAACCATAGGCATGGAACACTTACACAGTTGTGAAAATGAAACCAAATCAGAAGCAGAAACTTAAAGGGAGGGATGACCACAAAATTACATCTTTAGATAATTTGCTAAAACCGTGAGTAGGATTTTCCAGAAAATATGAATTGAAGACTTAAGGCAATTTCATCTAGTGTTTAAGAAGCAGGGCGTCCATGCTGGTTTCTCAGATTTATTTCTCTCTGTCTCTCTATAGAGGCACAATGCTTCTTGCATAGTAGGCTACATATTTGCTTAAGAGGTGAGCCCAAGATGTTTTCAGTTTGTTTGTTTGTTTGTTTTAAATTAATTAATTTATTTTAATTGGAGGCTAATTACTTTGCAATATTGTGGTGGTTTTTGCCATAGCTTGACATGAATCAGCCATGGGTGTACATGTGTTTCCCGTCCTGAACCCCCCTCCCACCTGCTTCCCCATCCCATCCCTCAAGATTGTCCCAGTGCACCGGCTTTGAGTCCCTGTTTCATGCATGGAACTCGGACTGGTGTTATAACTGAACAGTTTTTGCTAGTTTTAGAAGTAAATAGCCAGTGGAATCTATTTTACCATTGCAATGCAAACGATCAAGATTAGAAGACACCCAAGTGCCAAACAGCAGAGAAATGACTAAACAAATTATAGTACATAAGCACTATGTCATACATGCCACAATTATGAAGACTGAAGTATTATCTATATAAGTTGACATAAAGTTTTCCAAGACCTGATGTCATGTGAAAAATATATGCTGCCCAATATACAGATACAGCTATCCTATTTTATGAAAAATCTCTGGGAGCATATATAGTAACAACAGCATTTCCTCTAGTGAAAGGACTTAATTGGGTATAAAAGTAGATCTTCATTTTTCACTTTCTATCCTTCTGTTTTATTTAAAGCATTGTTATGGGAATTAATATATATAAAATGTAATATAATTCATATATATTATTATATAACATACATACAAAGTATAAAATTAAACTGTTTTTCAGGGACATGGCCAATTGAGTAAATTCAAAATGCTTTCTGTTACAATTAAGATACTGGATAAATATAGAAATTGTATGTGCATATATTTACATATGTATATATGTATAATGCTGAGCTCATTGACAAAAATTGGAAATAAAAACCCACAGATACTCCCAATAAATGGGAAGAGGAGATAGTACATGTCAGGTGGGAACTAGATCAGGTAAATCTTTGTTAGATGTGGATGTGGTTATCAGACTGGGAAATAGACCATCACAAATAAATGGTTGGGATTCTCTCTTTATTCAGTTTTATTGCAGCATAATTTGATAAGGTGACACTCACCAATTTAACTTGCACAGCTCAATGAGCTTTGATAAATGCATGGTTGTATATCTACACCACAATCAAATATAGAACACTCTCACCAAGCCAGAGACCTCTCTGGTGGTTCTTTGTAATCAATATCTTTCTTTCACACCCAGCTCCTAGGAACTATTGATCTGACTTCTGTCCTTATAGTTTTGTGTTTTCCAGAATTTCATATAAATGGAATAATACATTAGGTATGCTTTTCGAATCTGGTTTCTTTCCACTTAGCAGAATGTTTTTGAGATTCATTCTTTTTGTTACCTGTACCAATAGTTCATTCCTTCCTTTTATTGACAGTGTCCTATTGTGTTGCTTTACCATGATAGGTTTAGTTATTCATCAGTTAATGGACATTATGGTTGATTGGAATTTGGAATTATTCTACTTAAAGCTGCTATAAACATTTGTGTACAGGTTCTATGTGGGCATATCTTTTTCAGTTTCCTCAAATATCTAGGAGTAGAATTGCTGGATCATATAGTAAGTACACGTGTGAATTTGTAAGATAAACTGTCAATCTGTTCTCCAAAGTGGCTTAGTAATTTACATTCTTAACAGAAATTTGTTAGAATTTAATTATTTTATATCCTTGCCATAGCTTGGTTTTGTTATCATTGTTACTATATCTTTATTTTTGTTTTATGTTCTAATATGTAGTGGTATCTCATTGTGGTTTCTAATTTGTATTCCCCTAATGATTATGTTGCACTTGTCATCTTTATTGTTTTTTGGTACATCATATGTTCAAATCTTTTACCTTTCTTTTTTTTTTACTGAATTGTTTCATTGTTTTAATATTGAGCTGTGAGAACTTTATGTTCTGGATGCATATGAAATAAATGTTTTGCAGATATTTTCTTCATTATATAGGGTTGGTCTAATTTTCTTAGTGGAGATCTTCAAAGAGTAAGAGTTCTTAATTTGTATGAAGCCTAATTTTGCAATTTTTTGCTTTTTGTCCATATTTTTTGCATTGTCAAAGAAATATTAACCATGTTCATACAGATTTCATGAATTTTCTTTTACAGTTTCTATAGTTTTGTACATTACATTTAGGCCTGTGATCTATTTCAATATTTGTGGTCTATTAATATTTATGTAAGTTGAAAGGGAAGGATCAAGGCTTCTTTTTTTTTTTTTTTTGCATAGGATGCCCATTATTAAGCATCATTTATTGAAAAGACAGTTCTTTCACCACTGAAAATCACTTACTGTGGAAAATTAGTTGACCACATATATGTAGACCTATGTTTATACATTCTACTCTGTCCCATTGGCCTGTGTCTCTCTTTACATCAATACCATCCTATCTTGATTAGTGTAACTTTATAACACAGATCATATAGTAAGCTTTTTTCTGACTTCTAAACAGGCTTTAAAATTTATTCACCACCTTCATGTTTTTTTTCTTGAAATATAGTTGACTTACAATAGGTGTATGACATACACTAGGTATATGACATAATGATTTGATATTTACATATATTATGGGATTATCACTATGGTAAGCCTGGTAACCATCTGTCACCATACAAAGTTATTATAGTATCACTGATTATATTCCTTATGCTATACATTAAATCCCTGTGACTTATTTATTTTATAACTAGAAGTTTGCTTCTTAATCCCCTTCAGAAGTTTGCCCCAGCTCCTATCTCTTTATCCTTTGGCAATCAGCAGTTTGTTCTCTGAATCTGAGAAAGTTGCTCAGTCATGTCCGACTCTTAGTGACCCCATGGAATTCTCCAGGCCAGAATACTGGAGTGAGTAGTTATTCCCTTCTCCAAGGGATCTTCCCAACTCAGGGATTGAACCCAGGTCTCCCACATTGCAGGAGGATTCTTTACCAGCTCAGCCACCAGGGAAGCCCCTGTATCTATGAGTCTGCTTCTATTTTGTTTTATTTGTTTATTTGTTTTGTTTTGTTTCAGATCCTATATCTAAGTAAAATCACATGGCATTTGCCTATCTCTTTCTGAGTTATTTCACTTAGTATAATACCCTTTAGGTGCATCCATGTTGTTGCAAATGTCAAGATTTCATTCTTAGAGGAATCTTTTCAAAATCAAGTAGTGTAAAAAGTCCTCTGCTTGTGTTCCTTTAAAAATCATTTTGGTTATTTGCAAGGCTTTGTGTTTCCCATGTAAATTTTAGAATCAGCTTGTCAATTGTTATAAAAGATGTATACTGGGATTTTGTTTGGGATTATTCTGAATCAATAGATCGGTTTTGGAAGAACTGAAATCTTAACAAAGCTTAGCCTTTCAATCCATAAACATAGGGTATCACTCCATCGCATTAGGTCTGTATTAAGTTCTCTCATCAAATGCTTTTCATCTCCAACATACAGATCTTGCATATTTTATTAAGTCTATTCATAATTTCATGATTTGATATGTTATAAATGGTATTATGTTTCTTACAACTTCCCAATATTTTTTTCTCATATATACAAGTATAAATTGTTTTTGGTATCTTGACTTGGCTTCTTTTGACCTTGAAAAATTGTGTTATTTTAAATTTTCTGGAGAATATACAGGTTTTTCCCCCCTAACCTTCATGCTTTTTATATTTTTTCCCTTACTGCATTCACTTAGACCTCCAGTAAAATGTTGAATGGAAATTATTACATCAGATATCTTAACGTTGTACTCGACCTTAGGGGAAAGACATTTAGTTTTTCACCATTTAGTATGGGAAGATACCCTGAAGAAGGGACTGGCTACCCACTCCACTATTCTCACTTGGGGAATTCCATGGACAGAGGAGCAGGGTGGGCTACAGTCCATGGAGTAGCAAAGAGACATGACTGAGCAACTAACACTTTGCTTTTCACTTCTTGTATCTCTGCACCTGTTATTAGATAGGACTGTGCAAAGTCGCTACTAGTGAAATAAGTCAGACAGGTCTTCTACATTATTTATACTGATAAATAGCATTATGTTTAGTCTTTTTAACATGTCTAATCTTTTGTGGTTATTTTAAAATACATCCTTCAATTCATATTTATAGTACTATATTAATCTCTTTATAAAAATATATAAGATCTAATTACTGACATAGAATACTAGGACTATTATACACTTCTGTAGAATAGACAAAGTAAACCTTCCTCCTAGTGAAGATTTGAGTACCCACTATTCATTTCTATCAACAGATAAATATCCTTTCATTAAGTAATTATAGTTATTTTCATATCTTTCCTCTATTTTGATTTGCTCAACCCTGCAGCTTATAATAAAACTCATTTTACTTGAGCTAATAAAATAAGTTTACGTCTAGATTTCATTGTGGTTGTTTCCAGATTAGCTACATATATCAAGGTAGTTACATTGAGTCCTTGATATATTTAATACAAAAAAATTCCAGTCATTGTTTTTTAAATGGTTTATATAGACTAAAATAGTAGTTCCAGTTAAAGTCATGTTATTTCATACTATATATTGTTGAATGAAAGCATGATCAAAGTTGGGGTATCTGTCACTGTTTAATACATCAGTTGACTGAGTAGCTCTGAAATTGTTTTGGGGGTGCAATTTTTTTCTGCCACTGTTATGTATGAGCTTCTAGTAAAACTACTTTTCCATGGAGTCCAGTGTATCTACTCACCAGCCAGAACTTTCAATATGCAATGAGCTTCCTTCTGTTTCATATGTTATCATGGTCTTTACAGATGGAGCCTTGGGTAAACACTTTTGACATTGTAATAATATCTAGAAAATGCAGTATATCTCTAATCTAAAGCAGGTTGTGACATATTTCTAAATTAATAAGAAAACTGAGAATCACAAATATTTATTTCTATAATCTTGTTGCTAACATGAAGATTCCTGTAAACATTTAATCCTTATATGGCTTAAATAATTCCATAAATTATTTTCTAAGTTTTGTAGATTTTCATAGGAAACTTAAGTATTCATGCTTCCCTTTATACTCAGTCTTCCAACAATTTGATATTTTTTTCTAATTATCTGTCATGATAAGTTGTACTTTTATGATTCATATTGACTTGCATTTATTCAACGTACTTTTGTATATTTGTCTATCCCCAGTGAAATCCTTGGTAATTTTCAATTGTTTATTAACCTCTGTTTTAATATTGATGTAGAACCTCTGTCAAATATATGACATACTAAATAAACTGTTGATGATAGAATAATCACATTCTATTTTAAATCTAATGCTATTAATAGTATAACTTACTTTTCTTCTAAATGGATTCAGGTCCAAGTAGAATTGCAGGAGATTAATTAAATATCTTTGAAATAAAATCTGTAGTGGGGAAAAAAACAAATCTTGATGCTAATCAGGAAATTCAGATTATCCTTCTGGACAAGTCAATCCCTGACTCTGTGTATTTGGAAAAATCACTTGGTTTCATTCTGTCTCCTTGTCTGTGAAATAAGGTTAAATTCATTATTCTCATAGCTCCTTTTCTTTGAACTATAAAATTCTATGACTTCAACTTATGATTATTGTTTTTAATCTATGGCAATTCATTGAACACCTGAAGAAATGCTTTTTGTGGCCCATTTACTCAGTTTATACCTCAAACTCTTTACAAATGACATGGTCAGTTTTATGATGCAGAAAAATATACAGAGCTCTAAGTGTGGGAACTCAAAGTTGACCTGAACTGTTTTTGTTGCTGTTTCTCATAATCAGTTCATCTGTAAGATTTGATTTGAATATTGTTTCTTATCACTGATTTCATTTACGTTTGATCCTTTGATTCTCTAGGAGTATACAATTTCTCTCATACTTCAGTACTCATATTTTTATACATTAGGTATATCATTCAGTGTTTTGCAATATTTCCCACTTTGAAATATATATTGCACAATTCTAATATAACTAAGAAGTGAAAGTGTTAGTCACTCAGTTGTGTCTATCGCTTTGTGACCCCATGGACTGTAGCCTGCCAGACTTCTCTGTCCATGAAATTCTCTAGGCAAGACTACTAGAGTGGGTGGCCATTCCCTTCTTCAGGGGATCTTCTTGACCTAGGGATCAAACCCAGATTCTGCAATGTAGGCAAATTCTTCACTGTCTGAGCCACCAGGGAAGCCCAGAACATGTAACAAACTGAATATCAAAGGGCCTGGTATTCTTGTTTTTAAATTTATTTTTAATTGGAGGATAGGTGCTTTATAATGGCGTGCTGGTTTTTGCAACACAACAACACGAATCAGCCATAAGTACACAAAGGTCCACTCTGTCTGGAACCTCCCTCCCTCCCCACCCTCTAGGTCACCGCAGAGAACTGGGCTGAGCTCCGGTGTCATGTAGCAACTTCCCACCAGCTATTTGTTCTACACAGAGTAATATATATGTTTCAGTGCTACTGTCTCAATTCATCCTGCTCTTTCCTTCCCCTGCTGCATCCATGAGTCCATTATCTACATCTGTGTCTCTATATTACTGTACTGCAAATAGGTTCATTAGTGCCATTTTTCTAGATTTCATATATATATATATAATGCATATATGTATGTATGCATTAATATGCAATATTTGTTTTTCTCTTTTTGACTTACTTTACTTTGTATAATGGGCTCTCCATTCATCCACCTCAGTTCAACTGACTCAAGTTTGTTCCTCTTATGGCTGAGTAATATTCCATTTTATATACGTACCACGATTTTCAAATATAATCTCTTCAAAAATTTTCTCATACCCTTTCTTTTTCTCTTCTTCTTCTGGGACCCCTATAATTCGAATGTTGGTGCATTTGACATTGTCCCATAGGTCTCTGAGACTATCCTCAGTTCTTTTCATTCTTTTTACTTTATTCTGCTCTTCAGAACTTATTTTCACCATTTTATCTTCCACCTCACTCATTCATTCTTCTGCTTCAGATAGTCTCTTATTGATTCCTTCCAGAGTATTTTTAATTTCAGTAATTGTGTTGTTTGTATGTCTATTCTTTAATTTTTCTAGGTCTTTGTTAATTGATTCTTGAATTTTCTCCATTTTGTTTTCAAGGTTTTTGATCATCTTTACTATCATTATTCTGAATTCTTTTTCAGGTAGTTTGCCTATTTCCTCTTCATTTATTTGGACTTCTGTGTTTCTAATTTGTCCTTTCATTTGTGCAATATTTCTCTGCCTTTTCGTTATTTTTTTTTAACTTATTGTGTTTGAGGTCTCCTTTTCTCGGGCTTCAAGGTTGAATTCTTTCTTCCTTTTAGTTTCTGCCCTCCTACAGTTGGTCCAGTGGTTTGAGTAAGCTTCTTATAGAGTGAGATTTGTGCTGAGATTTTTTTCATTTGTCTGTTTTTCCTCTGATTGGAAAGGCTGAGTGAGGTGGTAATCCTGTCTGCTGATGACTGGGTTATGGATGTGAGAGTTGGACTATAAAGAAAGCTGAGCGCCAAAGAATTGATGCTTTTGAACTGTGATGTCGGAGAAGACTTTTGAGAGTCCCTTGGACTGCAAGGAGATCAAACCTGTCCATCTTAGAAAATCAGTCTTGAATATTCATTGGAAGGACTGATGCTGAAGCTGAAACTCCAATACTTTGGCCACCTGATGTGAAGAACTGACTCATTGGAAAAGACCCTGATGCTGGGAATGATTGAAGGCGGGAGGAGAAGGGGGCGACAGAGGATGAGATGGCGGGATGGCATCACTGACTCAATGGACATGAGTTTGAGTAAGCTCCAGGAGTTGGTGATAGACAGGGAAGCCTGGCATACTGCAGTCCATGGGGTCGCAAAGAGTTGGGCATGACTGAGTTACTGAACGGATATGATGGGTTTGTGTGTTTGGTTTGTTTGTTGTTTAGATGAGGCATCCTGCACAAGGTGCTACTGGTGGTTGGGTGATGCTGCGTCTTGTATCCAAGTGGTTTCATTTGTGTGAGTTCTATTTGATACTCCCTAGAGTTAGTTCTCAGATATGCAGATGACACCACCCTTATGGCAGAAAGTAAAGAAGAACTAAAGAGCCTCTTTATGAAAGTGAAAGAGGAGAGTGAAAAAATTGGCTTAAAGCTCAACATTCAGAAAACTAAGATCATGGCATCCGGTCCCATCGCTTCATGGCAAATAGATGGGGAAACAGTGGAAACAGTGGCTGACTTTATTTTTGGGGGCTCCAAAATCACTGCAGATGGTGATTGCAGCCATAAAATTGAAAGACGCTTACTCCTTGGAAGGAAAGTTATGACCAACTTAGACAGCCTATAAAAAGCAGACACATTACTTTGTCAACAAAGGTCCATTTAGTCAAGGCCATGGTTTTTCCAGTAGTCATGTATGGATGTGAGAGTTGGACTATAAAGAAAGCCTTGGACTTCAAGGAGATAAGTCTTAGGTGTTCATTGGAAGGACTGTTTTGAAGCTGAAACTCCAATACTTTGGCCACCTGATGTGAAGAGTTGACCTATTTGAAAAGACCCTGATGCTGGGAAAGATTAAGGGGAGGAGGAGAAGGGGACGACAGAGGATGAGATGGTTGGATGGCATCACTGACTCAATGGACATGGGTTTGGGTGAACTCCAGGAGTTGGTGATGGACAGGGAAGCCTGGCATGCTGTGGTTCATGGGGTGACAAAGAGTCGGACATGACTGAGCAACTGAACTGAACTGAACTGAAGGGTTAGTTCTCTGGTAGTCTAGGATCTTGGAGTCAGTGCTCCCATGCCAAAGGCTCAGGGCTTGATCTTTTCACGGAAGGAATTTCCAGTTTGTAGCTGGTAAATGTCTCCAGAGAACAACTGCTTGAAGGCAGGATTTCATGTAAGAAACAGGTTTTGTTTCAGAATCTCCTGGAGAACTTCACAAAATGCTGACCCCTTCATCCCATGTTGCACCTTCCCAGGGCAAAGCTGCGGGTTTGCCCATGTGTCTTTTTGAATTGTGATCTTCTCAGGGTATATGCCCAGTTGTGGAATTTCTGGGTCATATGGTAGTTTTAGTCCTAGTTTTTTAAGGAATTGCATACTGTTCTCCATAATGGCTGTATCAATTTACATTCCCACCATACTGAAAGGGGGTTCCCTTTTCTCCACATTCTCCCCAGCATTTATTGTTCGTAGATTTTTTGATGATGGCCATTCTGACTGGTATGGGGTGATACTTCATTGTAGTTTTGATTTGCATTTCCAAAATAATAGTGATGTTGAGCATCTTTTCATGTTTTTGTTGGCCATCTGTATATCTCCTTTAGATAAATGTCTGTAGGTTTTCTGCCTATTTTTTTTCCATTTATTTTTATTAGTTGGAGGCTAATTACTTTACAATATTGTAGTGGTTTTTGTCATACATTGACATGAATCATTTTGATTGGGTTGTTTTTCTGATATTGAGCTGCACGTGCTGCTTGTATATTTTGGAAATGAATCCT
Organism: Cervus canadensis; assembly: GCF_019320065.1. Lineage (NCBI taxonomy): Eukaryota > Metazoa > Chordata > Mammalia > Artiodactyla > Cervidae > Cervus > Cervus canadensis. Next base: position 21,086,218 of record NC_057394.1, on the reverse strand, counting down.
TTGTCAATTGCTTCATTTGCCATCATTTTTTTCCCATTCTGAGAGTTGTCTTTTAATCTTATTTATAGTTTGCTTCCTGTGCAGAAGCTGTTAAGCTTGATTAGGTCCCATTTTTTTGTTTGTTTGTTTGTTTTTATTTCTGTTACTTTAGGAGTTGAGTCAAAGAGAATCTTGCGTTTTATGTCATAGAGTTTTCTACCTGTTTTCCTCTAAGAGTTTTATAGTTTCTGGCCTTAAGTTTAGGTCTTTAATCCCTTTTGAGTTTACCTTGGTGTATGGTTTTAGGAAGTGTTCTAATTTCATTCTTTTACACATAACTATCCAGTTTTCTCATCACCATTTATTGAAAAGACTGTCTTTTTTCCACTATATATTATTGCCTCTTCTGTCTAAGATAATGTGCCCATAGATATATGTGTCTATCTCTGGGTTTTCTATCTTGTTCTATTGATGTATATTTCTGTTTTTGTGCCAGTACCATATGTCTTGATTACTGTAGCTTTGATTTTACATTTGACATACTCTAACTGTAATTTTTTTAAGAAATTTCATTCACCCACAGTAGGATTCTGTTCTCAGAAATGTCTCTGATTTCTCGAGTTTATACACTTCAATGGAAAGTATCATCTGATGAGAAATCCTTCCAACTATCTTAGATAAAATAACTGTTAGCTTGAATGTAATAGTTCAATAATTGTTTTATGAAGATCTGGTATGAATATAATAATTGTGACTCAAATAGAAAATCAAGAGACAGAAACTGGCCAGATGTCATGAAAAACCACATAGTAGAATTCATGGTTGAGGAATTTAGTAACTTCTCAGGGGAAGAAAAAACCTGAGGGACTGAAATTTGAGTAAATTTATGACAGTCCTTGTAAAAACTGTCATACCAATGGATAAAAAAGAAATACAACTGATATATTGCATGAATAACAATGATTATCACACACTGAATTTTCATTGCTGGTGGAAATGTGAAGTGATATGGTCAGTTTGGAAGACAATTTGTTTCTTTTTAATTTAGTTTTTATTTTATATTGGAGTATAATTGATATTGAGTATAATGGATCTTCCCTATAGCTCAGAGGGTAAAGAAACTGCCTGCAATGCAGGAGACCTGGGTTCAATCCCTGGGTCAGGAAGACCTCTGGAGAAGGAAAAAAGGAAAGTCACTCAGTCGTGTCCAACTCTTTGCGACCCCATGGACTATAGCCTACCAGGCTCCTCTGCCCATGGGATTTTCCAGGCAAGAGTACTGGAGTGGGTTGCCATTTCCTTCTCCAGGGGGTCTTCCCCACCCAGGGATCAAACCCAGGTCTCCAGCATTGCAGATAGACACTTCACCGTCTGAGCCACCAGGAAACCCACTTCCTCTGGAGAAGGGAATGGCAATCCACTCCAGTATTCTTGCCTGAAGAATCCCATGGACAGAGGAGCCTGGCGGGCCACAGTCCATGGGGTCCCAAGGAGTGGACACAACTAAGTGACTAATACTACTATAATTGATTTACAATGTTGTATTAGTTTCAAGTGTACAGCTAAGTGATCTTGTTATACATGTACATGTATCCACTCTTTTTCAGATTATTTTCCTACATCAGTTATTACAGATTACTGAGTTGATTTTCTTGTTGATTTTCAAATTGGTTTTCTTGACCTATACAGTAGGTCATTGTTGTTTACCTATTTTATATATAATAGTGTGTATGTGTTCATCCCAAGCTCATAATTTATCTGCTCCCCCATCTTTCCCATTTGGTAATCATTTGTTTTCAAAGTCTGTAAGTCTAAGTCTATTTCTGTTTTGTAAATGAGTTGATTCATATAATTTTTTAAGATTCTCCATATAGGTGATGTCATATAATATTTGTCTTTTTCTGACTTATTTCACTTAGTATGATAATCTCTAGGTCCATCCATGTTTCTGCAAATGGCATTCTTTCATTCTTTTTATGGCTGAGTAATAGTCCACTGTATATATGTACCACATATTCTTTATTCTTTCCTCCACTGATGGGCATTTAGGTTGCTTCCATATCTTGACTTATAAATAGTGTTGCAATGTACATTGGGGTGCATGTATCTTTCCAAATTAGGATTTTCTCCAGATACATGCTCAGGAGAGGTTTTGCTGGATCATTGGTACAAAGCTAAACATAGATAAACCCTATGAACCCACAGTCATCCTTCTACATCTTTCTAAGTTATCTGATGACTCAGTCTCACAAAAGACTCCATAAATTAATGTTTATAGAAGCTTTATTGGAATCAACCAGGATGATCTTTATAAGGTGAATGGTTAAACAGACTGTGGTACTTCCATACAATGCAATGCTATTCAGCAGTAAAAAGAAATGAGCTATCTTGGCATTGAGTTATGAATAAATCTAAAATAGATATTGATAAGTTAAAGAAGCTAAGGCAAGAAGGCTATATACCATATTATTCCATTTATTATGATCATTTCCATTCTGGAAAAGGCAAACTCATAGAGATTATAAACTGACCAGTGGTATCTAGTGATTCACAATGGGAGTGGGGGTACTGAATAGGAGAAAAGGTCATTGTTTAGAGAAAAGAAACTGTTCTCTATAATACTGGGTGATACTGGATTATGGATACATAATACTATGCATTTGTCAAAATCCATTGAGCTTTGCAATACAAAAATGTATGCAAATTATCTATCTATACACACACACACACACACACACACACACACATATATATATAAAGCAACTCTGTAAATGAGTGGATTCTAAAAAACTAAAGGCAAAAAGAACTATATATAAGCATGGTGGACTGATCAATCAAGTGTTTCACATGGGGGATAGAAATTAACAGTTCTCAAAACCAGTACATATGTTTACTGGAATATGTAAATAAATGGATAAAAATGATGGGAGCTGAATTTCTCTTTATTAAGAGTGGGGGGTTACAGACAAGTAACCAGCAGAGGGGTTAGTGGATTAGAGTTGGAGACATCAGTATGACCTCAGGTTTAGCCCTAGTGTAGATAGAAGTAGTTCTTTGTTCAGCCAGTAAGTCATGTCCTATTCTTTGAAAGCCCACTGACTGTGGCACACCAGGCTTCTCTTCCCTCTGCTACCTCCTGGAGTTTGCTCAAGTTCATGTCCATTGAGTTGGTGATGCTATCTAACCATCTCATCCTCTTGCCTTTTGCCTTCAGAAAAAACCCAGCATGAGGGTCTTTTCCAATGAATCAGCTCTTCACATCAACAGGTCAAAGTATTGGAACTTCAGCTTCAGCATTGGAGATGATTACATATACACATATTTTTAGACATATGTTTATGCACAGATTAGTATAAGCACATATATTTCCTTGCTTTGCCAACTGAGAGGCCCTAGAAGCAATTGCACTCTAATAGGGATGAGCACACCCAGTACCCATCTCTTGATTTTTATTTTATGTCAAAAATTGAACTTTATTTATTTTTCATATCACAATTCTGAACTATAAGCCAAAGTTTAAAGGTTTGACTCACAGCCTCACCTCCTTCGAAAAGGAACCACACAGAAATTACTGACGAAAACAATGAAAGACTGACCATGGGTGGAAAAATTGCAACCAGACTGAAAGATTTGTTTTTCTGACTTTCTTCACTCTGTATAACAGACTCCACTTCATTCTTTTATATGACTGAGTAATATTCCACTGTATATGCATACCACATATTCTTTATCCATTCATCTGTTGTGGGACATCTGGGTTGCTTCCGGGTCCTAGCTATTATGAAGAGTGCTCCTATGGAAATTAGGGTACATGTATCTTTTTCAATTATGGTTTTCTCAGGGTATATGCCCCGTAGTGGGATTGCTGGGTCATATGACAGTTTTATCCCTAGTTTTTTAAGGAATTGCCATACTGTTCTCCATAGTGGCTGTTAACAATTTATATTCCCACCAATAGTGCAAGCAGGTTCCCCTTTCTTTACATCTGCTCCAACATTTGACTTTTAACATTATTCCCCAGTAAAAGGATTAACCAATCCATGGAGAAATGCTTGATTCTAGGAATGGGGCAGAAAATATGCAAATGAGTTTATAGCATCTTATAGTACCAGTAAGCACACACACACATGAGGATAAGTTAAAAGATACAAAGAAGACAAGTGAAGAAGTTTCCAATAGTTAAAGCTGCAGTAATGAAATCTGAGCAAGGCCTTTACTTAACAGAATGAAAGCAGCAATACTGGGTTACAACCCAAAGTATAAAGTATCTGTAAATCCATATTGATATTTTTAATTGATAACAAATGGGTCTCCTTTCTTTCAGTATGAACTAAGCAGAGCAAACTCCAAAGATTGTGGTATGAGAACTGGAGGGTTAAAGGAACAAATTTACACTGGGAGAAACTTGAAAAACACTACCTCAGCCCAGAGATCAAGGTTAACAGCAACAGTGATAAGTCTTGTTTATGATAGATGATCTTGATTCTGTCAAGAAGAGAATGGCATTTTCCCTCCTGGTCTTTTCTGAACACACAGTCCCAGTCTAACCATGAGAAAAAATATCATGCAAGTCCTAATTGAGGGAAAGTCTACAAAATATCCAACCAGCACCTTTCAGAACTGTCAAGGGCATCAAAAACATGAAGATTTGTGAAACTGTTGTAACCAAGAGGAGTATGGGAGAATATGACAACCGAATGTAAAATGGGACCCTTGATGGGATCCTGGGCAGGAAGACAGTGTTACAGAAAAACTAAAGAAATATGATCAGGGGCTTTTGTTAGTCATAATGCATCAGTATTTATTCCTTGATGGGGACAAATGTACCATAGTAATGAAAGATATTAATTGTAAAGGAAACTGGGCTTGGTATCTGTGGAAATCTCCATCTAAATTCCTGTAACTCTAAAAACTATTTTAAAAGTTTACGGTAGTGTTTTTATGCAGCTGATGTCATAAGTTGAAAATCAAGACTATAATAGATTCATGTGTGCTGATATGGAAAAAATGTTGAAAAATGTGAAAAAAGAAAGCCACAAACACATTTCAACTCATTTCATACAAAAATGTAAAAAGGGACACATTTCAGTCAGTGTTAATGAGGTAGATGAATCTAGAGCCTATTATACAGAGTGAAGTAAATCAGAAACAGAACAACAAATATTGTATCTTCAGGTGTATATATGTGTGTGTGTGTGTATATATATATATATATAATCTAGAAAGATGGACTGATGAATCTACTTTCAGAGCAGCAAAGGAGACGCAGACATAGAGAACACACTTATAGACATGGGGTGGGGAGGGCAGCGGGGAAGAGGGTGGGGCAGGTGGAGAGAGAAGCATGGAAACATATACATTGCCACGTGTAAAATAGATGTTGTTGTTTAGTCACCCAGTCCTATCCAACTCTTTGCATCCCCTTGGACTGCAGCATGCCAGGCCTCCCTGTCTTTCACCATCTCCTGAAGTTTGTCCAAGTTCATGTTCATTGCATCGGTGATGCCATCCGGCCATCTCATCCTCTGATGCCCTCTTCTCCCTTTTTGCCCTCAATCTTTTCCAGCATCAAGGACTTTTCCAATGATGGAAAATAGATAGCCAGTGGGAATTTGCTATATGACTCAGAGAACTCAAACTGGGGCTCTGTGACAACCTAGAGGAGTGTGGGATGGGGTGGAAGGTGGGAGGGAGGTTCCAGGCAGAGGGGATATTATGTATACCTATGCCTGACCTACTCCAGTATTCTTGCCTGGAGAATCCCAGGGACGGAGGAGCCTGGTGGGCTGCCGTCTTTGGGGTTGCACAAAGTCGGACACGACTGAAGTGACTTAGCAGTATCATGCCTGATGCGAAGAGTTGACTCATTGGAAAAGACCCTGATGCTGGGAGGGACCGGGCTCAGGAGGAGAAGGGGACGACAGAGGATGAGATGGCTGGATGGCATCACCTACTTGATGGGCATGAGTTTGAGTAAACTCCGGGAGTTGGTGATGGACAGGGAGGCCTGGCGTGCTGCGATTCACGGGGTCACAAAGAGTCGGACACAACTGAGCGACTGAACTGAACTGAACTGAACTGATGGCTGATTCATGTTGATGTAGGGCGGAAACCAACACAATATTGTAAAGATATTATCTTCAATTAAAAACAAATAAAAGTTAAAAAAAATGTAAACCCACACATATACATGCACACAAATATTTGTAAGGCTATATCCTGAAGTGATTACTTTAAGGATAGCAGTGGCATGTAGGGTTGTAACAAATGGGATCCACACAGGCATAGACTTTTTTCCATAGCTGCTTCTCTTATTTAACACTTTATAATGAGCATGTATTTGTAGGTATTTGCAAATGACTTATGATTTAAAACAGACTTTTTGTGTATATTTCATCTTGTCTGCTACCAAGCCTTCCTTAATCAATTATTTTCTATAACTCCTGTAACATCAAATATTTTTTCCCAGTGTATCCTCTGCGAAGCACGTAAACAAGAATAAGCACCTCCTGGGTTAAGAAGAAAAATGAGAAAGCAAAACAAAAGGCCTACCTTATGCCCATTATTTACTCCATATCTGTCTCTTTTTTTTTTTTTTTTCTTTTGCTGCCAAACTACTTGAAAGCATTGTCTACCCGAGTTACTTCTGCTTTCCTCTCTATTTTTCTCACTGTCATTTCTCTGCAGATGACCTTCTGTTTTTACCACTCCACTCAATCTGAAGTTACAACAGCCTCCCTGACAGAAGCAGTGTAGTGGGGAGGCCAGACCTCTGGGCATCAGATGTCAGGCTCTGCAGTTGGAAATCTACTTATTCTGCTTGACTTTGCTAATCTGCTTCCTTATTTCATTCCTAAAATAAGGACTAGGACTATATCCATCTTGGTGTCTCTCAGAATAGGGCCTGAGGCTTAATATGGCTCAATAAATATTGATCGGGAGATCTCAAAAAATACCCATAATCTGGCAATTCTTGCCTTTGCTACTACACCTCTCCTGCATGCCCTCATCATCTCTCTCCTGGATTTGTGCCATCTTGTTTACTCTTGAAGTAAACTATTGTTCCAAACGCATCTCTCTGCTTCTTCCCTCAAAGCCTTTTCAAGTCTATTTCAACAGAAAACCCAGAGAGAGCCTTAAAAACCTAAATTAGGGCAGGTATCTCCTCTCCTCAGACCTTCCAGAATTTATCGTTATCGATGAGCAAGAATGTGTGTGTGTGTGTGTGTGTGTGTGTGTGTTTCTGTGATGAGAGGAGAAGGACAACAGGAAAAGAAAGGATATCAAGAGAATGTCTCATTTCAACAAATGACCACTGGGGGCAGCTGGGGACAGTGTAAACAATCCCAACCAAAACTCCAGGGAGCTGAGGATTTTGTCAATGACATCCCGTCAGTCACTGGCTGAGGGTTGCTGGGAAAAGGGTCATAAGAAATGAATCAAGTCCCAGCATGCCCCGCCTACTCCGTCCTTGAGCCTGGAGGACTCTCCTGGCTGGAGAGCACTTGGAGCAGCAGAAAGGAAGTGTAAGTGGGAAAGGGGAGGATCAAGAGGGTATGGATGGGTGATTGACAGCTCTGCCAAAAGGTCTTTTCTCAAATGCCTTATGTATTTTATTCCCTTTCTAGCTCCAGTTATTTAGAGCCCTTCAAGAAATAGATGGCACACTCAGAGAGGGTAATTGGAGAGACTTTAACAAAAAGGTGATTTACAAATATGCGGGCAGATTTAAAGAACTCCTCTGGTTATGAGAAAGCTAGCTGGATGAATGCTATTTCCATCGCCTGAAGGAGCAAGCATAAAAGTAGATACTTGATCCCATAATAGCCATAGCTTTTGTGTAAACAGAAGAAACCAGACACTGACAAGATATACTCCAGAAGGGAAGGCTCAGGAGAAATAAAACCTAGGTGGCTCTCTCTTCTCACCTCTGATCTGCTACCTGTGCTTTTCACTGGTCAAGCCAACAAGAAGCCAGAGATTCAGGGGGTCAAACACTTCTTAGAGGTCAATGGCCAGACCTCCAAGCATAGTAGGATAGAGGATTGAATCTAGAGGAGCAGACAGATACTATAAAGCATACCCCAGGGCAACGTGAGCTCCTTGAGAACATTTTTTCCAATTTAGTTGAGATATAGTTGATTTATAAAACTGTGTATATTTGAAGTGTGCAATGTGTTGACTTGATACACTTAAATATTAAATATTGTAAGGTAATTACCACCATAGCCTTAGCTCATACCTCCATCACATCACATAATGACCTTTTTTTGTGTGATGAAAACATTTAATATTTACTTTCTTAGCACTTTTCAAATGTAGAATACTATATTATTAACTCTAATCACTATAGTTCCCTCAAGGTCTATCCTTGTTGTTGCAAATGGTATGATTTCCTTCTTTCTTGTGGTTGAATAATATTTCATATATATGTGTGTGTGTTTGTTTGTATATATGGTTTTTATCTGTTTTTTTCACTGCAGTATCTCCTGTGTGTAGCATGGTGCTCAGCACACAGTCAGCATTAAACAAATATTTGTTGACTGTTTCAATTCGCTCACAATATTTTTGTTTTTCATTATAAACTATTCCAGAATCATGCTATATTTGATTCTTGCCTTCCAGAAAAATAGGAGTTAGTATCTCAATTATGATTGAATGTCCTAACAATTTTTTAAATGCTTGTTTGTAGAGGAGTGTCACAGCTTCTAATAGCCATGATGTAAATTTGGTAAAAAAAACATACAGTGAAATCTTCTAACTCAGTATTTCCATTTCCTCCTCTAGATGAGGCAATAAAAATTGTTTGACTGAATCACCAGACTAGTCACTCACTTTTTGACTCCTAAGATCACTACAATATTTCAATATGATACATCATTACTGCTAAATAAGGTGTGTATGGGAAACATCGTATTGCATTTTGGTGAGCATATAACAGAAGAAGAATTTAATTTGGTCATTTCTGCATTACTAACTTGAGAGACCCTTCTGTCAGTCTTATAGGATGATATTTAAATATCCAATGGAGATTATTACAGTCTTGGATTATATCACATTTGCTATTGAAATAGTAGTTTAACAAAAAAGATGATTTAAAAACAGTGTTCCCATACTAGGTTAAAATAATTTTCCTAAGTTTATTTTATTCATACTTACCTATGGTTTGGCCAAAAAGTTCATTTGGGTTTTTCCATGTTAACAAAAAACCTGAACTAACTTTTTTGCCAACACAATATTTTTACTTTCTATTCATCAAAAAAAAAAAAAAAAAAATGTAGAAGTGCCTGTGTACTAGGTCTAATTGTGTTCCCCTAAATCTTCATATTGACCTGGAACCTATGGAAAAAACAGGTTCAAATTTATTTGAAAAGAGGATGGTTTCAGATGTAGTCAAGTTAAAACGAGGTTGTGCTGGATTGGGACAGTTCCAAAGTCCAATATGACTGGTGTCCCCACAAGAAGAGGGAAATTAGGACACAGACACACATACACAGACGAGGAGACTATGAGAAGATGGATGCAGAGACTAAAGATAAGACAGACAAGATAAGGACCACAGAGACTGCTAGCAATCAGCAGAAACTTGGGGAGAGGCATAGATCCTATCTTCCCTCAGAGCCCACAAAGGAGCCGAGCCTGCTGAGAGCTTCACTTGGGTGTCCTGCTTCAGAACTAGGTTAGACTATGTTTCTGTTGTCCTAAGTGATTTATGACACTTTGTTACAGCAGCCCTAGGAAACAAATATAGAATAAAACAAAGTACTAAACCAGTTCTCATTCACTGCTGTTCCTTTTTGGAATATTCTGGAAACAGAGATGATGATCACTTTTGAGCTATCAAAGGGAAAAGAATATACCTCAGTCTTTATTAGCAAGTATTTCTATCTGCCAGTTTGCATTGAGGAAAATCAGAATCGACCACCAACCAGGTGCTTCCATCACAGTATTTCAGTCTCCAGTGGGTCTGGATGATGAGTTTTCAAATAACTCCTACAGGTACCTGAACTCACTTAAGTCTAAAATGAAACAAGGAAAGAAAAAAGTAGACTCAGGATGCCAAACAATCATGTATTTATCTATTAAACCCATCAACCTAAAATTAAAATTGACAACAGTGTTTTGAAAGTCTACTAAATAGCAGATTGTGTTTGATTATGGGAATATATTGCTGCATAAGACAATGTCCCAGACTTCAAGGAACTAGGAGGAACTTCAAGTGTGGCTATCATGTAATACTTGAGTTAGGAAGAGAGAAACATAGCTACAGAAATGTATGTGTTAATCACTCAGTTGTGTCTGACTCTTTGTGACCCCATGGGCTGTAGGTTATCAGGCTCCTCTGTCCATGAAATTCTCCAGGCAAGAATACTGGAGTGGGTAGTCATTCTCTTCTCCAGGGGATCTTCCCAACCTAGGGATTGAACCAGGGTCTCCTGTATTGCAGCAGGTTCTTTACCATCTGAGCCATCAGGGAAGCCATAGGGTATATCACACTGAGCATTTTCCTGAAGGCATTTGGAAGCCACTGAAGAGTGTGAAGTTGAAGAGCAAAATGATATAATCTGTTGTTCAGTAGAGAACACTTGATCCCAAGTGGGGAAGAATCTGAGCCAGACTGTAATGACTGGGACATCAGCTGAGTGACTAGAGATTCCAAGAAAGGATAATGTGGCATTGCATAGAAAATTGACAGTAAAAGAAAGGGTAAACAAATGAATAGACTTAAAAGATATTTAAACTGGGGGAAGGGATGGCATGGGAAGTGAGAAGAGGCATCCAAAGGCATCCTCCAGATTCCTGGAAGTTACTGGAGTGTTGTTGCATTTTCTTGAGACTGGAGGCCCAAGATGAAGAGTAGGATCAGGGTGTGAGATAAAGAGGCAGGTTTGATGGTCTGTGCTCAAGGATATAGATTTATTGTTTACATTTAATTTCTTTATACATCTACTCACTCAAACATATCTTTTTTTATTCTTTCAAATATACAGCTTCCATCTCTTTATGAATCTTCTTATTGACTGGTTTATTGTTTAACTAAGCAGGCTGATACATTGTCAAATTCAAATAGTGAAGTCATTCTAGGTATTACATAGAGTTAGGTGTTTCCAAATCAAGATTACATGAGAAAAATGTTCAGAGAACTTGAGGAATAGTAAAAGACCACTTTTAAAGTAAATTTTAAATAACAAATGATAATTATTCTCATTAGTTCATAATACTTTCCTTACCTTTTCAGATAATGGTGGAAACCCTAAAAGATACAGGCTAATAATAAACATAAGGACGTAAGTTGGAAGCAAATCAGCTCTCTTGAGAGATATTAAAGTTTATGATAAATTTATTTAAATGTAAAGAAAAAGCCATATATTAATATTTCATGGAAACACTAATTAAATAAGTATTAGAAATGCTGTTCCAGAAATGAAAATACATCCCCTGGTATTCTGAGCCCAGGCATCTGTCTCACTCTCTGTATAAGTCTCTTATAATTGTCTGCTTTCAGACTGGACCTGGGTCTCAATTTTCCTCTATGTCCAGGGACCAGGGTGTAAGCACTATTAAGCAGCATATACTAAAAAGAAAAATATCAGTGTCTAGAAGTGAATTAGAGATACAGTTAAGAGGAGTGGGTGGAAGACAGAACTACTAGTTTTCTACAGATCTGTTGATTTGTTTTTTGTAATTCAAAACAGTGGAGGAAAGGATAGATGGATTCTCTGAAGCCACAGAGCAATTTCAAGACCATTCTTTTCAGTAGCATCAGCATTAATAACTTCAATGTACCTACACACTCTGTTCTATGAATACTTCAAATTCTCCAAGATAAATCTGTAGAAAACAGGAAATTGATTCTTCACTCTTCCATCTTTGACTTCTAATGTTAATATTCTTTTAACTCTTCACATTGTTACTAGAATCTATATACTCAACCTGAGTGTTTGCTGGAAAACTGATAAAATTGAGATCATCTGAATTGCTTTCCTATCTATTTTTTCCACACTAGTTTGAGTCATACTTCTGTAAACAAACATGTTCATTAATAGGTTCTTTGTCTTCCTTCCACAACTATAAAACTATTTACTGCAATGTATAACATTACAGAATTTTGCTCTTATGTTTATTACAGCATTTCTCCATCCTGACATTATCCGACATGGAATTTCTACCAGGCTGTCACAGTTCTTCTTATTGTCTGTGTTAGCATTAATCAGTCGAGAGGAACCTTCTTGGGGCAAAACACATACATTATTCATAATTATATCAGCTAGCTTCCAGCATCCCACAAGAGGTAAAAATTCTATACATTGTATGAAATTGGCAGGGCTTCATAAAACCATACAATAATTATTGATTTGGCATTCTACTTGGTGACAGTTAATATTTATCAAATATTACCAAGTGCAGGACACAATACAAAGTATAAACCTACAATCTTATATGAAACATTCAAGGATACATGTGTTTCAGAATTTTGACATTTAAAACTTCTTTTCAGATTTTAGAATGATAATGTGATGAGCATGCTATTTTAAAGTCATATCTATCCAAAATCAGGACAGCACCACCTTTGAACTCTCATCATTTCAAGTCAGATTTGCCATGAAATAAATTTAGATTAGATCAGGTTTTGGTGCCAAATCAAATACAATACAAAAAAAATTGGTCTTAACGGATGTACTTTAAACTTCAGAATTAGTACTGTGGAGAATATTGTAAGGTAAAGGATAAGGACTCAGACTTTTTTTGAAAGATCTTGATATTTTATATGAGAGATAAAATAAGTTTTTAATAGGAAGCAGGAGATATTGCATGTTGATTAAGGGTCATAAATTAAGCAAGGGAAGGAGAAGTAATAGGATCAATATCTACTTGAAAAGAGGTATGAGCAACTTTCAGTTATGGATCGGAGAGGGAAGGGATAGGCAATTTAGCGGGTGGGAGAAGCATAAGGAAATAGGGAAATGGGAAAAGAAAAGAAAAACCTTCAGAAAAGGTGTGTGTCCCAGAGTGTTGGGATCTTGGGTAGAGATCTTGGGAAGGGGTTGTGTGAATGGTAGATCAGTGTTCCATTATAGGGGGCTTAGGTTTTGTAACTATTTGTTTGTTTGTTTTTCTATAGCCTCTTCCAGGGCAATTAAATCTTGTCAATTATGCTATATTCAGTTACTCAGTTGTGTCCAACTCTTTGCAACACTATGGACTGTAGCCTACCAGGCTCCTCTTTCTGGGGGATTTTTCAGGCAAAAATACTATAGTTGTCATTTCCTTCTCCAGGGGGTCTTCCTGACCCAGGAACTGAACCCATGTCACCTGTATCGGCAGGCAGATTCTTTACCACTGAACTACCTGGGAAGCCCCATCAATTATGCTAGCATGAGTCTATTCATGAGTCCCAGATCACTAACTCTAGACAGAGCATTCCTAGGAACATCGGATCCATATTTCCAGCTGCTTCCTGGACCTATCCACTTGTACATCCTGTAGTCATCATACAACTAATTTGTTTAAAATCTCATTCATTCATTTGTTAAACAATGGTATTAGCCAGTGTCATAAGCATTAAAGGTTCAGTAGGGAAAACTGTATCCCTGACAGAGCTTACTGACTCAGGGAAGCAGACATTATCCAAGTCATTGCACGGAGGAAGGAATTACAAACTGGAGGGTGTCCTGAAGGAAGGAAGGAAGGAATGCCCTTCTGGGAGGGTGTGTAAGAACACATTTTGCTGTATGTACAGAAGCAGCTGGTGCTCGCTGAGGAACTGATCTCTAGGTTATTTAGGAGGTAGAAGAGAACAGGAGGACTGGACCAGTTGAGGGGAGGCAGTGCAAAGCATCAATGAGAAGGCTAAGAGAAGACATGAGAGAGGAGAGAGTCAGTGTGGCTGGAACACACAGAGCCAGGTGGAGCCGGACATGGATCAGACGAGAACTGACTGACCGCATAGGAACGTGTGAGCTACTTTAAGGACTTGAGTCTTTATTATTTGAACAGTGAAAAATCAGGGAGAGGATTTCAACATGACTAGATTGTGTGTGTGTATGTGTGTGTTCATGTCTTCTTCTAAATTTCATTTCAGTTCAGTTCAGTTCAGTTGCTCAGTCATGTCCAACTCTTTGCGACCCCATGAATCGCAGCATGCCAGGCCTCCCTGTCCATCACCAACTCCCAGTTTACTCAAACTCATGTCCATCGAGTCAGTGATGCCATGCAGCCATCTCATCCTCTGTCATCCCCTTCTCCCCCTGCCCCCAATCCCTCCCGGCATCAGGGTCTTTTCCAATGTGTCAACTGTTCGCATCAGGTGGCCAAAGGTTTGGAGTTTCAGCTGCAGCATCAGTCCTTCCAATGAACACCCAGGACTCATCTCCTTTAGGATGGACTGGTTGGATCTCCTTGCAGTCCAAGGGACTCTCGAGAGTCTTCTCCAACACCATAGTTCAGAAGCATCAATTTTTCAGTGCTCAGCTTTCTTCACAGTCCAACTCTCACATCCATACATGACCACTGGAAAAATCATAGCCTTGACTAGACGGACCTTTGTTGGCAAAGTAATGTCTCTGCTTTTTAATGTGCTATCTAGGTTGGTCATAACTTTCCTTCCAAGGAGTAAGTGTCTTTTAATTTCATGGCTGCATGGCTACATATAAATTTAAGTGTATTTCATCTCTTGGGTTGTAAATTTTGTTTTCCCAGTTTATTCATTTTAAGTGAATATATGTAGTTCATCAATTTTGGGTGCTATACAGGATCTCTTTTATGGATATTCAATGATTTACCTATTGTGTTGATGATAGATATTGTCTTTTTTAAAAAAATTTAATTGGAGTATAGCTGATTTTACTATGTTGTGTTACTTTCAGGTGTATGACAAGTGAATCACTTATACATACATGCACTCTTTTTTAGATTATTTTCCCATATAGGCCGTTACAAAGTACTGAGCAGAGTCCCCTGTGCTATAAACAGGTTCTTAGTAGTAATCCATTTTATACATAGTAGTATAGTCAATCCCAGTCTCCTGATTTACGCCCCCACCCTTGTCCCCTGATAACCATAAGCTTGTTTTCTACATCTATGACTCTACTTCTGTTTCATGAATATGTTCATTTGTACCCCTTTTTTTTTAGATTCCACATATAAGCGATATCATATGATATTTGTCTTTTTGTGTCTGACTTACTTCATCAGTTGATAATCTCTGGGTTTATCCATGCTGCTGCAAATGCCATTATCTTCATTTTTTCTGGATGAGTAACATTTCATCTTATGTATGAGTCACATCTTCTTTATCCATCCCTCTGGATGGACATTTAGGTTGCTTCCATGTTCTGGCTATTGTAAAGAGTGCTACAGTGAACACTGGGGTGTTTATATCTTTTCGAATTATAGATTTCTCTGGGTATGTGACCAGGAGTGGAATTGCTGGGTCATATGGTAGTTCTGTTTTTAGTTTTATAAGGGAACTTCATACTGTTCTCTATAGTGGCTGTACAAATTTTCGATGTTTCTCTTCTCATGCTGATTACAATGAATGCTATAGAGAACAGGCTTCCCTCATAGCTCAGTAGGTAAAGAATCTGCCTGCAATGCAGGAGACCTGGGTTCAATCCCTGGGTCAGGAAGATCCCCTGGAGAGGGAAATGGCAACCCACTCCAGCATTCTTGCCTGGAGAATTCCATGGAAAGAGGAACCTGGCAGGCTACAGTCAATGGAGTCACAAGAGTCAAGACATGACTTAGCAACTAAACCACTATTGAGAACATCCTTGAATATCCTGGAGAACATACATATGCCATTTATTTTGAAAAATATACTGAGAAATATATGTTGTCCTTTATGAGCATTTATGTAAACATGCATACATGTAATGGTAATGTAACATTATATACTACCATACCCTTCTTCTGTATTCTCTGTTTCTCATTTTTTGTCTGTCCGCATCATTATAAATTATTCCTTCTTCTCTGTCTTCCAGTTAATTAGTTTTCTCTTCTGTAGCTTACTGAGTTCTTAATTTAGGTTATTGTTTTGGTCATTGTATTATTATAATTTCAACATTGCTGTTAGTCTCTTTTTTAAAATGAAAAAAACTGCCTGAGAGATTATATAATGCAATTGCCTGTGGAGATGGAAATAGTCTATAAAACATTATTGTAATATAATAAAATATCAACCAACAATTTATAGCCATTGAGATGTTGAAATGTAGCTAATAAGACTGAAGAACTTTATAACATACATGCAAAAATCCTAAACAAAATACTAGCAAACAGAATCCAACAATATATTAAAAGGATCATGTCTCATGATCAAGTGGGGTTTATCACAGGGATACAAGAATTCTTCATCTATGTAAATCAATCAATGTGAGACACCATATTAACAAATTGAATTGTTTTATATTTAAAGTGAAATAGCCACATTTCTAGTAACTTCCACATTAGACACCAAAGGTCAGTATGCTATGATTCTGTTATGATTATACTTTCACTATCCACTTAAAAAATAAAAACTAACCTGTCTACCTTGAAAATTTTGAAAAATAAAGATAATTATAATAAGTTAAACAAGATTTACTCATCATTCATATTTTATGTTGTATGTATACACATAAATATGCATATTTGTGTCTGAGATTGTCTATGTATATTTGCAAATATGCACACATATAATACAGAGAAAATAAATTTTTGCAACACTATTATAGGTACTTTTATAGCCCTCCATTTTAACCTAACATTTATCAAAGAATTCTATTATTAAGTAGTCTCTAAAATAATTGCCTATAATGATTATGTAAGAGTTCCTCTTTTGTTTCTATCTAGATTTAAATATTCTACTATTGATGAATATTTAAACAGTTTGCAATATTTTGCTACTATTGCCCACAGGATTATGAATAGCCTATGGACCTAAATTATGGGCTTTAAATCTGATTTGTTTCTTAGGATTACTGAGATTAAGGTGGGATTGCTAGAAAAGAGTATCCATTGATTAAAGTGTGTTTGTCATTATTGTCAAATTGATTTCCAGAAAAATTGTAGCAGTTTACATTTCCATTAGAGAAACATAAGAATGCATGCCCTTCTTATTGGTATATGCTTTGTCATTTGACTTGAGTTTTCACCACCCAGTATAAACTGTCTAAGGACGTTAAGCATATCCTCTATTTTATACACAGGGTTTTTTTCACTTCTATTTCTATTTGAACTCTCTGAGTATTTATGGCTTAAGCTACTCTGTCCATTTTGAACCTTTCTCTTGAAACTGTATTACAGTGAGTTTGTTCTCTTGCTTCTCCTCTCCCTTTCTGCTATCTTTCTTTCCGGTCTCTAACGTGGCATTCTGCCATAGGTCTGGTCTTTAATTTTGTTCCATAGTCTCTCGTAAAGTACCCTCCCTGTCCCTTATTCAACTCTCCATGTTCAATCCTAAATCTTAAATCCACATTTTCGGCTCATATCTTTGAGATGAAATCTCACTTTTACAATATGCCCACTGAATACTTGTCTGCTTGTCCTTACTGACACCCATCATGTCTAGGATCTGAGTTTTATCATTACCCCTGTCCCAACTACCCTAACTCAACCCCAGTATGTTCCGGTTTTCCCTTTCTATAACTAATATCACTGTTACTTGGGCTCAAAACACCTCACTCGTTTTCTTGTTGCCTTTGTCTCACATATCCAGTTAGTCATCGAGAATGACTGACTCTTCATTTGCAGTATCAATCAAGAGCACATCTAATCTTCCATTACTGCTACTTCCATGCTAAAATAGGCCCTTATCACCATGGCAATTTGCTCTTAAATAATGCTCCAGCATTTAGACTCTCTTGTTATTAATCAGTCTTCACAATGCTTCTAAACCTATCTACTTAATTTATCACTTTGTGGATACTGCTCTCTTCATCAAAAGCCTCTCCGTTGTCTTCTAAGCAACCCTAGTTTCATAGTTTGTCATGTATCTCTAGTCACCGGGTCATTCAAAATTTATCAAGTGCCTGCATGCAGTTTCTCTATAGAACAGATACATTCAGCTTCTGGAGATACTAAGCCCTTCCAGCTTCTGGAAGTGCTTGGGAGTTAACCTCCCCTGAGGCTTCCACTAACCTGTGACTAAGAGATGCAGTTGTACCTGGATTTTAGCAGCTTTGAGACTTAGATTACATTCCAAAGATTCCCCTTAGCCTCAGGCTGCAGCCTGTTCTCTGTGGGCTTTTTAGTGGAGTTAATCCTTACCTGGCCTTCTCTTCTTTCTTGCCCTGCTTCATCTATTATCTTATCTGGCTATCCTGGAAGCATTTCTTTAATAAATGACTTGCCCTTGAATTCTCCTCCCCTACTCCTAAGGTCTGCTTCTAAAAAAAAGAAAAATAAACTTAGTAATATACTTTGATTCAAACCAGAGACATAACTACTGCAAATAAGCCCACACCAAGTAGAAAACAGGTGTGCAAAGTAACTGAACATAATATCTGCTATAGTAGTGATGTTACCATAGTCCACTGAGATAGAAGGGAAGAAATACCTATCTCAGATGAGAGAAATCAAACTGGGATGTCTGTATCCTGAAAGTAACCTCTGACCAGAACTTAAGAAGTAAGACTTTTTTTTCAGGCAGGCAGGAAGCAAAAAGAAACTCTTCATAGGGAATAGAATGGGAAAAACTACTATGATGTGAAAGTATAACATGTTCGTGCTCAGTCGCTTCAGTCCTATCAGATTCTTTGCAGCCATACGGACCATAGCCCACCAGACTCCTCTGTTCATGGGATTCTCCAGGCAAGAATACTGGAGTGGGTTGCCATGCCCTCCTCCAGGGGATCTTTTTGACCCAGGGATTGAACCTGTGTCTTTTATGTCTCCTCAGTTCAGTCCAGTTCAGTCACTCAGTCGTGTCCAACTCTTTGTGACCCCATGGACTGCAGCATGCCAGGCTTCCCTGTCCATCACCAACTACTGGAGCTTGCTCAAACTCATGTCCATTGAGTCAGTAATGCCATCCACCATCCATCGCATCCTCTGTCGTCCCCTTCTGCCTTCAACCTTTCCCAGCATCAGGGTCTTTCCCAATGAGTCAGTTCTTTGCATCAGACGGCCAAAGTATTGGAGTTTCAGCTTCAGCATCAGTCCTTCCAATGAATATTCATGACTGATTTCCTTTAGGATGGACTGGTTGGATCTCCTTGCAGTCCAAGGGACTCTCAAGAGCTTTCTTGAACACTAAAGTTCAAAAGCATCAATTCTTGGGCACTCAGCTTTCTTTCTATGTCTCCTCAAGAGTTACAAAGAACTCTTCATTATTATCAAAAGGCAAACAGTGATACAAGGGCAGGGCAGAGGACTGGTTCTGTCAGGTAGGTAACATGGCAGAAATCTGCACTCAAAACATTCACTGAGTGACACAGAGGAACTTGGTCTGTTTTATCTTTTGAAAATGGTAAACAAATGAAGAAACCAGAGCAGTGATGCCATCAGATTTAGAATTTTAACTATTGCTCTAGGGACACTGTGGAGGACTGCTGCTGCTGCTGCTAAGTCACTTCAGTCGTGTCTGACTCTGTGCGACCCCATAGACGCCAGCCCACCGGGCTCCCCCATCCCTGGGATTCTCCAGGCAAGAATGCTGGAGTGGGTTACCATTTCCTTCTCCAGTGCATGAAAGTGAAAAGTGAAAGTGAAGTCATTCAGTCATGTCTGACTCTTTGCAACCCCATGGACTGCAGCCTACCAGGCTCCTCTGTCCATGGGATATTCCAGGCAAGAGTACTGGAGTGGGGTGCCATTGCCTTCTCTGATTGTGGATGACTAGAGGAATGAAAATTTGATTAGTTGGGTTAGGGCTGGTTCAGAAAAAGGATCATCAGAAATCAAATACCATGGTGGGTAAGAAGGACTAAGGAGTCTACGGCCATACCACCCTGAAAATGGCACCAGGTCGCCTCTGATCTCAGAAGCTAAGCAGGGTGAGGTGGGTTAGTACTTGGATGGGAGAAGTGCTAAGGAAGGAAATAAGAAATATTAGAAGGAAGGACTGGCAATAGTTGAAAATTTATTAGGTTTGAGGATTGAAATAGAAGATGCTTTGAGATGGGCTTTGGACCCATCTCAATGACCAAATCCAATATCTTTAGTCTTTATCTTATTTAATCTGTTAATAGCATTTCCCTTCCTTCTGCATGTGCTTATTCAATTATTTTGATAGATTTTCTTTATTTCCAAATTCTTCTTATTGGTAGTCTATTATTCTTTCACTATTTAAATAAAGTAGGTGGTTAAAACTGGAATTATAACATTTAGGCTACTTAATAAAGAATTGTTAATCTCCCAAAAGAATTACAAATACCCAGTATTTATGTGAGAAAGAAAAAAACTCCCCAACCTCAGGTGTAACCAAAGAAATAGCAAAAGTAATGATATCAGATCAGCAAAAGTTTTACTGTAAAATATCCAATTTTGGCAAATATAAAGGAAGGAACCATGCTAATAAACTATCAGTGATAGCATAACCTGTACAAAGTTTTGGACAGCAATTAAATAGCTGGGAAGTTAAAATGCTCATTTTCTTTGATTCAGCAATGCCACTGCTAATAATTTAAAATAAGAATCTAGATAAATATATGAAGATGCTTATTACAGCATATTTGTAATAGCAAAGGTCTTAAATTATGTTAAATTCTACTAATAGAAATTAATTATATTATAAAATGGCCATTCTACATAAAATTATGCAAATATTATAAAGAATTACTGATATGAAAATGACCAATAAATATTTTGTTGCAAAAGGATAGTGAAATGAGTTAGTAGTGTATGGCCTTATCATATAGTAAGAATATACGTGCATTAAAAAATTCTAAAAGATGCACTCACAAGTGCTAACACAGTTTACCATGGAGGCTTGCAGAGGATGTGTATTCACCGTTGCCATATTTTTTCTCATTACTAGCAGTAATTTGGCCTTAAAGTAAATGAAAAGAAAGGAACAGTAACAGGATATTTCAGCGGAACAGCTTAGTTTTTCATGTGTGTATGAACAGAAGGGATGGAAGATGAAATTTCTGTATAATTCTGGTGAAATTATATACAATTTAATAAAAATAAAATCCTCATAGTAACACCTTAAAACAGTAAGTGCATTTACAGAGAGAAAATAGAGGCTCCTCACACACTGTGTGTCTAACGAAGGACAGATCTCCTGATCCCTGCCCTGGTGCTTGCTCCATTTTCTTATGCAGTAATATATCTACTACAAGAAAATCAAATCACCTGAGATGAAAAGGTTCTCAGTCATTAATATCTGCCATTTCTGAATATATGGGATTGATTTTGAGTTCATGAGTAACTCAGAAATTTTGGAGAGTTGACTGTAGGACACTAAAGTTTTGATGTATACTGATCAGACTACCTCAATTCAATTCCATCCCTCTAAAAGGATGATTTCTAAAGCACTGAGAAATATGGCTCAGTCTGTGTCCCTAATTTAACAGAAGAGGGATTTTGAATGGCAGGTAAATAAACTATGAAGTAGCACTGTAGAGTTTGGCAAGGAAGACTATGCCAAATAGCTTACCTATTCCATATATAAGCTGACATATCTCCAATAATTTTCCTACTGAGCACACTATAAGTGAAATATTAGCACATTTGATCTAGGGAAGCATCAACTGATTAGTTCGTTGCTATAAAGTATAGATGCCCAACCATACAACATTTCAAGTATCACTCCATGGGAAATGAGAAGGCATCACTGAAATGTGAGTGATATTATGTGCTTTCTTCCTGTTGTTAGAATTGCTTTATATTTAAAAAATTAATGATTTACTAACAAAAAATTTTTTAGTTACTTTATCCATCTTCTTCTAGGAAATTACAAATAAATTTTGTTATTTTAAGAAAATAGGGATGGATTTTTTGTTTGTAACTTTCAGTATATTAACAATGAATTCCTTCCTAGTCTCTTGCTCAGTATCCTTCCACCAATACTTCAATGATATTACCATTGATTTTTACTATGCATTAAAATAGTAATTTTACACATATATTTACCAAATTCAATATTACTAATTTGATAAATTGGGAGATAAAGTAGAAAGGAAAATTGGGGTATATTTAAAGATGAAATCTGCTAGCATGTCAATGTTTCTGTTTCCTTATATAAATTATAAATAATACTTCTGATTGAGAAATACTATCAATAAGTCCCTTGTTATATATAAACAGTATTTTGTATATACATCAATTCTTATAAACATTCTGATTTCAGCTTATTAAACTGATGTGTAAATATATTTTGTAAGACAGATGCTCTTATAAGAAGATTAACTTGAAGTAGACAAGTGAAGCAGAATTTACATTTCCTATCCTGGAGAGTAGTTTTAATGAAATCTAAAGTGTAGATCTTGGTCTCAGCATTTAAAATTTGTCTTTAGGCATTTGGACTAAGATCTCTACATCTATGTTCCCAGGAATATACATGCTTCTGAAATGCAGGATTTTACAAGGAGACTAGTGTAATTTGATGATTAATCACAAAATTTGACAGAGGAGCTGTATTATGGATCTTATATTTCCCTCCTCTGATTCAAGAAAAGATCTCATTTGTCACACCTTAATACTGAATTCAACTGAGTTCTCTAATTGGAAAAATGTCTGCCCAATACTTCATGCCTCTCCACTTCAGAGGTGGCATTATGCTTAATTCTCAGTATGTGAGAATAAAAGTTTATGATATGGTCACAGAGAGATATTTTGTCCCCAAATTTGCCTGACATCTGTTGAAAGGAAGTACATTTCTGATCTAGTTTTTCATAGCTTCCTGGGAATTAGTGAACAGGAATATATTAATATGTGTATATATGTGTGTGTGTGTGTGTGTATACACAAATGTATTCTGTGCTCATAAAAAGACTAGTCTTTCCAAGCCAAATTTATTTTAAAAAGAGGGAACAGATGCATTCTAGAGTTAGGGGACAGGAGTTAGGGGACAGGTAAAGCAGAGAGGTCTTGGCAAATAAAAACTAGAGAAAAGAGGCCATGGTTGGAACTAGAAGCACTTTCTCATTATAAGTAAATGGACCTTCAGAGACACAGAGATGGAAAAATAGAGAAAAAGCAAACAGTTAAGATGGCACTGTAGAGAAATGAAAGAATGAGAGTTTTCCCTTCATGGGTTACAAAGGTTATGAAATTGAGGATTTCCACATAATCAAGAGAGGATAGTCCATAGCAAAGGACATATGTTCATCTGTGAGCTGGGAGTAGTCTGGGAAGATTAGGGAGGATGCCTGTAATCTATGCTGGAGTGAACCCTTGCCATTCAGCCATGTTGATAAGGTGAACAAGTATTTATTTTAGTTTGCAACTTAAAAATTTTTTTTAATTTATTAATTTTTTAATTGAAGGATAATTGCTTTACAGAATTGTGTTGGTTTCTGCCAAACATCAACATGAATCAGCCATAGGTGTACCTATGTCTGCTCCCTCTTGAAACTTCCTCCCTTCTCCCTCCCCATCCCACCCCTCAAGGTTGTTACATAGTCCCGATTTGAGTTCCCTGAGTCATATAGCAAATTCCCATTGGCTGTCTATTTTACATATGATAATGTAAGTTTCCATGTTACTCTCTCCATATATTTCCACCCTCTCCTTCCCCCCGTCTCCCCATGTCCAGAAGTTTGTTCTCTGTGTCTGTGTCTCCACTGCTGCCCTGCAAATAAATTCATCAGTACCATCTTTCTAGATTCTGTATATCTGCGTTACTATACAATATTTGTTTTTCTCTTTCTGACTTCACTCTGTATAGTAGGCTCTAGGTTCATCCATCTCATTAGAACTGACTCAAAGGCATTCTTTTTTATGGCTGTGTAATATTCCATTGTATATATGTACCACAGCTTCTTTATCCATTCATCTCTTGATGGATATCTGGGTTGCTTCCATGTCTAGCTATTGTAAATAGTGCTGCAATGAATGTTGGGGTATGTGTGTCTTTTTCAATTTTGGTTTCCTCTGGATATATTCCTAGTAGTGGGAATGCTGAGTCATATGGTGGTTTTAGTCCTAGCCCTCTTAAGGAATCTCCTAGTCCTCTTTAGTCCTCTTAAGGAACCTCTATGCTGTCCTCCATAGTGGCTGTATCAATTTACATTCCTACCAACAGTGCAAGAGGGATCCCTTTTCTCCATACCCTCCCCAGCCTTTATTGTTTGGAGACTTTTGGATGATGGCCATTCTGCCTGGTGTTAGGGGATATCTCATTATGGTTTTGATTTGAATTTCTCTAATAATGAGTAATATTGAGCACCTTTTCATGTGTTTGTTAGCCATCTGTATGTCTTCTTTGGAGAAATGTCTGTTTAGGTCTTTTTCCCACTTTTTGATTGGGTTTTTTGTTTTTCTGGTATTGATTTCTATGAGTTGCTTTATACATTTTGGAAATTAATCTTTTGTCAGTTGTTTCATTTGTTATTATTTTCTCTCATTCTGAAGGTTGTCTTTTCACTTTGCTTATAGTTTCCTTTCCTGTACAAAAGCTTTCAAGGTTAATTAGACCCCACTTGTTTGTTTATTTATTTTCCTATTACTCTAGAAGGTGGGTCATAGAGGATCTTACTGTAATTTATATCATTGAGTGTTCTGCCTATGATTTCCTCTCAGAGTTTTATAGTTTCTGGTCTTATATTCAGGCCTTTAATCCATTTTGAGTTTATCTTTGTACTGTATGTATGATATTAGGAAGTGTCCTAATTTCATACTTTTATACATAGCTTTCTATTTTTTCCAGTACCACTTACTGAAGAGGCTCTCTTTGCCCCATTCTATATTCTTGCCTACATTTTTTACTTTGATTGTGTCTAAAGTGTGTGCGTGTGTATACATATATCCAGATGGCACTAGTGGTAAAGAACTAGCCTGCCAATGCAGGAAACGTAAGAGAGACAAGTTGGATCCCTGGGTTGGAAAGATCCCCTGGAGGAGGACATGGAGACCCAGTCTAGTATTCTTGCCTGGAGAATCCCATGGACAGAGAAGCCTGGCAGGCTACAGTCCACAGGATCACAAAGAGTCAGACATGACTGAAGTGAAAATATATATATATATATATATATACACACACACACACACACACATACTTTTTTAAAATTCAGATGCTTTACCTAAAAGTAGATGAATTCATAAATTGCTCTAACTTCTTTGTAAACTTGGCAGGTATATTTCCTAGAAGTTTCAAATGAGCAAAAAATACCCAGAAGTAAAATCAATCAGGAGTAATTGCTATGTTCCTATGAGTGCTAGACACACTGAAGACATATTTAAAATTTTGTTTAAAACTATAAATGGTCTTTGCTTTCAATTTTTAAAATGTGTTTCCTTTAAACTTCAGTTTTGGCAAATTTGTTTCTACATTTTTTATGAATTTCCTGAAAATGTATTAATTTGTAGACATTTGTGCACATATGCATGTGTGTGCACATAATTTTAATGAACTGGTTAAGTAATTTAAAATAAATCTAATATTAATAAATTTAATTATGGAACAAATTCAGGAATTCTTTTACTCTCTGTTAACTACTGTCATTATAGATGCTCTGATACTATAAAAATTAGTTGGGAACTTTGACAAAATAAATCATCCTAAAACAATGAAAACATATTTGCTGGTTCCTATTTCATCATACTAGGTATAACAGAAATGCTGAGACCAAAATATCCAAGTATCTAAACTGTGGAGGGCTGAAAGAGTAGCAACAATCTGCATTTTCAGGCTAGGTTTTAGGCAGTTTAGAAGCCAAACCTTGTCAGCATTCCTTTATAATTGCAATATCACATCCGGCAAAAGCATGTTTCAGTTTTTAAACAGCTGTGTGTCTCTTTAAGAGACTGCACAGTTAATGCTAAAATTGCCTCTGACTGCTCTGTGCCTTAAAGTTTTAGATTCTTCCTTGGTTTAAGTCCTTATTTGATTTTTGTTGTTTCTTTTCATGGAAAGGTAGTATTTAGTTCAACAATATTTTATTTGACATTAAGGGAAAATATAATTTGTGAGAGATAAGCTTTAATTCATTTTTGGTCTGCAATAAAAGTTTAACATTATATATTTAGCTTTTAAACATTTTTTTTCTCATGAAAATACTGACTATGTAAACCTTATCTGAAATATAATTATGGAAATTATTTTTGAATCAATTAAAATACTTTAATGAATTTGATTTGAAATGTTTAAAATTTGAAAATAGTAGTGGCTATGCATCAATAACTGCTTATACTGTATATAAAACCATTTGTTAATTTGTAGAACATTTATAACACATTTAATTTTCATTTATTGCCAGGATAATAATACCACCATAATTGCAATAAAATATTCATCAAATGATGGCTCTCTCTACATATAATACTCAGTAATTAATGCTCTGCCTTTAATTATATCAAAGACCACTTACAGTAGTGTACTTCTGTGTATGGACAAGGGTGTCACTTTTGTAATAATAACCCACAGTTTGTCTAAGCTGCCTATCACATGTTCTTCCAAGGCCAACTCTGCCTTAAGGATCTAATTCATGGTCCCATTCCATTCCATTTTTATTTTTACTTCAAGACTATGGATCTCATTCACATTTTGTTCACTGAGACTATCCCCCCTCCCCTGCAGTCAAAAACTACCCACCCATGACCACTGCCATTTTTTTATTTCCACACCATAAACACACACCATATATACACATAGGCACTCGTGGCTGCATGAACGTACCCACACACCTTCACAGACATAGCAAGGAGAGCCTTGTTGCTACATTTTCATTACTCTTGCTAGCGTGGTTGGGCACCTATTTCCTGCTCATCACAGGTCTGCAGCACATCAGGCCAACTGCCAAGGTCCTTTCAACATCTAGAAGGTTGGAGTCATGCTAGACCCCTTTCTCCCTTCATTCCCCCTCCTTAGATGTCACCATGGTGTACACAGCAGTTGACTCCATCTCTTTTTCTTCATATTTCCTTTTGCCACTCAAGCCTTTGTCCACTAAACCTTCCTCTATCACTGTTTGACGATGGTCTGCTCCAGGTCTTTAGCCAGTTCTCATACCTCAGAACAGATCCTTCCCAACTCAGAGTTTTGCACAGAGTGTCCTACCCAGGAGTAGTCGCTACTCTACTCGCTGCATATTCAAGTCGTGAGCTTAGTCTGGAAATCACTCCTGGGATAATGTTCCTGAAACTCAAGACAATAAACCTTGTTATTCGCCAATACATGCTTTTCCTACACAATATTTGTTGTTGTTGTTCAGTCACTAATTTGTGTTCGACTCTTTGCGACCCCATGGACTGCTGCAGCACACCAGGCTTCACTGTCTTTCACCATCTCCCGGAGTTTGCTCACACTCATATCCATTGAGTTGATGATGCCATCCAACCATCTCATCCTCTGTCACCGCCTTCTCCTCCTGCCTTCAATCTTTCCCAGCATCAGAGTCTTTTGCAGTGAGTTAGCTCTTCTCATCAAGTGGCCAAAGTATTGGAGCTTCAGCATCAGTCCTTCCAATGAGTATTCAGGGTTGATCTCCTTTAGGATTGACTGGTTTGATCTCCTTGCAGTCCAGCATTTAGACTAATACTTTTTTCCTTGAATAATTTTTAATGCTTCAGTCCATTCCCCTTAACATGTAAACTCCAGAAAATCAGAGCCTTGTTCACAACTGATCATAGTCCTTGGTATCTGGCTGCACTCACCAAATTTAGATTTTATAAAGAAATGAATGAATGGGTGCTGTGCACATGTGTAGGCAGTTGTAGGATATAAGCGGTGATCATTTTTGGAGGCAAACCAAAGTGGAAGTTGCCAGAACCAAGGCAGGGGAGCTAAACTGTGAGCCAGAAAGCTAGTCCATATGGATGTCAAAGCAATGAGGCTGGGAAAATGCTGAGTATACTGAACAGTGAACAACTGAGGAAGCCAAAGTGTGGGAAGGTCTACTAGAAACCCAAAAGTTGACTCCAAGAATGAGTGGTTGTCCCTAAACATGTGTTTTTATTCATGGTCTAGAGGTCTGTCTTGGTTGGGAACAATCAAAAGTATTTTCTCACCAACTATGTTTAAAACCATTATTAATAGGACTCATTTCTCAGTGATATTCAGTTTTTTTTTTTATTCTGCTGAATCCTTTCTATGTCTCCATTTAGACTGCTTTCTCTTTCTTTTTTTCTAAGCTTGAACTAATGATATAAAGGTTGTAATTCCCTTAGGAATTAGGTATGCAACTTATGTATGTGACTAAGTTTATAGAGGCATTAGTTGGCAAAAATGGACCAGAGAAAGTTTTTTTTTTTTAAAGTCTACTCAATATTCAAGGTCAAAAAATATCAGCTCTCCCTTTCAAGTATCCAGAGCTATCTCTACCATGTATCTGCTCGTCCTTAGCTTTTTATTTCATTTTCTCCTAAAGATCAGCTTTTAGGTTTTCAAATACCTCACACTACTCTGCCTCTCCACATATGCGATGCTTTCATCCAGTCCATCTTGCAGTCCTGTAGCAAAAACATGACTACTTGTTATGGCAAAAAGGCTGCTCCTTGGTCTGATCTGCATTTTCCAGGTGACTTTGCAGGCAGCCTATGATCTATCAGTTTGCTCCTCAGTAAATCTCGGAGAAAGAACACCCATAAGCACAGCACAGGGGCGTTCTGAAGTTTGACTAGTATTTTAGAGTGTTGCAGATTCTAAGATGAAAGTAGTAAGGAAGCTGAAAAACTAGTATTATTTATTTAACAGACTCGCCAGAAATCTCAGGTCTTCCCTAGTCACTGCATTCTATCCTGTACATGTAGCATAAAAATCTCCATGAAAGCAGAACTGAGTCCTCAGTGAGAGCATTCAGAAATAAACAAGCCTGGATGGGAAGGCCTAGCAACCCATGCTTTCCCCTCTTCTCCTGTGTCACCTAAGACAGTTCCCAGATCTGAGGAGGCACTCGGCAAGGGGACTCGCTAAAATGATCCTTAAAATTGTGTGTAAGTCAAACTAATGCTCATAACTCTCTTTGGAAGCCCTTTCAGTGACAGTGAAACCATTTGTCTATTACTTTAGAATTTGTGAGTATTACTCATTTTACTTTTCTAGCTTTTATTCTCCATGGTTGGTCACTTTATATTACTTCCTCTGTTTGAAGATATACCTATATTATATCCTTGCCTTTCATTATACTAAAAAAATATTACATAGGCAAAAGGTGAAAACATATTTATTAAGCCATCAGTGAATAGCTAGTAAGTGTTATCATTAGTCTTAGCTATTAAAATGTGTAAGACCAAAGAATATGCATTTATGTATGTGTATATATCACATATATATTATACATAAATAGACACCTGTATCTGCATATATGCATGTATCAATCTGTTGTAGTTTATTTGCTCAGTCATGTCCAACTCTTTGCAACCCCATGGACTGTAGCCCACCAAATTCCCCTGTCCATGGGATTTCCCAGGCAAGAATACTGGAGTGGGTTACTATTTCCTTCTCCAGGGGATATTCCTGACCCAGGGATCAAACCTGCATATCCTGCATTGCAGGCAGATTCTTTACCACTGATCAAAAGAAAACCTGGGAAGCCCATGTACCTATCTGTATCTATATCTATATGTAAATCTATATAGAGAAATATGCTCTATAATTTAGGATTGTTATAGCAAGGAGTAGATAGCTTGACCAAAAGTGTTTTAACCAACAATGAAAATGTTTCATTTTACATAATAGAAAAATTCAGCAATTGCAAACATTTTATTTACAAAAACTGGATTCTGTGACTCAGTGGTGCTATCAAATGCCTAGGTGCTTCTTAGTCTCCTCAAAGTGCCAACTGCTTTTGTTCGTTTCAACAAGAAATGGCACACTAGCTTCAATCTTTCCTAGTCTCAGGAAAAAATATTTAAACAGCTTGAAGAGAAGGTGTTTCTTTCAGTGTTCAGAGTGAGATAAATCTCCTTCTGGAACCCCCATCATAGACCCCCTCACATCAAAGCTGTATTCTATGGCAGATCTAACTCAGGGAATTCATGTTTCCACCCTGGATCTACAGAGGAGCCCAGCACGGCTACAGGTATAAAAGCAAACTTGGGTTTCCACTAATAGAAGAAGAAAAGGAGAACCTGGTAGGTAGGCAATAAAGAAGATATGACATTTGTGTCAAGGGATTATTAAAGACACTGAAATAAAGGGATCTGTATCTATCAAGATACAGTCAGGAAAACGGAAACTCTGGTAGGCATTTCAGGCAGGGAATTGGCCACCCGATGTTCAAAGGCTGAAATATCAAGGAAGGGATGCTAAAATAGTCCATAAATTAATAACTGCAGGAAGCAGCTGCCACATCAGAGCTGGGGGAACAAAAGGAAAGAGGCAGGGTGCCAGAATATAGTCTGGATGGCAGGTCGTGATAAGTGGTCCCCGTCATTCTATAGGTGAAGCCATGTAGCTGGTGCTCAGACCACCAGGGGGCGCTGTGAGTTGGTGTAGGCACCTCTGAGGCGGACACAGTGGCTGGTGATCAAAAGAAAACTAGAGGCTGAAGTCGTGGTTGTCTTTTGTTGCCTTGAGAAGCTGACATGAAGTATAAGCAGAAAAGTCATCCCCTCTGCCCTCGTCCTGCCTTCCATTCTCCTTCTCATGCTTCCTCCTAAGAAAAAATCAGCTGGCAGGGGAGTCAAGTGTTTGCATGCTTCACAGCACAGAAAACAGGGTAGTGGACTCGGAGCTGAGAGATATTAGGTGATGGAATAGCACAGTATCTTGAAATTCTGAACACTTTGAAATAGCAGCGTATACATGTATTTTTTATTATATAAGTAAAGTTCCTGTGTTTTAGCACATGATGGTGCCTCTACCTGGAGTGCTTTTTTCTAGCTGACATTATATTGTTTACATCTCAGCAGAAGATCAAAGGATGTTTTAAATGCTTTCTTGACCTTCCTTGACAACTAGTGACAGAATGACTTAGGAAAAGTAGCTTAGTCTTCTTGAGCATCTGTTGTCCCATCAATAAAATGGGATAATGATATACCTAACTCAAAGATTTGTTTTGAAGATGGAATACAATTAAACAATAATCTTTTATTTAGTCACATGTAAAATGCTTATTGATCATTGTTAAATATTAGTGTGAGTTTTATGACTCCCCCAATATATCAAAAAATTTTGTCCTAGTCAATCACTTTTCAAGTCAGGCACCTTATACAAAGCTATAATTATGTAAATCTCATTCTGCTTTAAATTATTCACTTGCATATTTATGACTATCACTAGCTAGTGTTCCTCAAGTATATGACATGTTTATTTAGCACAGTGTCTTGCATGTAGTAGAAACTACAATCAATAAAAATTTGAAAAAGTTTGAAAACTTAAATACATGATTGTGAATATATGATACATATATATGTATGTTTGACTACACACACATACTTTATTTACATTTCTAAAAGGGGAGAGGAAGGGTACCTTCATATAGGTCACTTTGCTATTGATGTTTTCTATGAGAGCTATAATCCTCATAGTGTATAAATATACATGTAAAGATAAGTCTACATAGTATAAAAAAACTATATAAAGCTCTAGATGTTCTTGATCAGGAGATATTATGATTAGCTACTGTGATCAACTGATATTAAAGGGATAAAATTCACATAAATAACAAAAAAGACTGGGAAGACTATTGCAAGTGGGCTGTTTGGCATGGAGGTCATTATGCTAAATGAAGTAAGTCAGAGAAGGATAAATACTGAATGATATCATTTATATGTGGAATCTAAAATAATACAACAAACTAGTGAATATAACAAAAAAGAAACAGACTCACAGATATAGAGAGCAAACTAGTGGTTACCGGTGGCGAGGGGGGAGGTAGGCCCAAACTACTGGGTATAAGATAAGCTCAAGTGTGTATTCTACAAGATGGGGACTACAGCCAATATTTTGTAAAAACTGTAAACGTAAAGTAATCTTTATAAATATAAAGTAACCTCTAAAAATTTTAATTTGGGGGATAATGGATACATGTATATGTTGTGGCTGAGTCCTTTCACTGCTCATTTGAAACTATCATAACTGTTTGTTAATCGGCCATACCCCAATACAAAATAAAAAGTTTAAAAAAAGAAAAATCTTAGCCAAAATAACAGTATAAAAATAAAATTTCTTAAGAATAATAAAATGTAGTGTCTATAAGACTGCAAATATGGGAGTTACGTTTTCCCAAGTTGGTCAGGGTAAAGCTGAAAAGGGTTGTGCTTTAGCCCATGGGAAGTCAACAGTGACATAATAGTATTTAAGGGTAAATAAACTGTTGTGTGTGCAGGCCAGATAAGACCCTGAAGACTTTGGAGGCAGAGAGGACTTAAAGAAAAATATTGTCTCGAAATGCTAAGAGGCTGGACTAAACTCTAATTATAAAGTTGTTGCTGTGGAATGTGGAATATAGGATAGGGCCACTCACTGACTGGATGATCCAAGCAGTGACAGAGGAAAACTCAGTGAGAAAGTCTGACAGTCAAGACTTCCCTGGCAATCCAGTGGTTAAGACTCCAGGCTCCCAGTGCAGGGGGCACAGGTTTGATCCCTGACTGGAGAACTAAGATCCCCACTGCTGCAAAGCATGGCCAAAAAGAAAAAAATCTGACAACCACTCAGCAGAGAGAAGGAAGTCAGCACTAGTTATTCATAAGTTTAGGATTTCCGGGGTTTTTTTTGCTTCCAGGATAGCTTAATTTGGCCCTAAATTTAGTTCAGTCTCTCTCTCAACCTCATTTTGTTAATTTCTACAATCTTGCCCTAGAAAAGCCTTCAGAAAATTATATATTCATTTCCCTTCATAAGCATGCAAAATTTTAGCAGAGTTTTTAAAGACAGTGCTACATTTGAAGTGAGAAAAACTGAATATATCAAAGCTTTCTGTTGCTTTGCAAGTTGATGGTTCAGTGAATTACTCTTAATGGTGTTCTTTTCTTTTTTGTATCACTTTTCTGTATTTACACTTTGAGGAACCAACAGAAAAACCTGATAGAATAAATGGCAACCTGAAAAACTGTATCTTAATAAACTCAGTTATTATTCCAAATTAGATAAAATAATACTCTAAGAAAATGAGAAATAACATCTTCCTCTAAAATTAGAACCTACAGACACACTGTTGACCTCATGTTAAGATATTTTACAGCACAGAAATTTCAGAGAATGGGATTAAGAATAATTCCAGAAAAGCAAGCAATTTTAAACACTTTTCTGAACAAAGCATACTATTTATTAAATAAGAGAATGAGGAAAATATTAATAATACTAGTATTCCATTTTCAATTTCAAAGAATGATATTTAAATATAGTAATACAACATAAATTAAAAATATTTTCATGCTCACATCTGGTAGATGAAACGTAAACCATTTGGGTCATCTATTTAAGGTCCTATTAAATGACAAATATCTGGACTGGATTACTAAGCGCATAACTTCTACTAGAGTGGCTATATGTTTTAGGGGGATTTGGGGTGTTTTGTTCTGGTTGCTGTTTTGGTGGATAACTGCTTTTCTCCTAGCCTCAGTAAACCCACTGGAAAAGAGTTGATATTAGACTTGGGATCTCACATTCAGGCTCTCACATATTCTTCTCACTGGCTTTGTCTATGGCTTAGTGTGAGTCGATTTCGTGAGCAACTCTAGCATTATGGGTCAACGAAGTACCTTGGTGAAAAAAAAAGGATGGGAGTGTTAGTCCCTTGGTTTTGTCTGACTTTTTGTGACACCATGGACTCTGTCCATAGATTTCTTGCCATTCTCTTCGACAGGGGATTCCCAACGCAGGGATCGAACCTGGGTTTCCTGCATTGCAGGCAGATTCTTTACCATCTGAGCCACGAGGGAAGTGCCTTTCTCACAGTTCAGATTTTTTGCTGGGACACTTAGCTGAGTGGCCTTTGTGTTTCAAACATTCTTGAAGGTTATTTGGCTGCCCTCTGCGAAGTTAACACTGAAACTGCTTTGCTTCAAAGCAGGTAAATTTATGAAGGTTTCTATGGCAAAACTATAGGCATTGTGCTGAGTTAGGACAAAGACCAACAGTTTTTTTGTCACTGGAGAATAATCAAACAATGGAATGATAGCATGGCAGGTCATCATATCATTATTAATAAAGAACATTATTAATTCCTAAAAGGCTTTATGTCATGATGGTTTTATCCTCTCAACTTCTTTCATTAAATTTTAAAATGTACTTCTACTAAAGGGTATACAAAAGAAAGAAGTTAGCCCTTGAAAAAAGAAAAAAACTTTCTTCACAAACTCAAATTATGTATTTCTTTGAGCACTATACTTCAGAGAGAAAATAACAGAAACTCAGCAGCAACAATTTTTTGACACCTTGCTAACTGATCAAAATATAGAAAAAGTAAAGAGCAATTAAATAAGTTTTTATTCACTGGACATACCTGCCTTTTGGAATAGAGGAAAAACAAGTATAAAATATGAAACTGTGAGTGTGCAGCTTTCATTATCATCATTTTTACTTTCTCTTATTTATATATAAAACAAATAAACTACACCAACATACACCCTTTTTGATGCTAGCTCAAAATATTGACTTTTTTTGGCCATAACTGTTTATCTGATGAGTATCATTTGAAATTATTCAAATGGAGTTGCAAAAATAACATTTGAGAGTTAAGGAAACTACTGGATATAATAAAATCATATTAGACATATTTTGTTATCAATTTTGCATATAGAAAAATCAACCTTTTATTATTTCATTTGTCTTCCATTAATTAAAAGTTAATTTATAATACCAACACCTTAATTTATAATGCAATACCTTGGATTGCAAGGAGATCAAACCAGTCAATCATAAAGGAAATCAGTCCTGGGTGTTCATTGGAAGGATTGATACTGAAGCTGAAGCTCCAATACTTTGGCCACCTGATGCGAAGAACTGACTCACTGCAGAAGATCCTGATGCTGGGAAAGATTGAAGGCAGGAGGAGAAGGGGATGACAGAGGATAAGATGGTTGGATGGCATCACCGACTCGATGAACATGAGTTTGAGTAAGCTGCGGGAGTTGGTGATGAACAGGGAAGCCTAGCATGCTACAGTCCACAGGGTCGCAAAGAGTCAGACACAACCGAGCAACTGAACTGAACTGATAATACCAAATTTTCCCAACACTACAATAATCCCTAGTCTTTTTTTTTTTCCACCAAGTAGTTTGATTTTAATCACCCATTGCTTCAAAAATCACAGCCAAGTCTTGTTTAAATCTGTTAACTGAAATGATTTAAGAAAAATTTTGCCTATTTCTTACTCCATTTGACAGTCCTCAAGATGCAAAGGAAAGTGACCCTATAATATGATTCATACTTCCACTTGTACTTGGATGCATTGAGCATTTGATCAATTTATTTTTCCAACTTTTTTGTTAACTTTTAAAGCAAGTACATGTACAACAATGTCATTTTTCAATCCAAAATAAATACAGCTCTTATCTTAAATACAGTGTCTTATATGAATCTTACAGTTTACTTAGCATATGCTTTACATTAATAGAGTTCCTTGTTCAGGAAACAAGAAATTTGTGTCTGGTGTAAGACTGGGTGTTTTGTCAAAAACATAATACCCATAAAGCTAAACTTTGGTCCCATGCCATGAACAAGCTGGAGGTATTTCTTTAATTGTCCTACTGGTTTTCACACATTATTTATAAGAGATGGCTACTGCCATCCCCACATAATGCCAAGTGTGAACATTTGTTATATGTATGTCACCTAAAGGTCATTTTGTTGTTCACAGAACAGCCTATGTCTTTCCATTGATATACTGTTCCTGTTTTGAAAGTAAATGGTGCTATTTTATTCAATAACTTATATTTTGAAATTCTGACTAGATACTTTTTGCATTAAGTAACAAGCACTACATTGCTTCCAAAGACATGTTGTGGTTAAAACTCAAGTAAATCTTGTTGGCCAAGATTTTTGAAATAAGAGCACTATCATGTAAATATATAAGCATCGGCAATTAATAGTTGGTCCCAAACAACATTTGGGATCCAAAGCAATGAGAATAGTTTGAATAGCATTTTTGTTTTATTGTCCGGATATCATATGGTGATTATTTGTAAGCCAAAGCCAATAGAGATAGTTCACAGAATGTAATACTCAGCCGTTATTCCAAATCTATTCCCACTGTGAAAATTTTTCAGGAGATCCAATTGCCATTGTAGTAATATAATGTGGATTCAGATTAAATAATTGATTGGAAAAATCCAAGCATGGAACTATATTTTCTTGAAGACTTCTTCAAGAGAAGAAATGAGAGCAATTATAATGTGATACTGTGGATAAGGGTTTATGGAAAACATAGAGACCATGAACATCCAACAGACCAAAATTTGTCCAGCCCAAGATCATTCAGCCTACTTTTTATTGGATAGCTTGCAAATAACTAATTTGGAAGAAAATGTAAGATCTATTATGAGGACTCTCTCCTAAAGAATTAATCTAGTTGAGGATGCAAGATAAAACAACAAATTAGAAAACATTAAGTGTAGAGACCTTTTCTTCTAATATGATTAAGACCAGCTGTTGGTTAGAGTAAAATGTCAGTTAAAAAGGGAAACTAAAATATATACAACTGCATAGTAATTGGACAATTTTTTGATGTAAGGTCAGAGCTATTTACAGAGAAGGCAATGGCACCCCACTCCAATACTCTTGCCTGGAAAATCCCATGGATGGAAGAGCCTGGTAGGCTGCAGTCCATGGGGTCACACAGAGTTGGACATGACTGAAGCGACTTAGCAGCAGCAGCAGCAGCAGAACTATTTGATTATCACTCTATTGACTAGAGATATATACATTATTTGCTTTGTATGAATCTTAATAAAACTATTGTAATTTTCCATTTCAGTGTATTAGAAGTAGAAGAAAAACAAGAGGAATGCCAAACTCTTTAAAATAATGATTTTATTCAAATTATTATAATCTTGTAATTTCCTGTTCATTTTTATATTCCTCTACTCTGAGAGATATTATATATAATTGGCTATATATAATTATCATTGAACTTAACTTTTTCTAATCTGTCCAAAACACAATATATTTTTATAGAAATGAGACTTCTCTTTTAAAAATCAAATCATTGATTTAGGTAATAAGTTAAAATAATAAATAATAAAGTTAAATCACATCCACCTGAGCTAAACAGGTGGGTGAAAAGGAACATCTGAATTTTGGCTATCATTAAACCAAGTGGAGGCAGCCAACCCACACAGGCATAATATCAATAGAAAGCAGGCTGTCATTTTACAGGAGAATGTACAGCGTCAGTTCATCCATTGTTAGTGAAATGGAGCTCAATTAAACAATGTCTTAAATTCTGGTTTTGCTCCAGGATTTATAAGGCAAGAATTCTAAAAGGGAAGAGAGAATTTGAGGAGCTCCAGTAGCAGGTCAAAAAGTACACTTAACCTTATATTCATGGAGATGAATGGATTCAAAAAGGGGAGAAACATAGGGACCTTATCCCAAAGAGAGGGAAACTGGATCAGAGACTCAGGCAGGAGTAGACCTGCTCAGGAGGAAAGTACGTGTCACTGAACAAAGGTTGGTGTGAGCCCTTGACTGTAACATGCCCCAGACCACATTACACTGGAAATCCACTCTTCACCTACACTGTCTGCCGAGCACACCCCACACTGGGAACAGATACACTGGCTAATCCTCAGCAGGGTTGGTCCTGGAGCAGCTTCAGATTTGGAAGGGAAAGAAAGAGCTTTGAATAGAAAGACCTGGAGATAGTGAGGCACATCTGACAAGGTTCTCCTTAATTGTGATAAGAGAAACAAGTATATTTCCCAAAGTAATTATATCATAACTTCGCAGGTATCTAAATACATTTCTTTGGAGAGTTAGTTTTCTTTTCTAACATCTGACCATGTTTCCACGCTTAGTTCTTTTTTTCAAAGAATACTTAGTGTGTTGGAGAAGGAAATGGCAACCCACTCCAGTGTTCTTCCCTGGAGAACCCCAGGGACAGAGGAGCCTGGTGGGCTGCCGTCTATGGGGTCGCACAGAGTCGGGCACGACTGAAGTGACTCAGCAGCAGCAGTAGTTTAGTGTGTGGTTGCATAAATTAAATGCTGCTTTTGGCATTAGGAATACTACTGTGAATAAAATAGGCAATAGTTCCTACTAACCACCTGGTTGTGGAGAAAAGCAAACAAATAAACGCAAGAAATAAAATAGTTAAAAAATAGATTTTATTGTGCCTTAGTTCTGTCAGATGACAGTAAGTGCTATGGAGAAAACTAAAATAAGGAAGGAGTACAGACAGCACCAGGCTCGGGGCTGAAGCTTCTATTTTAAATTACTAAATTTAAATTAAACATTTAAATTTAAATGACTAATTTAAATTACTAAAGAAAAGATGACATTTCAGCAAAGACTTGAAGATGATAGGAGAAGTCATCAAGTGGATGTATAAAGGAAGGATGTTCCAAGTAATAGGTCCAGCAAAAGAAAAGGTCAGGATAGGATGATCGTGTGTTCAAGGAACAGCAGAGGTCTCTCAGCTGCAGCAGAAAGACTGAGGTGAAAACAGTAGAAAAGTCCATCAATGGAAGGCAAAGGGGTGACTAGACAATGGCAGACTATGTGATATAGAGATTTGGGTTTTACTGAGGGTGAGATGGAAGCTTTGAGTAGAGTATGATGTAACTCATATTTTTTTTTGTTTGTAACTCAGATTTTACATGATCTGTTGGCCGCTGAGATGAGAAATGAGTGTAGTCAACAAGCGTAGAAACAGATAAATGGTCAAGATGCTATTCAGCCACCCTGGAAAGATACAAGATGATTTACACTAGGATCATAGTGGTGAGAGGTGGTAACGTTTTGGAAATCTTAAAAGTAGAGTTGATAGGATTTGCTAATGGATTTCTCATGGGATGTGAGCCAAATGGTGTGAGCTAAAGGAAGGTAAGGTTTCTATTTAATTAGGTATGATAAGATAGAAAAGGTGGGGGAAATAAAAGGGTTTGGGGAAGAAAGGAGTTTGTTTTGAGACATGTTAAAATGGAGAAAGCAAATGAAGATGTTAGGTAGGTAAATTTGAGCTCAGGGACTATGAATGCGCAGAAATTTAGATCATGAACATAGAGCTGGTATTTAAAGCCAAGAGATCAGATGAGGTCATTCTAGTTTACTATATTTGCACATACCATATTTTAGGCAGCATGCTCAATACATTTTTGGCCATAAAAAACTCTTTAGTAAATTCTACAGGAATGAGGATTTGATTTACCTGTTGTCCTCAAAATATGACGTCAGTTGGGTTTACAGTTTCATCATATTTAATTTCCTATAAATCTTCAAAATATGAAATAGGTCCCATATTTATTAGCCATATTTCCCAGTATGCTAGAACTATATTACTTAATTTCCTATAAAAATAGTTCGATGGCTTAGTGAAACTACTGTTATGTTATAAATTGTGAAATCATGCTTATAGACAAGAGAGCACACATTTTGATGTAAGTTAATTTACATAATTTACCTAAGTTATGAAAATACACACCGTCAGAGAACAGATTTTGTTAATTCTAAACTGTGTCAAGCTATCATTTAATAATTCTCAAGGGCCCAACACTAGCAAAACCATATGCTGCAGTGTATGTGCTTCCTATTTCCTTCTAATTTTTTTCATCATGCTTCATGAGTAAACGCTATGAAATCTAATTAATTTAATTAATGAATCTCAGGGCCACTGGTCCATGAATTAACATGGATTACTCTCTGAAAAAGGATCTCTCTCTGTCTCTCCGGTTTTTTTTTCTTTTTCTTTTTTTTTTTTTAAGAGAAAAGGGTTTTAGTGACCTCTGGCCACTTGGCTGAGCTAAATACCATCTTTTAGAACAGACAAAATAATGCACTGATAACAAGCCTCAAGCATAGAATATAACATTATCACTAAACCTTCTGTTTGTGTTGTTCCAGGGCTAATAAAATGGAAAATTGTTGTCTATCCCTGAGGAAATTTGAGATAGTCTTATATTTTCTTTGCTAAACCAGGGAATAATTAATTATAGGAAAGTGCCAAGAATTGCCCTGGTAGAGTCAGTCCGAAGAATAATTTCTCTCCATCCTGTTTTATCT
This sequence comes from Cervus canadensis, assembly GCF_019320065.1. NCBI lineage: Eukaryota > Metazoa > Chordata > Mammalia > Artiodactyla > Cervidae > Cervus > Cervus canadensis. Next base: position 21,046,044 of record NC_057394.1, on the reverse strand, counting down.
GTTCTCTGCCTGGCATCTCCTTTTTGTTGCTCATATCCAAGTCCTTTTGGCCACTTATTTTTCTGCCATATCACGACAAAAATTATACCAATAAAAGAACAAAATTTTTTGTTTTTATATTTCTGCTTTGGCAATAACTATGTCTGTGTTAGCCATAAGGTTATAAATCTTTATAGTTTGTGTGTTTTCTTTTTTGGTCCTTCTTATTCAAAAGAGGATTTGAGACAGCTGAGAAAAAGAATATGTAATAAGGTGAATAATGGAAAAATAAATTGGTGTAAAGAGAAAATGAAGCCAGCTGTTGAAGACAATGACTATTATCACTTAGGGACCTCATTCTTCCAATCATGTTGCATAGCATAATTTGCACAATGCACCTGATGGGCACTCAACATATATTTGTGGAAGATAATAGTAATGAATAACATGATGAGTCAAAATCTTGAAGATTTTCATCCTTCAGGAAATAACTAATGGACATGTATCATAAATTCTATTCTTAAAATATGGAGGGAAATATGTACTAACCTGGCCAATATAATGCATCAGGAAGACACAGAGAGCAACAGAGTTATTTTTGCATGTGTTTTTTGGTTCTAGTGCATTTAAAAAACAGTATTATCAGGAGATTTCTTCAGATCCATATGCCCAGCTGTTTGTTTGTCATTTCTATCCGGATATTATTCAGGTACCTCCACTTAAATGCATTACGTTCCTTCAAACAAGTAACAATATCCAAAACAGAGAACTGTGAGCTAGTCTAGTCACGTCTTCTGTCCCTCTCGTATCTCTGGTCTAATTTGGAGGCTGAGATGGTATAATCAAAAAGACACTAGCTCCGTGTCCAGTGGCATCCAGTTTTATCCTCATTCAGCAACTTAAAATCTGTGTAACCCTCAGGAATCTACTTATCTCCCTTGCAGGCCAGTGTATGGATGAATTGTTTTTTTCAAAATTAATTGTAGTGAGGGTTAAAATGACCTTTAGAACTTGAGCTCTCCATCAACAGTTGCTTCCATTGTTATTGAGATTAGCTCCTAACCTGTCAAGTCGACCTCTTCTTGTGCTAAGTCGTGTCCAACTCTTTGTGACCCCATGGACTGTAGCCCGCCAGGCTCCCCTGTTCATGGAGTCCTCTGGGCAAGAATACTGGAGTGGGTTGCCATGCCCTCGAACCCAGGTCTCCCACATTGCAGGCGGATTCTTTACCGTCTGAGCCACCAGGGAAGCCCCTACCTCTTCTTAGATCTGTTTTCTCTCTGTTCTCACCAATAAGCACCCTTGATTCTCTTTCTCTCTGACTTAATATGTGATCCCTGCCCCTTTCAGCCTCTCCAACTTCATCCCTAATCCAGCCTCCACACCACAATCAGGACAGTGATTCTAAAATGCAAACTCCATCATGGTGCACTCACAAAAACCTGCAACTACACACTTGTCTCCTGATAAAAACCTAAACTCCATAGCTTTAGACTGACCATAGCTCTTTATGAGCTGACCCAACTCATCTCTCCCTTCTGTCTCAAGTCTCTCCACCTAATCCTCCACACCTTATATGGAACAACTTGGATCTCCTTCGTTTCTTCCATCCATCATATTATCTGTTACCTCTTTGCACACAGTCTGCAGTCTGGAATAGCATTCTCTTCTTCCTGTTAACCTGGAAACGTCTACCCTTCCTTTAAGACTGAATTCAGTCTTCTCTTCTCCATTAGTGATCTTTCTATGATAAATTGACAATATTTTATTTTGTGGTCTTACAGCCCATGAGGCATTCTTCAGCTGTCCAGTTTAACAGTATATGATACTTGTTGCTTATATGCCCGTTTCTCCTGGCCTTGAGAAACGTGAGGACAGGGTTGTAACCATTTTGTATTCCCAGGGGTTAGCATACTGTCCAAACATTTGTGATAGTAGATGAATGGATGAATGGAAAACCAACAAGTGCTATCTTGTCTCTGCATTTACACTGCATTACAGACTAACAGATTGAATTAATTGAAGATTCCCGATCATATGCCTCTGCCTGGTTTTGTTGTTATGATATGTTAGCAAGAAGCTTCATCCCTCCCCAAAATTTCTTCTGTGGTAGCAATAAATCCAGTGTCTTCTGGGTATAACACTGTACTCTCTTTCTCTCTTTTTTTCCCCATTGCTACTTTAGAAACAGTATGTGTTTATGACTTTGTAGATTAATTTGTTATAGTACATGTAATAGGAGCCTTGCTATTTCTTCATAAGTAGTTATGATAAAATATTCATACTTGCTTATGTTTTGTGAAGATCTATATATACTGGAGCTCATGTTATTATAATCTTATTTTAAGAGGAAATATAGATGAAAAGATTTTCTTTTATTTTTAATGTAAAACTTCTAAATTAAATATACAAAAGTGCTCATCTAAAAGATAATAGAATCATAAGCAGAACACAGGAGAAGGCCTACAAAGCACAATTATGTCAAAAAATGTAGTTTTATTCCAAGAGAATTACTGAATTAGTGCATGACAAAACAAATATTTATTGTAAGTTTATATGTTAGTAAACTGTTTAATACAGATTGCATCAATTTTACATAAAGAGTGTATCCAGTTCTTTATAACATTTCAAGATGATTTCAGCTTTTTCACGTTCAACAAAATAGAGATAAAACATAAAGTGAATGGAAAAACATTGGTACTGACATTTCATGGCTTTCTGCAAAGTTTTAAGAGTAGGGATAATGTTAGAACACAATAGAAAGCTCTCCTCCACCCCTCCACCCATTTGCCCTGTGTCTGGGGCAGAGACACAGGGTCCAGAGTAAGGAAGCTACATAAAAAAAAAAAAAAAAAAAAACTCTGTGTGATCAAGGGAGCTCAAGGTCACCTGAAATGCGAGATGCAATTTGGTTCTGGGGATTTTGCCCAACAATGGGATGAGATATCTAGAACAGAACAATTAGATATAAATACTCCTCGTCCTTATTCCCCACTTACTGTCTTCCATAGCACTTAGCACCTTCTATGTATTATATATAATGCATTTATTTATTTCTACATTCCTTCAATAATCCATAAACTCTTTCAACCTTCCTTCAAAAATCCAGTGTCTTTATTCTGATTAAATTTAGAGTAGGTGAAATAATTTCTAGGAGTCATTTTTTGTCCTGTCAACAAACTCCATCTAATATTTTAAAAGTGATTTCAAATAAGTTTAATTTCCATTGTTTTGTTGACAGAAAACAACAAAATTCTGTAAAGCATTTATCCTTCAATTAAAAATTTTTTTAAAAATCTGTAAACTCCATGAATGCAGAAAATGTAATCATCTCTCTGTAATGCTGTCACCATAGAACTGACAATAATATTAATACATGGCATATAATAGAGACATAATACTTTTGAAAGAATAAATTAACATTGGGAATACTAAAGAATTTGTACATGTGTCCAGGGAATATGAGCGCTCAATTCCCCTCCTCAAATGTAGGAAAGAAAATAATATATAATATAAAAAATTAAGAATTATAGAAATAGCTTATTTAGAAATAAAAAGGTATATCTCTAAAAATTCTATATTATGTTTGTCTTTAGAAAGGCCAGAGTTTTTCTCAATATCTTGTAGAAATCTTTGAATTACTCAACCATGTATTTTAATTACCTGATAAAATTTTATGAATATAAAAAATTATAAACTATAATTGAAATTATTGTTAAATAATTTATTTAAAATATATAAAGAATTTATGGGTATGTTACCCATTTATAAAGATATTTAAGATTATTCAGGGGTTTGGCAATATACTATCAATATTACTATTAATTTGAGGAAGGATATGCAAAAGACTTTACTAACAAAGGTCCATCTAGTCAAAGCTATGGTTTTTCCAGTAGTCATGTATGGATGTGAGAGTTGGACTATAAAGAAAGCTGAGCACTGAAGAATTGATGCTTTTGAACTGTGGTGTTGGAGAAGACTCTTGAGAATCCCTTGGACTACAAGGAGATCCAACCAGTCCATCGTAAAAGATATCAGTCCTGAATATTCATTGGAAGGACTGATGCTGAAGCTGAAACTCCAATACTTTGGCCACCTGATGCAAAGAACTGACTCATTTGAAAAGACCCTGATGCTGGGAAAGATTGAAGGTGGGAGAGAAGGGGACGACAGAGGATGAGATGGTTGGATGGCATCACCAACTCAATGGACATGAGTCTGAGTAGGCTCCGGGAGTTGGTGATGGACAGGGAGGCCTGGCGTGCTGCAGTCCATGGGGTTGCAAACGGTCGGAGATGACTGAGCGACTGAACTGAACTGATGCAAAATGGTAGATTTTAATGGTAGATTGTTCTGTTCAGTAAGTTTTAAGGTTTTCCTAGAAATGCCCATTTATATTAAAGAACTGAAACATACCTGGGACATAGCAAATCACCTAAAATAGTACAAACACTATGACACATATTGCAATTTAACACTTAATAAGTTTTTAGAGCTTTAAAGTTATTGGTTTATTCTTCACCTCTTATGCTATTAAATATCATTGTTCCATAAAAGGAATAAAATGTATGTTTGGTACATAATTCTCTTTAACATTATACTCTGACAATTTCTTTACTAGAAAATAAAATATGTAAAATAATGGACTATGTACTGAGGACTGTTTGTGCCATAATATACAGGTAGTGCTGGCTAGATGACCCAAAAAGTAGTTTTTCTTTCCTTGGCATTGGAAGTTTACATTTCCAATTAGATTTAAGTAGTTTGAGTGAACCAAGAAAACAATACATAAACATGCATGCTTATATAAGTATTATGCACTTAGTAAGCATTTAAAAAATCTTGATGTGTTGAGGATTAAGAACCATGCTCATTAGTCTGCTAGTGAGGTATGCATATATGGGATGTACTAGAATTGATACTATGTCTAAAAATCCAGGGTGTCTTTACTCTGATTAAATTTAGAGTAGGTGAAATAATTTCTAGTAGTCACTTTTTGTCCTTTCAACAAACTCCATCTCATATTTTAAAAGTGATTTCAAGTAATTTTTACCTCACCATCCATTCAAATAAGGCTTGAATACACAGCGGTGAAGAATTCACCTGCCAGTGCAGAAGGCACCGGGGATGCTAGTTCGATCCCTGGGTTAGGAGGATCCCCTGGCGTAGGAAATGGCAACTCACTCCAGTACCCTTGCCTGGAAAATTCTATGGACAAAGGATTCTGGCAGGCTATAGTCCATGGGGTTGCAGAGTTGAACAGGACTGAGCGTGCACTCGCATACACACACACACAGACACACACACATACACACACACGTGTAGTAAGATAAATATGGTACTATTTCCCACAGGGTTCTGTATTCTAATTTTGATTTCTATTGAAAATTCATTTTCCTGCTATTTTCTCAAGCCAGTTTATAGTGTAGTTTAAAAACGGTTGAATAAAATAGAAATTTCATACTTAAAAAGTTTTTGTAGGGCAGTGCTATGTAATAAAGTAGTCACTGACCATACGTGGCTGTGAAGCTCATGAAATACGGCTACTTCAACTTGACATGGGCTGTAATTTTCCAAGTGACCACAACTTGGAAAATTGATATTGAAAAACAAGGAAGGTAAACTATCTCATTAATCATATTCTGTATCTATTATATGTTGAAATAGCAATATGAGGATGTATTGGGTGAAATAAATATAAATTACAGTTAATTTCACCTACTTTTTTAATGTTGCCATTCAAAAATTCAGAATAATATGCAGGTTGCACTTGTGATTCACAATGTGTTGGTACTGGACAGCACTGTATAAGATTGCTTGTTTTAAGCATCTTTCTCTCTCATATTAAGTATTATCAAAAATGATATCATAAGCTTTTTAAATAGGAAGGTTCTTGTTTACACTGCCCTCTTCCCTTGCTCAAATTCAGATTCCTAACCCAGACATACTCCATCAGTAAATATTAATATCCAATTAAATGGTTAGAAAAATAGTTCCTTTCATGTCTTCTTCCTTTATTGTAACATTGTTTCACTTTTCATATTTGTAGAGCATAGGCAATTTGCAAATGTCTTATATATACAATCCAGAAATTTAAAATAATTCAAATTGTATACAAATTTAATATAAATATGACAGGCTCATTTTTGTTCTACCTCATTGGTGATTATATCTAGCATGTTATTAAAATGTATTGGTCTGATAATCTGAGCAAAAGTGGAGATTTTTCAACAGGAAGTTTTTTTTCATAATAACATTATTATGAAACAGTGATGAAGTCTCTAAGAAAGTATGGAGCCAGCTGCCATGATCAGATTCTGTGTGTGTGTGTTAGCCTCTGTCATAGCCAACTCTGTGACTCCGTAGACTGTAGCCCACTAGACGCCTCTGTCCATGGGATCCTCCAGACAAAAGGACTGGAGTGGGTTGCCATTCCATTCTCCAAGGGATCTTCCTGACTCAGGCATTGAACCCGGGTCTCCTGCATTGCAGGCAGATTCTTTACCATCTGAGCTACCAGGGAAGTCTACTCAGATTCTATTTTGCCCTAGCGTTAGTAATCTCAATTTATTGTTCTCAGCCAAAATGACCTTTAGACAGCTCGTTACTCTGCCTGCTCATGAACTTTCTGGCAAGAAGAACTGAACTGCCAATAGAATTCTTCTACCTTCAGGGAAATATTGGTCTCCCCCTGGTAATGAAGCACCCACTGATATATACATTTTTTAATCCCAAGACAAAGTGAAGTACTCACAGAACATATTATAAAACATTTTAGTTAAACTCTGCTCACTTGCAGTAATTTGTGTTTCATGTTCCATCTTATTTTACCATCTTGCTACCTTATAATATCTGTATTTTAAGTTCTAGTCACAAAAAAGTCCAAAACATAAAGAGAAGTCCTGGAGAGGTAGATAAGGAAAGTTGACTCTACCAGGGAATAAATTCACCCTTGACTGTCCACCTGCTTCTCTCATAATGCAGTTTGAACTCAATGAACATGTGTTTGCTAGTTTTCTAGAATCTGTTTCCTTGTTGTTTTTCCAGTTGCCCTGGACTTGCTTGACAGCCAAGAGTGCAAATAGAATGAGAGAGACTGCTGGCAGCACATAATTTGCACTGTGCTAGTGAAGAAACTGCGCTACTAAGTTCAGTTGGGAAACACAGCCAGTTTCCCCACATAATCAGAGTGGGAGTAATGCTTTATAATTATTTAAAATGCAAGCTCTTCATTTTTGTGTATACATGTGTACGAAGAAACTACATACACCCTTAATCCAAGAAAGACCAGCCAGGTTCTAATGAAAGTAGTTTTAGTGACTCTAAACTCGGGCTAAAATTCTCTAAAATATACAGTATATATGGCTGGAAAGAATAAAAATGTTCATCACCAGAGGTGAGACCCAATCTCAGTGGCAAGATGAGAAGGCTTTTGCTTGGTTGGCTCTCTGATTCTTTTTCTGAATGTTCATTGAATTAGATTTTGAGCAGAGGCAATGAGCCAACAAAAGACAATCAGATTCCAGACCTCAGAAGCTCTTGGGCATGGATGATCAAGTGGTGCAGGGATAAACCAGCACAGTGGATAATTAGTTCTGGAAATTTGTGAGCAAAACAGAGAGCAGAGTATTTCCAAAGATGTAGTGAGGATAATGGTCATAGGCCCTGTTATGTGAGTAGGTATTTTTTTAATTAATTAATTTTTTTAATTGAAGGATAATTGCTTTACAGAATTTTGTTGCTTTCTGTTAAACCTCATAATGAATCAGCCATAGGTATACATATATCCCCTCCCTCCATGAACCTCCCCCCATATCCCTCCCCATCCCATCCCCCTAGATTGATACAGAGCCCATGTTCTGGCTTCCTGAGACATACAGCAAATTCCCGTTGGCTATCCATTATACATATGGTAATGTAAGTTTCCATGACACTCTTTCCATATATCCCACCATCTCCTCCCCTCGCCCCATGTCCACGAGTCTATTCTCTATGTCTCTTTCTCCATTTTTTTTTTAATACCTCTTTCTGATTTCCAACAGACATCAAACTCAGGTGGCTGGATTATTTTTCAACCAATTTCAAATACAGAGGATATAAAACTAATTTTGCCCAATTTGATGATTTGGTGAAGATGAGAGTAGATTAGATAAAATTCATAGCCTCTCCCAGGTTCATAGAACGTGTTTCCATGATTCCTGGATTTATCTGTGCTTATGCTTTTCACAAAGCAGTTTACCCTAAGATACACTCAGAAGTTTCAATGACTGTCAAAATTCTTATCCTTCTTATACAGTTCTTCTGGATATATACCCTCTACTGCTTCAAATAGAGTACCAAGTGTACTTGGGTGCTTAAAATATATTTTATGATATATTGGGCATTTGAAGCAATTCTCCTTTCTACTGCAGATATAAACACCATAAATTGGAAAAGACATACTCCAATTGAAAGGTCAAAAGTCCTTGTTGGCCTTTTCCTGATAGTGTTTATGAGAAAGACAGTTCTAATTTATTGGTAGAGCTAAATTTCTTGTACAGAAAACTCAGAGTGAAAGTTTGATAGTGGGACTGGAAAAAATTGTGGAGACAAAAGTAAGGTTGGGGACAAGAGATGTTATTAGGAAGTCTAGCAAGTGCAAAACTATCTTTAAAATACTCACTGTGAAATATGTTAAAAAAAATCACAGAGATATCATTGACCGTGGGACTTAGCTGTTTATGGAAATCTTTCTCAAGATAATGGCTCTCATCAACATAGCATTAATGTCCACAGAGAGTTTAGTATATTTCTCCATTCTGTTGGAGATTTATAACAAGGATTTTTATAAGACTTTTTAAAGAGAAATTTTAGTTCCCAGCAAAATTGAGAGGAAAGCACAAAGATTTTCTTTATAACCCCCTGCCCACCGCCAACATACATGGCCTCCTCTATTATCAGTATTACTCTCCAGAATGGTGCTTTTTATTTTATTTTTTTACTGAGGATGAACATATATTGACACATCATTATCACCCAAAGTCCACAGTTTACCTCAATAGATTACCTTGATGTTCCATGGTCTATGGATTGAGACAAATGTATGACATGTAATCATCATTGTACTATCATACAGAGCATTTTCACTCCTTAAAAATCCTCATGCTCCACCTATTCATCCCCTTCTGTTCCTCACCCTTGGCAATACCTGGTTTTTCTATTGCATCCAGAGTTTTGCTCCTTTCAGAATGTCACATACTTGGTGCCATACAGTATGGAGATTGTCTTGCTTCATTTAGTGATATGAATTTAACTTTCCTTGATGTCTTTTCATGGATTGATAGTTTATTTCTTTTTTGCACAAAATAATATTCCATTTCCAGGACATACCACACTTTGTTTCTTCATTCACCTACTGAAGGACATCTTGAATACTCCCAAGTTTCGGCAATTATGAATAAAGACACTATCTGCATTCATGCACAGGTCTCTGTGTGAACCTAGTTTTCCAACTCCTTTGCATAAATCCCAAGGAGTACAACTGCTGCATCATATGTTGAGTTGTGAAAGAAACTTGCAAGCTCTCTTCCAAAGTGGCTGTACCATTTTCCATTCCCGCTAGTAATGAATGGGTGTTCCTGTTGCTCTATATCCTTGCCAGTATTTGAACCTGTCAATGTTCTGAATTTGGCCATTTTAATAGGTGTTAGTTATATTTCACTCTTGTTTTCATTTATATTTCCCTGATGACATATGATATAGAGCATCATTTCATAAGCTTATTGCCATCTGTATATCTTCTTTGGTAAGGTCTCTGGTCCACTTTTTGCTAGATTAGATGTTTATTTTCTTATGGTTGCGTTTTAAGAATTTGTATATTTTGGAGAGCAGTTCTTTATTGGATGCATTTTTTTACAGGTATTATCTCCTATTCTGTGACTTGTCTTCTCTTTGTCTTGACATTACCTTTTGTAGAGCAAAATTTTTATCTTATTGAAGTCCAGCTTATCAATCATTTCTTTTATGGATCATGCCATTTTTATATATTTAAAAAATAATTGTCATACCCAAGGTCATCTAGATTTTTTTTCCTGTGTTATCTTTTAGGAGTGTTATAGCTTTGCATTTTGAATTTAGGTTTCTGATCCTTTGTGAGTTAACTTTTGTGAAGTAAATAATATCTGTGTCTAGATTAATTTTTTTCATGTGGAGGTCCAGATGTTCCCGCACCATTTGTCTAAGACAAGACTTTAATTTCACTCATGTTTTATGTCAATGAGGGCAGGTCAGCCAGTGCTGCTCTACCCCGAGTCATCTCATTCTAGGACCCTCAGTAGCAGAGGGAAAGGACGGGCAGGAGGAAAAGCTGATAAGAAGAGAAGCAAGGAATGTCCCTTAAGGTTTCTGATCAAGTCTAGCTCTCTATAATTTTTCTCACATCCTGCAGCTTCACATCAAGCCTAGTAATGGGGTGGAACTATGTAATGCACCATCAGTGAGACACTTCAAGTCACATGACAATGAGCAGGGATGTCCTCCTTTGTTAAGGAAGTGATCCAATAACTGGGAAAAACAATATACTCTGCCACAGAGAGTATTCTAAATGCAAGAATAATGGGACTCACAGTTTGGTCCTAGCCATACCCTCTCCAGATCTGACCAGTCCATGCTAAAGGAAATCAGTCCTGAATGTTCATTGGAAGGACTGATGATGAAGCTGAAACTCCAATACTTTGGCCACCTGATGCAAAGAGCTGACTCTTTGGGAAAGACTCTGATGCTGGGAAAGATTGAGGGCAGGAGGAGAAGGGGATGACAGGATGAGATGGTTGGATGGCGTCACCGACTCAATGGAGATGAGTTTGAGTAAACTCCGGGAGTTGGTGTTGGACAAGGAGGCCTGGTGTGCTGCAGTCCATGGAGTTGCAAGGAGTCGGATATGACTGAGCGACTGAAACTGAACTGATACCCGCCCCTGTTGTTTTAGGTCAATATCAGAGCTTAAGAAAACATCAGAGACAGAGATATCTAAGAAGGAATTTGCATAAAGGGCATGAAATCTCAGTGGTTCTCAAAGGACACCTGGACTTTCTAAGGACTCACAGCCACTGGCAGAGATATCACTGGCGGAGTGGGGGGAAATGATACTGAGACAAGTTTCCAGCTTTCACTTCAAGAGTAACTACAAAGACTCCAAAACACACTGCAGTGGAGAGTCATACATAATCCTACCCCAGTTACACAGGTCACGGCAGCTGTGAAAACATAGGAATCATCTCTGTAAATAATTAAAAATACTATATGTAGCTGAAAGGATGAAGTGAAAAATGAACAGATCATTGGCGTTATTAATTCAAAGGAATGTAGGAAACAAATATTGTTTACTAATATTTTTACCTTCAGATAATTTGCCATCCTAAGGTGATACATTTTGTAATAACAATACAGAGTAATGGGGATGCAAGGCTGAACATGGAAAATCTATGGAGAACAACATTTATTAGAGTTTTGAATGTAACGCATAGTAGAGATTAGAACAAGTTAAAATAAATAGAAGAGCCTGAACATTATTCTATCCATTAACATTTTAAATTATGTCAGTGGTCTGGTAGCTCACATTGGGTTTTAAGCAATTAGGGAAAAATTCTCAAACTGTACAATGCAGAGAAACCATTTGGGGAACTTTTCCCAGAACTCGCCAGGCAGTGGCTCAGAGATGTTAACTCAGCAGACCTGATGGTGTCTGGTTGCCTAGACTTTAATAAGCACTTGTGAGATATGACCATGTTTTGAGAAATAGTGAAGGGTAGAAACAAAAATCAGATCTTTTAAATATTTTTTTTAGATTAACATCTAATAGTATTCCAGGGAAGGTTATTTTTATAAGATAATTATGAAAACATTTTAATAAATGAAGACTGAATAATGATTTAGTTTGCATAAATTCATTTTATCCTGTTTTGAAGTTTTAAAAACCAGTTTTTATTATGAAAGCTACTAATTATGCTCTAGTCAAAAGCATGTAATATACTGAAATTTTATCATTGGGTTTGGCACATTATGTGTACAGTACAATTTCATAAATGTAATTTTATATTTGGGTGTTAGATACATGTTTGTGATACAGAAGATAGACAAGTAAAAAATAATAGAATTCTCTGACATCAAAAAGAAATATGTCTATCACAAGAGACAGGTTGTCTTTATTAGTAATATAACCACATATGAACATTTTGCCACATGCACCCACTTATTAAAATTTCATTTAATATGGTTATAATATTCCACATGGTGTATCACTCACACTCACCCAGAGCCAGACATCCTGGAATGTGAAGTCAAGTGGGCCTTAGAAAGTATCACTACGAACAAAGCTAGTGGAGGTGATGGATTTCCAGTTGAGCTATTTCAAATCCTAACAGATGATGCTGTGAAAGTGCTGCACTCAATATGTCAGCAAATTTGGAAAACTCAGCAGTGGCCACAGGACTGGAAAAGGTCTGTTTTCATTCCAATCCCAAAGAAAGGCAATGCCAAAGAATGCTCAAACTACCACACAATTGCACTCATCTCACACGCTAGTAAAGTAATACTCAAAATTCTCCAAGCCAGGCTTCAGCAATACATGAACTGTGAACTTCCAGATGTTCAAGCTGGTTTTAGAAAAAGCAGAGGAACCAGACATCAAATTGCCAATAACCGCTGGATCATCATAAAAGCAAGAGAGTTCCAGAAAAGCATCTATTTCTGCTTTATTGACTATGCCAAAGCCTTTGACTGTGTGGATCACAATAAGCTGTGGAAAATTCTGAAGGAGATGGGAATACCAGACCACCTGACCAGCTGCTTGAGAAACCTGTATGCAGGTCAGGAAGCAACAGTTAGAGCCGGACATGGACCAACAGACTGGTTCCAAACAGGAAAAGGAGTACGCCAAGGCTGTATATTGTCACCCTGCTTATTTAACTTATATGCAGAGTACATCATGAGAAATGCCAGGCTGGATGGAGCACAAGCTGGAATAAAGATTGCTGGAGAAATATCAATAACTTCAGATATGCAGATGACACCACCCTTATGGCAGAAAGTGAAGAAGAACTAAAGAGCCTCTTGATGAAAGTGAAAGAGGAGAGTGAAAAAGTTGGCTTAAAGCTCAACATTCAGAAAACTAAGATCATGGCATCTGGTCCCGTCACTTCATGGCAAATAGATGGGGAAACAGTGTCAGACTTTATTTTTCTGGGCTCCAAAATCACTGTAGATGGTGATTGCAGCCATGAAATTAAAAGACGCTGACTCCTTGGAAGAAAAGTTATGACCAACCTAGACAGCATAATAAAGAGCAGAGACATTACTTTGTCAACAAAGGTTCGTCTAGTCAAGGCTATGGTTTTTCCAGTAGTCATGTATGGATGTGAGAGTTGGACTAGAAGAGGGCTGAACACTAAAGAATTGATGCTTTTGAACTGTGGTGTTGGAGAAGACTCTTGAGAGTCCCTTAGACTGCAAGGAGATCCAACCAGTCCATCCTAAAGAAGATCAGTCCTGGGTGTTCATTGGAAGGACTGATGTTGAAGCTGAAACTCCAATACTTTGGCCACCTGATGTGAAGAGCTGACTCATTGGAAAAGACCCTGATGCTGGGAAAGATTGGGGGTGCAAGGAGAAGGGGACAACAGAGGATGAGATGGTTAGATGGCATCACCAACTCAATGGACATGGTTTTTTATAGACTCCAGGAGTTAGTAATGGACAGGGAGGCCTGGCTTGCTGCAGTTTATGGGATCACAGAGTCGGACATGACTGAGCGACTGAACTTAATATTCCACAAATATTTGAATTAGCATGAGTGAGTTTTAAAGCTTATCAAAATGCTTGCCTCAGTGAAGTATTCTATCATGTCTGGATGTTAAAGCATAGTTTGTATGTAGAGTAGAAAATACATATTTTATATAACATATATTTCAATATCACAATTTTATTTTTAACTCCTTGTTTAGTATTTAATGGACACATCAACAATTTGGAGACTTTAATACTCTATCTCAACAACTGATATGATATAACTAGAAGGAAAATCAACAAGAAAGCATCAGGATCAACTATTCGGCTCTGGCTGACATTTATTACAGTATACTGTCCTTCAAAAAAGAGGATACATGTTCTTTTCAAGTACCCACAGAAAATATGCAAAAATAAGCTGAATCTTGTGACATAAAATGAACTTCAAAAAATTTAGAAGAATTGAAATCATACAGAATGATAACAGGGAATATCCCAACCAACTCAAAAATACAGTTGGAATTAATCCATGGTTCAAGAGAAAGTCTCAAGAAAATTTTTGAAAATACATTGAACTGAACAAAAACTAAAATACAATATACCAATATTGTGGCATAGTGCTTACCTGAGGGAAATTTTTACAGCATTAAATGTTTGCATTAGAAAAGAGAAACATCACATGATTTATTTCCTATCACCTTTTTTCTGCATTGATTGACATATTGAAGGGATTTTTGTTCTTTATCCTGTAATTATGGTGGATTATATTGATGGAAGTTTTAAATATTGAACCAACCTTCCATCCTTGGAACAAACCACCTTTGTCAAGATATATAATTCTTTTTATGTATTGTTAAAATTTATTTGCTAATATATGTGGGATAGAGGTTGCAGTTCTTCCTTTTTTACTGTCTTTGTCTCCTTTGGTATCAGGGTAAATCCAGCTTCATAAAATTAATCCAGAAGTATTTTATTTTGTTCTATTTTCTGGAGCAGGTTATATAGAATTTGGTATTAATACCAAAGTGTTTGGTAGAATTCTCCAATAAACTAACTGGGTTAGGCAGGGGCATTTAAATTGCAAATAAAATTTCCTTAATAAGGCTATTCAAATTATCTCTTTAATTTTGGATTAGGTATGGTAGGCTGTACTTTGAAAAATTGGTCCTTTCCATCTAAGTTGTAAAATTTATGTATATGAAGTTGTTCCTAGTATTCATTCCTTTGTTATCATTTTGATGTCTGCAAGGTCTTTAGTAACACCCCATTTCATTCCTGATATTATTTGAGTCAAAACAAATTGTTAGTCTTGCCTGTGGCTTGTTAATTTTATTGATCAAACTGATGTCAAAATTAACTGTAAATGGTAAAACTATAACAATTTTTAGGAATAAATATAGACTAAAATCTTTGGAATTCAAGCAATTGATAAATTGGACTTCCTCAAAATTAAAAATGCTTGCTCTGTGAAAGATTCTTTTAATTGAACGGAAAAAAAACTATAGACTAGAAGAAAATATGTGCAAATCACCTTATGGACTGAAATACATTTCTCCCCCACCCAATTCATATGTTACAGTTCTTACTCTGAGTCCCTCAAAATATGACTATATTAGGAAAAAGTCTTCAAGGAGGTAATTAACTTTTAAAAGGAGGTTTATTCTTCAAAATAGCTAATCCCATTTAAGAGATGATGTCTGTCTTCCTAGATTTATTTTTGATCTGCACATTTCTCATTTGCAGACCAATTTTTTTTTTAACTGTCATTTGCCATGTAATACTCTGAAGGCAGGTTTGGGGGCATTCTGACTCTAGATGGGAAGAAGATAGCTTCCCTGCTACATTCTGACATGTTTCCACAGAGATCACTGAATTTAGGTACTTCCTGGGTCACTGTGTTAAAGATCCTCTTTCCCTTCCCTCTGCTACTAAAAGGTTTGCTGTTTGACTATGTTATGCTCTTCCTGTACTGGAGTGTATACAGCCTTTGAAAGGGCATTGTAGCATAGAGTAGAACCAGGGAAATTGTTGATAGGTAACCCGTAGTTAGGGCATCGCAGGTGGCTCAGTGTTAAAGAATCTGCCTGCGATTGCTGGAGACCCAGGAGATGCAGATTCTATCCCTGCATTGAGAAGATCCCCTGGAATAGGAAATGGCAACCCATTGCAGTATTCTTGCCTGGAAAATTCCATGGACAGAGGAGCCTAGCAGGCTACAGTCCATGGGGTTGCAGAGTCAGACACAACTGACTGACTGAGCACATATACAACCTATGTTATCTTTAATATAAACATGAACAAAGGAATTATAGCCAGGTAGACTTAGAAACTCCCACTTAAGTTTGGATTTTTTTTTCTTTGTCTTCCTTTTTGTTTTGTTTACTTCGGTTATCTGAATAAAGAATAAAGCTGCCAACAATTGTGGGAAGACAGCACCCTAGATTCATGTGAAGTTTCACGCTTGACTACGTTCTTCCACCTTCATTATCCATTTAAACAAAATAGTACTCTGTTTAGGTGTTTATCATTCCCATTGTATAGATGAAGAAGGAGGGCCTTGGGAAAATGAAGTGATATATATAAAGTTACTCCAGTTGTAATGTGCAGAGGCATCTCTCAAATGTGAATTTTCTTTCCATACCCCATATGACAATGCTTCCTTAAAAAGACCTTAGTCAAGCAACATAATAAAATGAGTTGGTCAAAGAACATAATAAAAAGACTTGGTCAAGCAACACAATAACTCCATTCCTTCTATGGTTGAATGCTCAAATATTATGTCTATGCATTCCGTAATAAAAAAATAAAATGAAGAACTATTCTCAAAAGAGTTGCTCGGAGTTAGCAGGGCATGTTGCTGGAAAATAAAAGATCTATCTTTTCAGTGACAGTATGTGCAGCATGTTTCTTGTGCAAATGTGGCCCTGGAAGTATTTATTATAGATTGTGAGATTGGAAAACTCTTATATTTTGAGCATTTCTTAATAAGCAATTCCTCAAGGCTATTTATGTATCAGAGTTTGCTGTTTCTTCCTTTTGCCGCTTGAGCTCTAAATTCAGGAAACATATAGCTTAAAGGAGGCTTAGGAAGGGATAAGCAATTCCAAATGATTAACTAAACAAGATAATTTAATCAGTATGTCTCTGGTCTCCTGATAGCAAATAATACAGAGAATTAACAATTAACAAGAAAATATAGTGATCTCATTCATGATCAGTAATAATACTATCTGGACTGCATGGGGTCCTTGACTTGACTGTTTACAGTTGCTTTGGAATTTTATCTCTCAAATTTTTTTCCAACTCTGGGGAATTTCATTTAACTCTTATTATACTGTACTAAGAATTAACCACTGTAAACGGTAATGAAATTACAGACATCTTGAACCATAGCTGACCCTAGAGTGTACATAGGGAACAAGAAGCAAAGAGTAAAAGACAATTACAGAAAACTTATGTTACAGTGAAGGGCAGGGATTTACACAATACATACCCATTTTATCCAGATATCAATTCCTCAGCTATAATTGGATCTTGTATATGTGTGTACACACATAGAATACTTAAACCGTTATTCTAGTGAGTGAGGATTCTGATCCAACAGATGTTGTGCAAAACGTGACTCTTTTAGCAGATATCTTACTTGAAAATTTTTTTTCTAAAATTCACCACACACTTCTGCTTGTAGAGTTTTCCTTCTTTGTCATTCTAAAAGATAAGGGCTGTAGAGGGTGTAAGATGTCATGACTGAAGACTTTTTTGCCTTTGGTCAGTGAATTCAATGAATATGCCAAGAGGAAATCATTCCATCCCTGTCTGGAAGCCTTTTGTCTAAAGCTTTATTCCTCATATCATCTGTCACTGATTATAAAAGTAATGAAAATAATGGATTTTTTCATATTCACATGAGGTGGGCTGCTGCTACTCCTTTTCATCCTCTGCTACTTCTCGCCTCCTGGTTGATAAGCCATCAACACAGAGTTGTTGACATTTCTCTGAAAATCCTGTGCTTGTGGCAGCTTTCTTTCTTTTGCCCTCGGGTTGTCCTCCCCACAACCCACTCCTGCCTTGCTTGCCTTGCTGTCTTCCTCTCCACTTTTAAGACTCAGTTTCAGGTTGATCACATCTGGAAATGTGATCCTCCCTGGAGGGTGCCAGGGCTGCCATTGCTACCGCTCTCCATCTTTTTCATTCTAGATTTAATACCTACGTGTTCTTCTGTCAGCCTATTAGGTGTGTAGCTCCTTGGAGTGAAGAACTGTGATTTCAGCATCTCTGTATTCCTGATGCTTAACACGGTATCTGGCACAATGTTATGTGTAAAAGATGTCTGATGAGTCTTAACGTCTGGCTAGTCTTACCCTTTTATTTCTCACAATGGATTTTTGTATGATTTTTTAAATTGAGGTATAGTTAATCTACAATGTTGTGTTAATTTCAAATGTAAAGAAAAGTGATTCACTTTATATATATATATTCAGTTATATATATATTAAATATATATTATATATACCTATATATATTATATATTATATATATATATATTCTCTTTCAGATTCTTTTCCATTATAGGTTATTGAAAAATATTGAGTATAGTCCCCTGTGTTACACATTAGGTCATATATATAGTAGTGTGTGTATGTTAACCCCAAATTCCTAATTTATCTCCATATCCACAATGTCCCTCTTGGTAACCATGAGTTTGATTTTGAAGTCTGTGACTCTGTTTCAGTTTTGTAAATGTTATTATCATATATTTAGATTCCATGGATAAGTGATATTGATATGATATATCTTTATATGTCTTACTTCACTTTATATGATAATCTCTAGGTCCACCCATGTTGCTGCAATTGGCATTATTTCATTCTTTTTATGGCTGAGTAATATTCGATACTGTGTGTGTCCAAAGATGTGTGTACACATCTTCTTTATCCATTTATCTGATGATAGACATTTAGGTTACTTCCATGTCTTGGCTATTGTAAATAGTGCTGCTATGAACATTGGGGTGCTTGTGTCTTTTCAAATTATAGAGTTTTCTCCAGATATATGCCCAAGAGTGGGACTGCAGGATCATATGTTAGCTCTATTTTTAGGTTTTTAAAGGCCCTTCATACTGTTCTCTATAGTAGCTCTACCACTTTACATTCCCATCAATCATGCAGGACAGTTCCCTTTTCTTTTTTACCTTTTACTTTAAAATACAGAGCTTATAGACTCCCAGTATGTTACCTTATTGAACTTTGAGAAGTAGTTAGAGAAGAATGAAAACACTAAAGCTCAGAGAGATGAGCATTTCACATTAGTTAGGTGTTGAAGCTTAGGCTTGAAAACAAGTTTTCTGTACACTGAGATAAACAAAACTAAAATATAAAAAAGCAGCAGCTTCCTTTAGTACCACTTAATATACAAGGACTGTGGATAAGGCATTTATATTTTATTTACCCCTCCTGACAACTCTGCAGAGGGAGGCATAGAATACGTTTCCCCTATCTTCCAAGTGAGACCATTGAAGTTTGGAGAGCTTATATGACCCTCACAATATGGTATGCATGATAAACAGAAGGGCTGAGTATCAAGCCCTGTTCTGACCCATTCCAAATCTGTGCACTGAAGCATGAGACTATATAACTTCTTAAATCATGCCTTTTTTAATGTGGATATTATTACTCCTCCAAAATATTAGTCCATCCCTTGTACCTGCTGGTCAAGTTCAGCAAACACCCCTGTTTGGTAAGGTAGCACTAGGCATTGAATGAGATATGATCAATGTCTATTATTGATGAGGATCCGGGGCCCTGGCAGGAAAGCAAGAGATCCAACTTATGGGAATTATTAAATTTAGCACTTGCCTAAACGTTAGATTGTACCAAATATACCCCTTGTGACTGACATCCAAACTATATAAAGAACTATAATTAAATAATGAAAATAATATGCAAATAAGAAATGAGCAAAAATTTAACAGAAATAACAAAAAGATATACAAATGGTCAATAAGCATGTTTTAAAAGGTTTATCAGCACTAATAGTCAAATTGCAAATGAAAATCATAATCATAATGATTATGAAAATGATAATCAAAATCATAATGAGATCGCACAATGAGATAGCACTAAAAGAGCTGAAATTAAAGACTGATCACTACTAAAAGTTGGCGAGGATGTGATATAACTAGAATTCTCATATTGCTGGTGAGAATCTACAGTAATGAAGCCACTTTGGAAAGTTAAAAACTTTCTATTAAGTATACACCTCATTGTGTAACAGGAGTGCTACTCGTAAGGATTCATCCAAGAGAAATTTAAAAAGAACACTGGTTTACAAAAAATAGGTATAAGTATACATGCAGATATAAGCATACACACACATTCCGTTGCTTCTGGGTATATAACATGGATATGATATGTAACTTACTTTTGGGTAATACTTTTAAAAATTCAATTTGACCCACGATCATGTTCAGATATTAAATAATTTTATTCTAATTCACACACATATACAAATAAAATTGGGCTTCCCTGGTGGCTCAGTGATAAAGAATCCACTTGCAATGCAGGAGATGCAAGAGATATGGGTTTGATCCCTGGGTCTGGAAAATCCCCTGGAGGGAGGCATGGCAACCCACTCCAGTATTCATACCTGGAGAATCCCATGAACAGAGGAGCCTGGTGGGCTACGGTCCATAGGGGTCAAAGGGTCGCAAAGAGTCGGACACTACTGAAGTGACTAAACACACACCAAAAATTACTTCCAGGTTAAGGATACATCCAGAGATTTTTCACTCTACAGAGAAGCTCTTGCCACATTTTAATTCTCTAGCTTTCTTATTTTATTCCTAACACACACCAAATGTTTATTTTCTTCCCAAATCATCAGTTTCCTTAAACACTTATCAATTTAGATGTTAGAGCAAATAATAAATTATTTTGTTTTAGAAGCTTAAAGTGTATTAAAAAGCCAAAAGCAAAAACCTCTGGGAAATAATTTGGGGCTGGAAATCATTTTCTCCTTCTTCCTTCAATTTGTACAAACATTGAGGATTGGTTATAGGTGGGTAATTTGGGGAAATCATTCATTGCTATTTTGTAGTGACTGCGATTTTTCATTTGAAATAATGTTTTTCAAATTGCTATAAAATGTGTTGAAAATACATAAATGATATATAGAGCCCCCCCAAATGATTATTTCATAAAATGTAAGTTTAAGTGATCTGATTCCTAGCTGACTTCTCAATATCTACATTTAGCTTACAAATGGCACAAATATAAAATGAGGGCTTTTAGTCTATGAGGAAAACAAAAGAAAACAAATAAAAGAAAGAGCTATGCTATTTACCAAAATAATAAAACCATTCACTTTTAAGCTAAAAAAACATGAAAGCCGGTTCTCTCAAAAAAAACAATATTACTCATAATACAATTTCTACATAAATTCCTATAGTCATCCTATAATTGGACAGTGAACAATTAGGTGTGTTCTATTCCTTTAGAATTTATTTTATTCTGCCTGTCGGTTGAAGAGTCTAAACATAAAATTATTGTACTTTATACCTTTCCAAAATTATCAGAAACTCATTTCAAACATTTTATGATCCCCAATGATCTACTTTCAATTGAGTCTAACAATCCTTAACTCCTAACAACTCAAAAGAGTAAGTTATACCCCAAATTTTCCTAATTCATTGATTTTTATTATAATAAAGGGAAAGGCTTGCAACACCAGTTAAAGTACTGTCTGCTATAAACTGATGTCACATATTATCTTCAAGCTTCAGAAAAGTGGAGCCCTTATAAACCATATAGCTCCTGTTCAAATATTTATAATACATTTTGCTATGAGCATGGGACTCTAGGACATGAATTTTAAAATAAAGCTATAGGCTGATTGATTAATAAACAGTGAGAAATGATCTTTTCCTTTCTTTCTAGCTGTTGATAAGTTTCTCTTCTTCACAGATCACATGAAGGCAGTGAGATCCTTGCTTCCCATACCAAAGAGTGCTTGTTATTCTGTTCTTGAAGCTGCCCCAGCAGCCAGTGACCTGTTTGAGAACCTGAGTTGACAAGCTCCACAGGTGTCCTGGCTTAATGTTGCTCTGGAGTGCTTTTAATAGATAAGCATACTTTATCTAGTCTGGCAAAGAAAAATAGGGCAAACAATCAGACAACTATCTTCTCTAACCTGAGCTAAATACTTAACATAAGTCAAGGGTAAAGGAAAACTGCTCCTTTTCACTGCCCTGAGATGCCAGTGGAGGGCTGCCCTTCACTTTATATTTATTTATCATACACATAGGCAGCGATCAGTGCATTAAATAAGCTAGACTGAGAAAAATATTAATTTAAAGAGGCTTTCATAAACACCGTAACCAGAAGCATTTGGAAATCTTATGAAAATAAAGTCAATAATAGATTCTGCTTTAAAGATGAAGCCTTTAAAATATTTGATTTTTATGGAACTATATTTGATTGAGTAAAATTTGTGACTAAGTTATCCTAAAATAATAAACAGAAAAAATAATTAACCTCAGAACGTTATTCTTTGCAGTCATCAAAAATAAATCCTGATGAACAAAATAAGGAAATGTTTAGTATTATATGATGCACATAAATTCAAATACATATTGAAATCAAATATATTGTGATTTTTTATAGGTAAGTTTTTGTTGCTATTGCCTGATGAATGTGGCCATGGTTATAGGGGAAAATTATGACAAGATTATGTGCGGAGAATTTCTAAAGTGTGAAAGAGGTAATGTGTTTAGTTATGTTCCTATTTACAGAGGACTCCAAGGTTGTGCAAAGTATTATCCTCTACCCACCGTTATCAAGCAGTAAAATCAAGGATGAGTTGCCCAAGGAGACACTCAAACTTAGGGCAAAGTGTAGAAAAATGTGAGTCTGGTTCTGATTTTCTGCACTTGGTGTGTGATTCTCTTCCTGGGTGTTTAAAGTGCTGTATATACTCTGTCTCCAAACTACTGTCGAGATGGACTTGGATACAGGCATAGAAAGAATCCAGCAAGGGTCAATGGATAGGAATGGTCCGAACATCTTTCTTCCCTCCTTGTAAACAGAACAACTCCATCCATTATACAGAGAACTAGGTGCACAGAGAACTGAGTGTAAAATGCCAAAATTCTTCTTGGTGCACAAAGACAAGCAAAATTTATCTTTTCAAAATTTATCCTAAGTATGTGATGTCCAGAAAAACTGCACAGCTGGCGGCCACTTAAACTGCAAAATAATACCACTCCACAAATAAGCAGAAGTTAGACTTTGCAGCAGAATGTAAGACAATGAGCGAAGAAGTAACTTCTTTATTTCTAAGCTTGAGGAATTTGTATTTCTTAATAACACAGGTGTTGCTAATGGTAATGGATCTGCCTGCCAGTGCAGAAGACTCAAGAGATGCAGGTTCAGTCCCTGGGTCAGGAAGATCCCCTGGAAAAGGAAATGGCATCCCACTCCAGTATTCTTGCCCAGAAAATTCCATGGGCAGAGGAGCCTGGCGGGCTACAGTCCATGGGGCAGCAAAGAGTTGTACATGACTGAGCATATATTTCATCATTAATCAAGAACAGTTAAAACAAAAAAATCCTATTTTAAAAAACATATCCAAAATCAACTTATAGTCCAAATAAAGCATGAATGTTATGTTAGGCTAACTGAAACAAGACAGTAAATAATTGATAGTTTCAAAACCTCAAATTCTTGACCAGAAAATTTACCAAACTCCCCAGCCCCTTAAACAATGTCAGTGCCTTTCCATGTACTGCCAACTTTGTTAAAGTGCTCAGAAAAGTATTATTCTGCATCCCCTTTGAACAGTTAGGCTTAGAAAAGAACTAACTCTTGTGGAAGTGATGGACTGGAGTCTTTTGTAATAAAAGGGGTATATATAATTTGGGATTAGTATTATCTAGGGAAAAAGCATCCTAGCATGATAGATTAAGTAAATGCCTTACTCACACATGCTACTAAGTCACTACCTTATGGAAGAAAATCAAACAGACTCATAACATTGACCTCCTCCAGGTTTAATGAGGCAAGGAAAACCTCCGTATGTCCTATTTAGGGGTCATTGCCATTATAAAAATATCATTAACTATCCAGTTCAAGGGTAAATTTGAGAAATGACTATTTAAACAACACAGATGGGCGCCTAGCTGAAACTTTGATTAGAAACCCTTAAACTGCCAACCTTCTATCTTTCCTTTAATTTTTAATCATATTTTATTTATTTATCTTTCTTTTGATTTTAGTCTTTATTCAAGACAAGTTTGGGCTGTATATCTTGGTATAAAATAGACTTCATTTCAGCTTTCCTTCCAGTTTTGGAAAAACACTACATGGTTACAAATAATTTTTAAAGTTTTGTCCCCAAAGTTTTTTTTTTAATAAGTAAGCTTATTTCAAATGACCTAGACAGATGAAAAAGAAGGAAAAAAAAAAAACTATTAGTATGTATGAAGTTCATGTATGGCTTCAAGGGAAAATGCTTTTGTTTGAAAGGGTACAACTACACATCAATGTACTTTGCATCTCATTTATTTATGCAGACACTATTTAAAAAAAAAAAAGCCTCTACTAGGAAAGTAAGTATTGCAGTTTTTATCTTCCTTTACAGTCATGGATTATTTTGTAATCCAGTGAAATCCAAGGGACTCATTGCCAGAAAAATGCACTTAGTCACATTTTACAAAATATTTCATATATTTTCAGAAGGCTTGTGAAATACATAGGCTCCAGTTAAGAGTTCCCAAACATGAGCGGGAAAACATTCTATCAAACTCTCTTTCGAATTATAAAACAAAAGGAAAACAGATTAATTGGTTATGGGCAAGTCCTCTACTGTAACAACAAAAAGTGTTGATTTGTTTTGATAGAAATAAAAACCAGAATTCCGGCGTGTGATTTAATTACACAAAGAAAAGCCAATTTAGTTAGGAATGCCTAAAGTCAAGACTGTCTTGTATCTTAGATACAAAGTTTAGATAACTTGCCAATTTTAAAGTTATTCTCCAGCAGAAATTATAAAAATTGCAGCTCAGTAAATGACTCATATTTCCTGTTTTGTATTTTCACTTTGAATCCATATAATCGGGCTAAGCCATAAAAATATGTTCTTCAGTGATATGAGACATAATAGAAATAGCACAGGTTTTGAAATTGGTACAAATTCCAGCTCTGCTACTTATTAACAAAATGACTTTGAGCATACCTGAAGTTCAATTTCCTCTTTTGAAAAATATGGGATAATAATATCTAACTTTAGTTCTATTAGGAGGATTAGAGATAGCTGTATGAAACATCCAGGCCTGTTACTAAGGATTACAATTCATTTTTCATAATTCAAACAATTAAGGTTAAGATTCATTTTAACTTAGCATTACATTCACAGGAATAAATCTATCTTGATTTATTAGAAATACAGTGTCTTAACTCTTCAAATAACTCTTTCTTCTTAGTATTCATTGGACAAAATGCCATCCCTGATTTTCTTTCTCTAATAGAAAATATTTAAGCTCATCATAGATCCATGGACAAACCTGATAAAAAGTCAAATGTACCTCATTATTTTTTGCTACTGAAAATCACGATTTATATTTAGAGTGCTTCAGTGTTATGGCCATATTTGTATAATGACCATGTATCACTTTACCCAGATGTGACTCTCTCAGATTCATAAATTCACTAAAAATCACCGCAGGACTTCTCACTCACCCCAGCCCCCCTGCAAGTAAATTCTATTTTCTAGTTGTAAATAGGGAAGGAAACTTTGGAGAACACTTGGACTTAAGTCCATAATAAATATTCCTATAAAAAAGATTTTTTTCTATTGTTATTTTTCCCCTTCTTTCATCTCAGTCAGGATGTTGCTAGGATAGAAAGTAATAGGCAATGTGTCTTTACATGTTTTGTGCTATTTTTTTTTTTTGTTAGTTTCTTAAGGCCTTTACTGCATTTTTATTTTCCAGAGCTAAAAAATTTTAGGTCAGTCTGAGGTCAGAATGGTGTATATCTTGTCTGAAATCATATTCTACCATATGGTGAGACTCTTACAGTGGAATAATTAAAGAATAACAGACCACATTGGAAAAAACTATTTCCACCCACCCCCCACTCTCATTTTGAGTAATAGGACTGACTTAATTGAACAATTTTCTTGTGTTTTGTCAATGGGTTTGGAGTCTAAGAAAAAATAAGTGGTTTTTTAAGACTGCAAATAGGATTTATTTTGTCTTATTGATTGTAATCCATAGGTTTAAATGTCACTTTATGGAGAAATATGTTAAATTATTATTGCTTTCAAAGAAGTTTTTTAATTAATTTTTACTGGAGTATAGTTGCCTTACAATGTTGTGTTTCTACTATACAGTGAAATGAATAGGCATACATATATGTATATTCCTTCCTTGGACTTTCCTTCCCATTCAAGTGACCACAGTGCATTAAGTAGAGTTCCCAGTCCTATACAGGATGATATCATTAGTAATCGACCTTACACAAAGTATCAACAGTGTATATGTGTCAATCCCAACCTCCCAATTCCTCCCACCCTGCCCTCCCCATTGGCATCCATATATTTGATCTCTGCATCTGTTATCTTTTCTGCTTTGCAAATTAGATCATCTATACCATTTTTCATGCATATGCATTAATATATGACATCTATTTTTTTTTCTTTCTGATTTCATTCTGTAAGACACTCTCTAGGTCCATCCACATCTCTACAAATGACCCAATTTGATTCTTTTTTATCATTGAGTAATTAGCTTTTTTAAGTTCTGAAGTTGTGCTATGTCAGAAATAAGTTAATGTTGTTTCTTCAGAATCACAGTGTTTTATCAAAAATAATATTATACTCTTTATATTTTACTCAACCTATCTGATTTGTACTTCAATATTTGGCAGAAAATTCTTAGGAAAGAAGTCAGGCCCACCAATTTCTTAATAAAAATAAGACATTGGCCTTCTCTATCATGTCACAGTAATGTACTTTCATAGATGTTTAGAATGTGTAGTTAATGGTCTACAGGTGATTAACTGTATCACCTGTTGGACCACATCTTCACAAATGCAACATCGAAAGCTTCAGATTTAGGACTGTAGAGTGGATTTTAAGATAAACTTTGAGCAAAGTTTTACAAATGCCTCTAATATATTCAACCATGGCATCTACAGTTTTATCACCTTTCTGAAGTTAGTATTTAGATACTGAACTTTAGAAGATACCAGTTTGCAATAAGAGTCCAGCTTTCTTTTTTTTTTTTGCCCGACTACTGTAACAGCTATGTTACTGCTTATTTTGGAGAAGTAAATGGCAGCCGACTCCAGTATTCTTGACTGGAGAATTCCATGGACAGAGGGGCCTGGCTGCAGTCCAGAGAGTTGCAGAGAGTCGGACATGACTGAGCTACTGAGACACACACTGCTTATTTATTTCCTAAATTATAATCTCTCTTTAAACGTACTGTTATACTGCCTAATGACATAAATTTTCCAAGTACATATTTGTCCTATGCTTCTCTTAAATTGAAATGCTTAGAAACTCACAATTCAATTTCAGAGTTGATCGGGGCTAAGCAGAGTCTATGAATTTGAACTAAAAACCCTTCTTTAAAATAAGTGACATTAGTTTGGCAATTTGGAACCTAGGATCGATTTGAGTATATAAGGGAGTCTATTCTAGGAATTGATTCTGTCAATATATTAATCTATCAATTTATCTTTGGAGATTATTTCCCAGTGAGGTTAAATCTACTTAAGCCATTGAAGGGCTCCCCTGATAGTTCAGCTGGTAAAGAATCTGCCTGCAATGCAGGAGACCCTGGTTCAATTCTTGGGTTGGGAAGATTCCCTGGAGAAGGGATAGCCACCCACTCCAATATTCTTGGGCTTCCCTAATGGCTCAGATGATAAAGAATCTGCCTGCAATGTGGGAGACCCGGGTTTGATCCCTGGGTTGGGAAGATCCTCTGGAGGAGGGCATGGCAACCCACTGCAGTATTCCTGCCTGGAGAATCCCCATGGACAGAGGAGTCTGGCGGGCTAGTCTATGAGGTCGCAAAGAGTTGGACACGACTGAGTGACTAAGCACAGCACAGCACAAGTCATTGAAAGATAATGTTTATATTTGTTCTCGACACCCTTTCAACCCAATTGCTTCTTTTCAGAACCAGGACTGCTGAACTATTTCTTAAAAAATGACAGAGCCTTCCAAATTTAACTGTTTATTCTTGTATTTAAATTCACTTTCTCTCTAGATATAGGATCACAGCTTGTTCCCCAGCATATGTTACTTGCTTTTGTTTCCTTGTTAAAATCAGGTGTTGCAATGATGAGAGCACACCAGATTCCAAAATAAGGTCAAGCAATAAACAATGACTTTTATTAGTGGTCCATGAGATGTTAAAGACCCCATCAATATGGCCACAGAAAATTGAGATTGCTTCTGTAAAGATAAATACTCTGTTCTGAATTTGCTAACAAATTAAAGCCCCCAAATACATTCATTTATGGAAAGAAATTAGAGGGGGGGAAACTTATTGAGAGCTGTAATTCCTAGGAATAAACATGTCACCTGAAATGTTATTGATAGTGGGAAAATAAAGTGTAAATATACTTCCTACACCATGTTTTCCCTTAATTGTAGCAGAAAGGCACTCAAACTCTTTTTATCATAGTAATAAACAAAAGACATGGGATATCTGTGTTTAAACCACCTTGGCTTAACACAATTTGTAATGGCCATCATTAGGAGTTTATGTGGAACCCTGTTTTATGTCAACCACACTAAGATAATGTTGCTTGGGGTGCTATATCCATGCTCTTTGAAATGTGTGCATAAACAGACACTTTTTTCCATGTATCTGTTTTGTCATTTATTCTGCTGTGTAAACACTGTTATGAAATTTAGTCTAATCTTTTTTTTGGTTAATTCAAACATTTTCACTATGTTCAGATAACTGTAACCAAAGCCAGATGTTGGCCTCAGCACTGAGAGAGCTCACTTAATGTAAACACAATTCTATTTCCTCCATTTCTCTTTGCAGTCCAGATGTTGCCGTTGTTCACAATGCTTTTTGCTCTGTCTCCTAACAGACCTCCCAGAAATTGAGAGCTTCCCTTCCAACCAATTTGTGTGTGGATGTCTACCTTTGAATTCTTGTTATGCCTCACAAGCTCCATAATAATGTAACAAGTAGCCCCACTCAATCTGGGTAGAAATCCCAAGCAATTCATCTCTTTATTATCCACTGTCTTTCTTTATAGATTCTCAATTCAGTAGACACTTCTTCAGGCTTCATTTGCTGTGCAGAAGTCTGGATCCACCTTCTCCCTTGTGAAAAGAAACATGTTCTTAATGGATTCTGCTGACTCTCCATTCATTTTTAAGACTTCACTGGAGATGGTCTTCTTTATACACCAGCCTCCTTGAGGACTGTCTCCTCCATTCTTTATCTGCCATTACCATTATATCATCTGTTCCCTCAACCACCACATGTTTACATCTCCATCTTCTCTAACAGACGTTTTCCCTTCTCCAATTCATTGACTTAATCAATTTTCGTACTTCAAAATGTAAATATGTTTTTCAGTGCTTTACATTTTTACCTTTTGTGGGTTTTTTGCTCATTTGATGACCCTTGATATTTTTTCATATTCTCATTTAAGACTTTGGACTATAATGTTCTAAGAAAGCAAAGAATTAGAAGATAATTTCTAGTATGTTACCTTTTCGGACTGCTTGCCTCATACATAGCTCATCTCTCAATGCCCCATTTGCTCTAAAATTCATTGGTATAAACAAACTAGTATCTTCATTATGTTGAAGCCAAAGATAGTTTCTTTCTCTTGCAGGTGGCTCTGGGAAAGATTGATAGATATGTCTGTCTTGAATAAATGTGTCAGAGATGATTTTAATTTACTTATATCCTAAATTCTTATTAATGTCTTTTAAATTTCTATAGAGTTTTCTTGATTCTTTAACTGACCTTATGTACAGAAATAGACATAGAAATTGAATATGAATTTTTGTTGATTTCCTTTGAGTCAGTCAATAGATTACTTCCAATTTTATTTCTGAATAATGTATTTAAGCAAAACACACACATTTAATGGGCTTAAAACTCAAATTCCATTTAGCATGAAAAATGAGAGAAAATTTCACAATTGACTATATTAAAATAGCTTCCCTTTCCAGGAAAAGGAGAGGTAAAAATCATAACTTATGGAATAAAACATTTCCTATTATTATTATAAAAATTCAATTGCTATCTTAATGTTTTCCCAGAATAGGCTGAAATAACCATGTTGCATAATTATATGGTTCTACCTTCTAAATACCATCTTTGACATTTTTGCATATATTTAAATCTTGAACCATTTTAATTCATACTTATTGATCTTTGTACATGGATTTTTAACTGGAAAAAACAGAGATTACCAAATTCAATTCCTTGATTTTATAATGGTTAAAATTAGGAACTGGAGATACAAAGTTTCAGGACTTAAATCAGTTCCCATGTTTGGTTAAAAGCAGTACTGGTGTAAACAGTCTTTTCACTCACTCTCTCATAAAATCTGTTTCTGTAACACTACCCCAGGTTTCAATGTTCATCCAGGTTTGGTGCTTTGCCTCTTCAACTCTCTCCACCCACTTCACACACAGTATACCTGCAAAACATTTCCTGCACAGGCTAGATGCCTTTTGTTTTTCTATTTCCCTCACTAGACGTGCCCTTCTCTTCTTGAGGATCCCCATGGGCTGCTTTTGGTATCTGCTTTGTCAATTGAAATTTGAAATGAAACACAGCCTTGAAATTTCATGGTGAGAACTGTTCCCAGTTTGTGGTATTATTGTAGGTACCACCTCTCTCTCCTCTACCTTTGGACAGATCTGGTCTCAGATCATTGACATATTTTATGTAGGCTCACGGGAACAAGGACCAGCATATATTCTTCAGCCTTCTATTAATGACTACAGGAGAAATTGCAACCACCTGGCCAACATGGTAGCTGGTAATCTACCTCCACAAGTAGTCAAAGGGAAATGAGAGAGAGAGAAAGAACTCAGCAAGCTGAGGGAGAAACCAAAGAGAATAATTAGAACAGATTGCTCCTATTGAGTAGAAATCATGGAAGAGGAAGAAGAAAACATTAAAAACCAAGGATAAGTCTAACACAATTAGAACTCAAAATTTTTGAAATGCTAGATTAGAATTTCTAAAATGTAAAAATTTAGTAGTCCTAAAAAATAAGATGTTCATGATGAAGAATTAAGTTTAAAATAGAGAAAAATATGTAAAACATGAAATAATGAGAAAAAGAAACAAGAAATGTTGATGAATATATAAATGATATGCAAATACTGTGCAAATTATAGGCAGTTTCAAAAAGAAATAATAGACGAGGGGATTAAGAATCAAAGAACAGATGTTCTTTTAAAGATGGTGAATATTCAGACTCAATGATACCATTGAAATTTTAGAGAGATTAATGGAAAAATCACTTTGATAAAGCATTAAAAATAGGTTAAATTAGACATAAATCTTACAAATTTCCAGACAAATAGAACAAAGTACTTATAAAGAAAATAAAACCTTATCAGAAAAAATCCCAGGAGGAATATTTTAATCTCAAGAAAATTGGAAAAACTAAATAAAAGATCTTAAGATGGGTAAAGAAAATGTGTTGTAAAAAAGTACTAGACAAAAAATGATTTATATAAATGTTGATAGTGTGACTTGGAATTATAGCTTCCATATGAAGACAGGTTCTTTGAACTTGAAGAGCTGTCCTGTAATGGACAACTCAAAAATAAAACAAAAGATATAGGGATGAGGTAATTCCGTGAGAGTGTTTGGTGGGGCATAGGGTCATGATAAAAACACCACAAAAATCTGTTCTTGACATGAATGTGTAGAGGGGACCAAGTCTCATTTTTGGTGTGAGTATACATTCTAATTTTAAATATTTAATACAAATATGTAGCATTGACTATGACTATTAAGGATCAAAAGACTAATGATATGCACACCTAGAAACAAAGAAAAAGCATTCCTGTTCAATTTACTTTCAAAAAAATATTTCCTACTTGGTTCCAAATAAAGCTTTAAGAATTTTCAAAAACCAGAAATTTTACAGCCTACATTCATATACCATAGTCCAATAAATCCCAAAAACAGTCTCCATAAGTTCATTATATAATTTTCACACTTTCAAACTTACTATTGAGTTTGTCATCATTTTCCTCTTTTAGACAATAAACTTTAAAAAAAACTATAATATTTAGATACTTTTATTACTTGGATGTTGTTTAAAATTAATGCAGTCACAAAATCTTAATCAAATGTTTATTTGTACTTGTTGGTTTAATTTTGTCATTTCTTTCTAGATTTGTTGATTAGTTTTCTTCTCAGTTATTATTTTCTCCCTCATTTTAAAAGTTAGATTCTTATTAACCAAAGTCATCTATGTATTTCTAAGAGCCAGATTTAATTTTAAAATATGCATTATACAATATTTACAATTAGACACTGGGAATATTTTATATTTTAATATTTATCTTTCTCTTCATTAATTCAATGATTTTCCAAAATCTTGACTTTACTCACCGCCTGTTTCTGAAGGGGAAAATTCCATCAGAGCTCTCAAATTTTATGAAAACAAATTCATGAAAAGGGAAATTTCTGAGGATAATCTGCCTCCTAACAGTTATTGATACTGTTGTCCATCTTACTATGTAAATGTTTTATATTCGGAGGAAATTTACCTCTCAACTTTCCCTCATATTATCCCTTGTCAGCATCACTATTGTGATGATAATCTGAGCTTAGGGAAGGTTTGACATTAAAAATATTTTTATTGAGGCATAGTTTATTTACAGTGTTGGATTAATTACTGCTGTACAAGAAAGTGATTCAGTTTATATATATATTCTTTTTTATTTTCCATCATGGTTTTTCTTTTTTTTTTTTTTTTTAAACATTTATTTTTATTCATTTGGCTGCATAGAGTCTTAGTTGTGGCATGTGGGATCTAGTTCCCTGACCAGGGATCGAACCCAGCCCCCCTGTATCAGGAGCGCAGAGTCTTAGCCACTGGACCACCAGGGAATTCCCTCCATCATGGTTTTTCATAGAACACTGAATACAATTCTCTGTGATATACAGCAGGACCTTATTGTTTCTCCATTCTCTATATTAAAGCTTGCATCTGCTGACCCAGGTGCCCCATTCCATCCCTTCCCCAATGCCTTCCCCCTTGGCAACCATCAGTGTTGTCTATGTCTGTGATTCTATTTCTGCTTCATAGATAAGTTCATGTGTATCATTTTAGATTCCATATATAAGTGATATGATATTTGTCTTCCTGTTTCTGACTTAATCAACTCAGTGTGATGATCTCTAGTTGCATCCTTTATTTATTTTTAAATTTATTTTTAATTGAAGGGTAATTGCTTTACGATATTGGTTTGATTTCTGCCATACATCAACATGAGTTAGCCATAGGTGAACATATGTCCCCTCCTTCTTGAGCCTCCCTGCCACCTCCCACCCTTTCCTACCCCTCTACGTTGTTACAGAGCCCCAGTTTGAATTCCCGGAGTCACAGCAAATTTCCATTGGCTATCTATTTTACATATGGTAGTATATGCTTCCATGCTACTCTCTCCATTCATCTCACATCTCCTACCTTCCTCCCCCACCCCTGCCAGCCACTGACCATAAGTATGTTCTCTATGTCTACATCTCCATTACTGCTGTGCAAATTGGTTCATCAGTACCAGCAATACCACTTCTAGGCATATACCCTGAGGAAAACAAAACTGAAAAAGATACATACACCCCAATGGTCATTGCAGTACATATTTACAGTATCTAGGACATGGAAGCAACCTAGATATCTATCAACAGATGAATGGATAAAGAAGCTGTGGTACATATATACAATGGAATACTACTCAGCCATAAAAAGGAATGCATTTGAATCAGTTCTAATGAAGTGGCTGAACCTAGAGCCTATTATACAGGGTGAAGTAAGTCAGAAAGAAAAAAACAAATACTGTATATTAATGCATATAGTTGCATCTTCTTAGTATCTTTGATCTTACTGTAAGTTTGAATGTTTTATGATACATATCTGTGTATAACTTAGAGAAAACAAAGCAAACAGGAGATTTGGGAATTTTGAGATTTAAAGTAATAATATCAGCTCTAGAAAACTTCTGAGAGATCATTTATATCTTAAAAAAATGGATGGATTGAATCTGTCAGCCCCTAACTCCTCCTTACAAAGGCTGCTGTGTAATTTACTGAAGAATGGTGTGATTTTCCACATGAACTCACAGGGTGAATCTACTATTATGGTGTTCAATGTCCTGAAAACCCACTGTTTGCACCTCGAATGCTGTCTACCTCACTTAAATGTTCCCTGACATGACTATCTGATTTCTAGTTTTCTCTCATCCTGAGAGTTAATTCTTCCCACTCCAATTTTGCTTCCACATTCTTATGTCCCTCTCCAAAATCCTATCTGGGAACTGATTTTACTCATTTTTCCTGAGGTTTTTCAGCACCCAATTTCTTTCTTCTATACCAGTACATGAAATTAACAGATGCTTGCTCTTTGGAAGAAAAGCTATGACCAATCTAAACAGCATATTAAAAAGCAGAGACATTATTTTGCAAACAAAGGTCCATCTAATCAAAGCTATGGTTTTTCCAGTAGTCATGTATGGATGTGAGAGTTGGTCTATGAAGAAAGCTGAGCACCAGAGAATTGATGCTTTTGAACTGTGGTGTTGGAGAAAACCCTTGAGAGTCCTTGGACTGCAAGGAGATCAAATCAGTCAATCGTCAAGGAAATCACTCCTGAATATTCTTTGGAAGGACTGATGCTGAAGCTGCAACTCCAATACTTTGGCCACCTGATGCAAAGAACTGACGCATTAGAAAAGACCCTGATGCTGGGAAAGATTGAAGGCAGGAGGAGAAGGGGATGACAGAGGATGAGACGGTTGGATGGCATCACTGACTCAATGGACATGAGTTTGAGTAAGCTCTAAGAGTTGGTGATTGACAGGGAGGCCTGGCGTGGTACAGTCCATGGAGTCGCAAAGAGTCGGACATGACTAAGTGACTGAACTGAACTGTACCAACACAGGGGAACAATTGAAGGATTCTTCATTTGATAATCTTGCTTTCAGCAGTTAATGAGTACAAGTTTATCATGAATAATAATGGTGCCATCATTTAACTTATCACTTAAGGGAAGTAGAAGTAATTGAAAAACTACAGAGGAAACTACTAATAGCATCAAGAAGAGATACATACTATAAACCAACTATGTGAGATACATACAGTAAAGTAACTATGTGAAAATGATCATTGCTCAGTCGTGTCTGACTCTTTGACATCCATGGACTGTAGCCTGTCAGACTCCTCTGTCTGTGGAATTCTCCAGGCAGCAATACTGGAGTGGGTTTTCATTCCCTTATCTAGTGGATCTTCCTGGCCCGGGATCGAACCTGGGTCTCCTGCACTGCAGGCAGATTCTTTACCATCTGAGCCACCAGGGAAGCCTCACTTAAAATAAATCTGCACTTCACTATAAACATTCATTAATAATCTTGTTATGTACTTTTATACTTCTTTTGAACATAATATGGAACTACCACTTTTTACATTGAGTATAATGCTTGTGGGGCTTCCCACGTGGTGTTCCTGGTAAAGAACCCACCTGCCAGTTCAGGAGATATAAGTAACGTGGGTTCAGTCCCTGAGTCAGGAAGATCCCGAGGAGGAAGGCATGGCAACCCACTTCAATATTCTTGCCTGTGAAATTCCATGGACAGAGGAACCTGGCAGGCTACAGTCCACAGGGTCGGAAAGAGTCAGACACGACTGAAACGAGTTAGCACACACACACGCACATAATGCTTGCATCCTATCTTGTTATTGTGGTCTAAAATTTAGCTTTACCTTTTATACATGTTCTTTTTTTTAATATATAATATAGTAGAGATTTTTATGGACAATAAATTTATTGACTTACATTTTTTAAAAAAGAATAGATACCTAAAGTTATTGTTGAGTTAATTGATACCACAGTGAAAATGTAGAGGATTGAAACAGTACTGTGCTTGTCTTCAAAATTTGATATGCAAAGCATTTCCCTTTTTAGAGTAGAATTTGATCTTTTCTTCTTGCTTACATTTGAGGGGATTGAAGTTTTCTGTAGTAAGTGTATCACTTTTGTTTTCGAATATTTTGTTCTTTATTCATTGGTACCAATAGGCTAGAAAGCTACTCTTGTTACGATCATTCACCCATGATTGGTGAATGTTATCCTTGGTAAATTGCTTGGGTTAGATACCCTCTGAGCTGTAACCTTCATCTTGTTCAGTTAAGCTGATTAAAACAATTTGTATGAAATTAAATGCAAGCAATATTTACATAATGAAAAGAGAGTGTGACCGAAATCTGCAACCTTCAGAATTTCA
Organism: Cervus canadensis; assembly: GCF_019320065.1. Taxonomy (NCBI): domain Eukaryota; kingdom Metazoa; phylum Chordata; class Mammalia; order Artiodactyla; family Cervidae; genus Cervus; species Cervus canadensis. The sequence goes on along the minus strand of NC_057394.1, from coordinate 21,009,786 downwards.
AATATAATGATTATTTCACTAATTACAATGGAAGTTCATATTTCTCTGGGGATTGAATCCTTTCAGCACATAGGTACTCTCCATGTGGTACTAAAGTAGATGACTTTGTCTTGGTTTGTCTTTTAACAACAAAACATGTGTTGTCCCCTTATTCCTTTTCTAAATCATTATGGACAACTTTTTTTTTTTAACAGCAAAATTATTACAACAGGGCATTTAGTTAAGCTACTGCTTTGCTATGGTGTGTTGCTCAGCCATGTCCGACTCTTTGCAACCCCATGGAATGTAGCTTGCAGGGTCCTCTGTCCATGGCGATTTTCCAAGCAAGAATACTGGAGTGGGTTGCCATGCCCTGCTCCAGGGGGTCTTCCCAACCCAGGGATGGAAACTAGCTGGATTCTTTACCATCTGAGCCACCAGGGAAGTCCCAGTTGAGCTATCATGAGCCATTATCTCTTTTTAAAATAGGTCATCCATTCATTTATTTAAGTTTGGTGTGAGAATTTGGGAAATAATTTTCTACCCTGGAAAACTGCTTCCATAAAAGTTATGTGTGTTTGCCATGTGCTCAGTTGTGTCCCACTCTTTGTGACCCCAGGGACTGTAGCCCACCAGGCTCCTCTGTCCATGGAATTTTCCAGGCAAGAATACGAGAGTGGGTTGCCATTTCCTCCTCCAGGGTCTATTCCCAACCAAGGGATCAAACCTGTGTCTCCTGCATTGGCAGGCAGGTTCTTTACCTGATGAGCCATCGGGGAAACCCCTTTCTATAAATGTTAGGTATTTACTAAAATTTGAAAGTGTGAAGTGTCTGAGTTGCTCTTTAACTGTCAGAGGATGGCTGAGGCAGCTGGGAAAATGGGCTGAAGTCATTAGTTTTATCTCCACATTTCATCTAAGTCTCTATTCAGTTTTCTGTATGATACTGGTCTGTGGTCACCACATACAGCTCTAACGCAAACACGGCATCTCTTGGGCAGATTGCTCGCCCTCTGACTCTCAATCTCTTCATGTCGAAAGGATGGATTTGGGCAAGATCTCCATGGTAGCTTCCAACTCTAAATTTCTCAGATCTTGAGACTCAGGGACTCCCTTCCTCACTCCCAGTTTAGCCCTGAATAATCCAATGGAGCCCTTCTTCCTATCATCCCTTTGTGAGCTCTCCAATAACACAGATATTGTTGGTGTTGATCTAAATCAGTTATAACCAGGGTGAGACATAATCACTAGGAGATGCTGTCAGAATACTGTTTTTTATATAAATGAATACAAAATACAATGTTTTAAAAATTATTTTTGTTAAAAAATAATTTGTGATATTAAAAATAATTCCAAATTAAACAAGACAAACAATCTTTATTTGTAGAATTCTAAAATTTGTCTGTATCACTTCCTTCTACATGTTATGAAGTCATTCTCCTTTTCTCCCCAACAGCTTTATGAACGCTACTGTATTGATGCTGACAAAATACAGCATTATTTTCCAGTTAACATATTTGGTGTACTTAATGTTTTCTTTTCCTTTGTTGTTTTCAGTGGAAAACAAATTGCTGAAGCAGCAGCTTTAGAGCTTTAGTTTATGTGTCTTTCTCGCTAGACTCCTCCACAGAAAACTATCCATGATGTGTCATATCAAATGCAAATATTTTGGAATCTTCCTAAAAACATTAACTTGGTTATTCTTCTCTATTCTACATACATACACTTGTAAATGCATACAAACATTTACAGAAACTATCACCCTGGCAACATTCTTTAAAAGATATGCTTTTTTGTTATCAATAATTTATATTATATTTGAATACAGAAGGGACAAATACAGGCAATGACAATGTTTTAGCTTTCAAAGTTTCTGTGCTTTAGAATCAACAAATCAGTGCTTTTATCAAATTCTCTTTTAACTACCTATTGTTGACAGATGCATAGAAAAATATTTGCTTAAAAATCAAACAAAATACATATAATGTAACATCTGTAGTCTTTACAAAGTCTCAAAGAACTTTTATTTTCCTATTGTTTAAATAGTACTAAGATATTTTAGAATATAGTCATCCTGTTAAATTAAATATCTGTTTATTTTATAGAATTATTTGCTTTCAGCACCATGTCATCTCCATTTCTTCAGCCAAATAATGCACAGTTGACTACATTTTCCTTCCGGACAGAGATTTTCCCATTGAAGTCAGGCTCTGGCCAACATTTTAACCCAACAGGCCATGCTGAGGATTGAGCATAGATTATTCCATCCAGTGGACTTTGTTTAAACATTGATTCTTCTTAGAGTATGATCTTGATAAATTACATTTGTCGCTATACATTTCCTCTTTAAATTTCAATACCTTACAGATCATGTGAGAACTGTATTGAATGAGAAAATATTATGAAATACTTTTAAACCACAAAGTTACTACAAAGAGTCAATCCCTCCAGAGAGAAGATTGAAAGAGGACTGTTACCCACATCACATTTTTCTAAAGAAAGTCAAGCCCATGTCTGGAACTAGATCCAGGTGTCGGTTAAGACCGAATTCTTGACATTCATTCCTTGAATCAGCACAAGCAAATCATGGGTCTTTATATGTCAGCATTCTTATCTATATCATAGTTATTATAACAGTGCCATCACCATGGAGTTACTGTGAAAAATGAAATCAGAACACATAAGTAAAGCACCTCGGTCAGCAGCTTCTGCCCGGTTGAGTGTTAGCCATGGTGTAAAGAATGCTGTGATGTGATACAGGCTCCACTGTACACAACTGTGTGATAAATCCTGTAATATTAAGTATGAAATATACACGAGCACAAGGAAATGACCATTCAGGCTTCCTTACCTCAGAGAATGACAGCACCTTTTACCCAGTTATTCAAACAAAGAAACAAACAAAACCTAAATGTATTATCTGAGTCGTCTTTTTACCCCCCATCCACTCTCTCAAAGGATAGTCTTTCAGATCAGCCAACAAATTGCATTTTCAGTTCTCATACTTCTGTTTATTTCTACTGCTGCCACTCAAGAAAACTACCATCATTTTTTTAAAATTGCACTAATTGCCCTCAAACTAGATGTCCTGCTCACCTTCCTGTTTCCTCGCCTACATGCACTCTCCTCAGAGCAGCCAGTTACCTTTGTAAAATGTAAATTAGGTAGTGCTTACCATTGCTTACCATACCAGCATCACACTGAAAGTAGAATGAAATTGAAATCCCTTGTTGTTTAGACTTCTACCCTACCCTAGCTCTTAATACCCCAAGGCCAGTTACCCATCACCCACCTTCTTCATTGGGTCCTTGCAGTATCAGTACACTTGTGGGCTATTGTATTTGATATTCCCTTTGCTCTGAACATTTTTCCCTCAACACTTTATGACTAACTAGCTCTTTTTTTGTACTGTACATGCTCATATGTGTCACTTTCTCAAGCTTTTCTTGAGCTGTTCGAGGAAAGCAGCTCTTGTTTTGCTGATGTGTGTTTGTATATGTGTGTGTTAGTCACTCAGTCACATGTAAGTCTTTGTGCCCCATAGACTGTAGCCTGCCAGGCTCCCGTGTCCATGGAATCCTCCAAGCAAGAATCCTGGAGTGGGTTGCCATTTCCTTCCCAGGGGATATTTCTAACCCAGGGATTATGCTGGGTCTTCTGCATTGCAGGCAGATTCTTTACCATCTGAGCAATACTGTTTAGATCTTCCAGTAACTTTATCTTTTTAAAATATCAGTACAGTTCAGTTCATTCACTCAGTCATGTCCGACTCTCTGAGACCCCAAGGACTGCAGCACGCCAGGCCTCGCTGTCCATCACTAACTCCCGGATTTTACTCAAACTCATGTCCATTCAGTCGGTGATGCCATGCAAACATCTTATTCTCTGTTGTCCCCTTCTCCTCCTGCCCTCAATCTTTCCCAGAATCAGGGTCTTTTCAAATGAGTCAGCTCTTCACATCAGGTGGCCAAAGTATTGGAGCTTGAGCTTCAACATCAGTCTTTCCAATAAACATTCAGAACTGATTTCCTTTAGGATGGACTGGTTAGATCTCTTTGCAGTCCAAGGGACTCTCAAGAATCTTCTCCAAACCAGAGTTCAAAAGCATCAATTCTTCAGTGCTCAGCTTTTTTATAGTCCAAATCTCACATCCATACATGACTACTGGAAAAACCATAGCCTTGACTAGGCAGACCTTTGATGGCAAAAGTAGTGTCACTGCTTTTTAATATGCTGTCTAGATTGGACATAACTTTCCTTCCAAGGAGGAAGTGTCTTTTTATTTCATGGCTGCAGTCACTATCTGCAGTGATTTTTGGAGCCCCAAAAAATAAAGTCTGCCACTGTTCCCACTGTTTCTCCATCTATTTGCCATGAAGTGACGGGACCAGATACCACGATCTTTTTCTGAATGTTGAGCTTTAAGCCAACTTTTTCATCTCCTCTTTCACTTTCATCAAGAGGCTCTTTAGTTCTTCTTCACTTTCTGCCATAAGGGTGGTGTCATCTGCATATCTGAGGTTATTGATATTTCTCCCAGCAATCTCGATTCCAGCTTGTGCTTCATCCAGTCCAGCGTTCCTCATGAGGTACTTTGCATGTGAGTTAAATAAGCAGAGTGACAATATACAGCCTTGACATACTCCTTTTCCTATTTGGAGCCAGTCTGTTGTTCCATGTCCAGTTCTAACTGTTGCTTCCTGACCTGCATACAGGTTTCTCAAGAGGAAGATCAGGTGTCTGGTATTCCCATCTCTTTCAGAATTTTCCACAGTTTATTGTGATCCACACAGTCAAAGGCTTTGGCATAGTCAATAAAGCAGAAATAGATGTTTTTCTGGAACTCTCTTGCTTTTTTGATGATCCAGTGGATGTTGACAATTTGATCTCTGGTTCCTCTGCCTTTTCTAAAACCAGCTTGAACATCTGGAAGTTCATGGTTCATGTATAGCTGAAACCTGGCTTGGAGAATTTTAAGCATTACTTTGCTAGCTTGTGAGATGAGTGCAATTGTGCGGTAGTGTGAGCATTCTCTGGCATTGCCTTTCTTAGGGATTGGAATGAAAACTGACCTTTTCCAGAGCTGTAGCCACTGCTGAGTTTTCCAAATTTGCTGACATGTTGAGTGCAGCACTTTCACAGCATCATCTTTCAGGATTTGAAAATAGCTCAACTGGAATTCCATCACCTCCACTAGCTTTGTTCGTAGTGATGCTTCCTAAGGCCCACTTGACTTCACATTCCAGGATGTCTGGCTCTAGGTGAGTGATCACACCATCGTGATTATATATATATATGTGTGTGTGTTTATATATATATATAAATAATACATACATACATACACATGTTTCCTATCTATTCTTGCCTGCTCTTCCCCCACCGTGAGAATGTAATATGCATGGGAGCAGAGTCTTTACAACTAAAGCCTGTAAAAGAAATGCCTAATACATACATATGCTCACTAAATATATATTTAGTGATTAATGGATTGAATTAATAAGTGAAAAAACTTTAAATGACTAAATTCATAATTATATAGACCATATTTTCTCCATAATGCTTTGCTAAACCACTAGATTTTGAACTAGGCCTAACGTTTTAAGTAACTATTCAAAGGCCACCTCTGCAAAGATTGTTAGTCATTTTTTGAAAATTTAATTTCTATTTTATATTGAATTATAATTGATTTATAATGCTGTATTAGTTTTAGGTATATAGTAAGGAATATGGTTACACATATAGATACACCCCTTCTTTTTCAGATTCTTTTCCCATATAAGTTATTACAGATTATTGAGTATAGTTCCCTGTGCTATACAGTAGGTGCTTGTTGGTTATGTATTTTATATATAGTAGTGTATACATATTAATCCCAAATTCTTAATTTATCCCTCCTCCCACAATTTCCTTTTGGTAACTGTAAATTTGTTTTTGAAGGCTGAGTCTATTTCTCTTTTATAAGTAGGTTCATTTGTATCATCTTTTCTATTCCACATACAAGCGATATCATATGATATTTGTCTCTCTCTGATTTACTTCACTAAGTACGGTAATCCTAGGTCCACCCATGTTGCTGTAAATGGTATTATTTCATGCTTTTTTATGACTGAGTAATATTCCATTGCATCAATATATATATACATATAACAGCTTCTTTATCCATTCCTGTTAATGGACATTAAGCTTGCTTCCATGTCTTGGTTATTGTAAATAATGCTGCAGTGGATACTGGGATGCATGTATCTTTTTGGATTATGCTTTTCTCTGGATACATGCCCAGGAGTGGGATTGTGGATCATATGATAGCTCTGTTTTTAGGTTTTGAAAGAATCTCTATACAGTTCTCCATAGTTGTTTTACCAATTTACATTCCCACTAACAGGGTAGGAGGTTTCTCTTTTCTCTACACCCTCTCCAGCATTTATTGTTTGTAGACTTGTTGATGATGGCCATTCTGACCAGTGTGAGATGATACCTCATTGAATTTTGATTTGTATTTCTCAATAATTAGTGATGTTGAGTGTCTTTCCATGTTCTTCTTGGCCATCTGTATGTCTTCTTTGGAGAAATATCTATTTAGGTCTTCTGCCCATTTTTGATTGAGTTATTTGTTTTATCAATATTGAGCTGCATGAGGTGTTTGTATATCTTTTCAGTCACTTTGTTTGCAAATATTTTCACCCATTCTGTGGGTTGTCTTTTCATTTTATTTATGGTTTCCTTTGCTGTGCAGAAACTTTTAAGTTTAATTAGGTCCCATTTATTTTTGTTTTTATTTTCATTACTCTAGGAGGTGGGTCAAAACAAAAAAGTCTGCAGGGATTTATTTAAAAGAATGTTTTACCTGTATTTTCCTCTAAGACTTTTACAGTATCTGGTCTTTCATTGATATCTTTGAGTTTATTTTTGTGTATGGTGTTAAGGAACAACCTAATTTCACTTTTTTACATATAGCTGTCCAGTTTTCCCTGCACCATTTGTTGAAGAGACTGTCTTACCAATATTGTGTAGTCTTGCTTCCTTTGTCATAGGTTAATTGACCATAGGTACATATGCTTATTTCTCAACTTCCTATCTTGTTCCATTGATCTATATTTCTGTTTTTGTGCCAGTACTATATAGTTTTAATTACTTTAGCTTTGTAGTATAGTCTGAAGTCAGGGAGACTGGTTGCTCCAGCTCCATTTTTATTTCTCAGGTTTGCTTTTGTTATTCAGGGTCTTTTGTGTTTCCCAAGTTACTTCCTTCTCTACTTCCAAATTCATAGCATGCTTCATGTTACAGAACAATTCATCACTGTATCTATATCACAGATTATCTCCCTATCCAACGAGACAACTGACAACTTCTAGGCAGCAAATATACTGTGAATATATATTTTCATCTCTTCATCCATAATACCTGGGCCCAAAGGATACTCAATAAATATATCATGAATTAAATTTCATTCCTTCCATGTTTAATATGAAACTATAGTGAAAATAGTTCAGAAAAAAGCAGAAGGGAGACATATCCACTTAAGCAGCTCATACTTCTGTGGTATTTATGAATCAACTTCATCTCAGGCATATCAGAAATTGTATACAAAATCTGATTGAAAGAAAAATCTGAATCAGAAATTGCCTGGAAATCTAGTTCATGCTGTCATATCAATCATTCCTTAAAACAGGATATTGGGTTCACTATGAAATTAAGAAAACTGATCATGTAGCAAGTTTGAATGAAAGTTTAGTATTTACTTAGAATTGTGATATCAATTAGATACAACTTATGATGTGTTTTTGGGCTTCCCTGGTGGCTCAGAGGGTAAAGTGTCTGCCTGCAATGCAAGAGACCGGGGTTCAGTCCCTGGGTTTGGGAAGATCCCCTGGAGAAGGGAATGGAAACCCACTCCAGTACTCTTGCCTGGAGAATCCCATGGACGGAGGAGCCTGGTGGGCTACAGTCCATGGGGTGGCAAAGAGTCAGACACGACTGAGCGACTTCACTTTCACAATCTGTTTTGCTTCATGTCTTCGGTATTTTTTTTTTTCCTTTTTGAATGCTGCAGATGTGTTTGTTTTTTACTTATGTCTTTTCATCTAAAATATCAATATACAAATAAATACCACTTTTTGAAGTATGTGGCAAATATGTAACTCTAAAATGAAAAATGGTATGTTTTCCTAAAAGTTGTCTCTTCCTATATTTTGGAAATCTGTGTCACCTCTAGAATTTATCTGTTCAGGGAATAACATTGACCATAGACATACTGAAATACATATTGTACTATATATATTGATGTCAGATAACAGATGTTTTTATCTTTTCCGAAGAGATAAGACTGCTACACATACGTTTTTAGAAACTATAAGAATAGTTGTAAGAATTCTTAATAAATGTAACTCTAATTTCTAAGATCCTTTCCTCTTCCAACAGCAAATACCACTTCTTAAAACATTTAAAGGATGACAGCCTTTTTCTTTCCCCATAGCTTTTCTAGATATGGAGATTACCATGTATTTTTATATTTAAATTTTTTATTGATTTTTCATCAGACATTCTACAGATGAATTATTTCAAACATAGAAAATTTTAGAAAACATACATGTAGGAATTGTTCTATTAGAAAATAATCCTGTTGTAGTTAATACTGAAAATGTGCTAAGTATAGAGATACTATTCAAAAATAACAACTTTAAGGCAAGGGTTTCTTTAAGATCAATTCTTGTTCAGCTCATAATTCAAGGGAATTTTTTTTTGCTTATGTTTTTCTGCTTCCCAAACCAAGACTAGCATTCTCAAAGTCTATTCTATAGACAAGTAGTCCTACAGGGTTTTCCATGGAAAGGGGGTTACATGGTCCAATAGGTTTAGTAAGTCATGCATGGCCTAGCCCCCTTTTGAGAATTTACATGCATAAAGTAAAATAAAAGAATCACAAAAATCCAGGAGTGAAGTTTAAAGTTTAACCTAGAATTTCACAAATTTACTTTTTTACTTATGAGGTCTGTTTAAAAAAAAAAAAACACAGGAACAGTTTTTGTGGTCCTTGCTTTGTCATAATAGCCATGAAGATTACATTACATTAATTAAAATTTTGCTGGCTGCAATCAATTTTCATAATATTTATTCTAAATTAATTTACTGCTGCCATGAAATGGTAATCTGGCAAGTGATTATAGACTTTTAAATAACATACAAAGCAAAAGTAAATAAATAACATACGAAGATATGTTTCTGTATGTTTTTAGCAAATTCATATGTATAAAATAACTCCAAGATATCTCAGAGTATTCACTCTCCGTTCTAAATTTAGTGATTGCCAGCTGGATTTGACAAATTAGTGTGCCTGAACCAAGCTATAATTTTAAACTGAAAATTAGAAATACAGTGAATTAGATAAGGATAAATAATAGTTGACCTAAGAGTTAAGAGCATGAGGAGAAATTTAAAGTAGGAGTCTACATGCTGTAGCCACTGGGAGGCTTTGGTTTTTCTTTGTTTAAACAAGGAACATAATTCTTAAGCCTACTTGAAGATTGCCTTCAACAAAGAGCACACTTGGGCAAGACTTTCTGCAAGTTTATACTACATATCCCAGTCTCTCTGCCACTGGATCCACACTCTGCCTTTTCTGTTTCTCAAAATGAACCAAACATGTTTGTATTGAGGTATTATCTAAATCCCATTGTTCTCAACTTTGCAAGACCATCATTACATCATCTCTCTCCAGCACCATCAATTTCTCTCTCCCTTCTGGAACTTCCTTATAAAATTTCTGGTATTACTTTAATAGAAGTAATAATGCAGATGTTAATGCCTTGATCCAACAGGCCTCTGTAGCTCCTGTACCACTTTTCTGCTTCCTTTAGAGCAAGAACCTGGAAGGAGCTATTATACATTTTTTTCTGCATTCTCAGAGGATTACATATTAACATCCTGTGGCCTTTTATTTTTTTAATTTTTAATGGAATATAGTTGATATACAGTTTAGTTCAGTTGCTCAGTCGTGTCCGACTCTTTGCTACCCCATGGACTGCAGCACGCCAGGCTTCCCTGTCCATCACCAACTCCCGGATTTTACTCAAACTCATGTCCATTGAGTCAGTGATACCATCCAACCATCGCATCCTCTGTTGTCCCCTTCTCCTCCTGCCCTCAATCTTTACCAGCATCAGCGTCTTTTCAAATGAGTCAGCTCTTCACATCAGGTGGTCAAATTATTGGAGTTTCAGCTTCAGCATCAGTCCTACCAATGAATATTCAGGACTGATTTCCTTTAGGATGGACTGGTTGGATCTCCTTGCAGTCCAATGGACTCTCAAGAGTCTTCTCCAACACCAAAATTGAAAAGCATCAATTCTTTGGCACTCAGCTTTCTTTATGGTCCAACTCTCACATCCATACATGACTACTGGAAAAACCATAGCCTTGACTGGACAGATCTTTGTTGGCAAAGCAATGTCTCTGCTTTTCAATGTGCTTTCTAGGTTGGTCATAACTTTCCTTCCAAGGAGTAAGCGTCTTTTAATTTCATGGCTGCAGTCACCATCTGCAGTGATTTTGGAGCCCAAAAAACTAAAGTCTGCCACTGTTTCCACTGTTTCCCCATCTACTTGCCATGAAGTGATGGGACAAGATGCCATGATCTTAGTTTTCTGAATATGAGCTTTAAGCCAACTTTTTCACTCTCCTCTTTCACTTTCATTAAGACACTCTTTAGTTCTTCTTCACTTTCTGCCACAAGGGTGGTGTCATCTGCATGTCTGAGGTTACTGAGATTTCTCCCAGCAATCTTGATTCCAGCTTGTGCTTCCTCCAGCCCAGCATTTCTCATGATGTACTCTGCATGTGAGTTAAATAAGCAGGGTGACAATATACAGCCTTGACGTACTCCACTTCCTATTTGGAACCAGTCTGTTGTTCCATGTCCAGTTCTAACTGTTGCTTCCTGACCTCCATACAGGTTTCTCAAGACAAAGGTCAAGTGGTCTGGTATTCCCATCTCCTTCAGAATTTTCCACAGTTTATTGTGATCCACACAGTCAAAGGCTTTGGCATAGTCAATAAAGCAGAAATAGATGCTTTTCTGGAACTCTCTTGCTTTTTCAATGATCCATCAGATGTTGGCGATTTGATCTCTGGTTCCTCTGCCTTTTCTAAAACCATCTTGAACATCTGGAAGTTCATGGTTCACATACAGCTGAAACCTGGCTTGAAGAATTTTAAGCATTACTTTACTAGCATGTGAGATGAATGCAATTGTGCGGTAGTTTGAGCATTCTTTGGCATTGCCTTTCTTAGGGACTGGAATGAAAACTGACCTTTTCCAGAGCTGTGGCCACTGCTGAGTTTTCCAAATATGCTGACATATTGAGTGCAGGACTTTCACAGCACCATCTTTTATGATTTGAAATAGCTCAACTGGAATTCCATCACCTCCACTAGCTTTGTTCATAGTGATGCTTCCTAAGACCCACTTGAGTTTGCCTTCCAGGATGTCTGGTTCTAGGTGAGTGATCACACCATCGTGATTATCTGGGTTTTGAAGATCTTTTTTGTACAGTTCTTCTGTGTGTTCTTGCCACCTCTTCTTAATATCTTCTGCTTCTGTTTGGTCCATACCATTTCTGTCCTTTATTGAGCTCATCTTTGCATGAAATATTCCCTTGGTATCTCTAATTTTCTTGAAGAGACCTCTAGTTTTTCCCATTCTACTGTTTTCCTCTATTTCTTTGCACTGATCACTGAGGAAGGCTTTCTTATCTCTCCCTGCTATTCTTTGGAACTCAGCATTCAAATGGGTATAGCTTTCCTTTTCTCCTTTCCTTTTCACTTCTCTTCTTTCCATAGCTATTTGTAAGGCCTCCTCAGACAGCCATTTTGCTTTTTTGCATTTCTTTTCCATGGGGATGGTCTTAATCCCTGTCTCCTGTAGAATGTCACGAACCTCCATCCATAGTTCATCAGTCACTCTGTCTATCAGACCTAATTCTTTGAATCTATTTCTCACTTCCACTGTATAATCATAAGGGATTTGATTTAGAAATTGTAAGGGATCTCATATTCTTATTCATTTAATGATTGTGAGCATATATCAAGTGCTTGATATGCACAAGATACTAGATTAGGGGTTTAAGAGTTCAATTATGAATGACACAGGTTTCTTGATCTTTGTAATGGTTCATACCACCTAGGAGTACCAGGAAGACCTTATGGATGACACTGGACTCCTCCTGAAAGATAGGGGGCATATTCACAGATGGAGATGCTTTAGAATTTCAAGCATGAAATAAACAAAGCACAAAGGTAGAAAAGTGTTGGGAAAATATTTGGCTAATGTAGCTTGTCTAAAACAAGCTATAGTGTGGTTGAGAATGATGAGTGAGTGAGTGTTAGTCACTCAGTCGTGTCCAACTCTTTCTGACCCCAAGGACTGTAGCCCACCAGGCTCCTCTTTCTGGGATTCTCTGGGCAAGAATACTGGAGTAGGTTGCCATTCCCTTCTCCACAGGATCTTCCTGACCCAGGGATCAAACCTGGGTCTCCTGCATTGCAGGCAGATTTTGAGAATGATGAGAAGCCAGTAAGATTATTGTTTCTAATTTTTGAAAATGTGATATCATACACATATCATGAAATTTCCTAGTTTAGCCATTCTTAAGCATACAGTTCAGTATTACTAACTAGATTAATATCATTGTGCAACCATCGCCGCCACTCCTCTCCAGAACTCTTTTCATCTTAAAAAACTGAAATTCTGTTCCCATTAAACAGTAACTCCCCAGGACCCCCTACTTTCAGCTCCTGGCTGTCATCATTTTTTTTTTTTTTTTAAATTTTCCTTTTCCTCCAGCTTCTGGTAACCACCATTCTACTCTCTGTTACTATGAGTTGTTGTTTTTTTTTTTAAGATTCCACATAAAAGTCAGATCATTCATTATTTGTCTTTCTGAGCCTGGCCTGTTTCACGTAGTATAATTTCCTAAAGTTGTGTCATGTTGTCACAAATGCACAGCTTCTTTCTTTTTGAGGCTGAATATGGAACATTATATATATATATATATCATTTTTATATAAATACATATATATGTAAGTGGACTATTATATACATAATTATATATGTATAATCATATGTAGAAAGTATGTATAAAATATATATGGATATGATTTGTGCAAACTCCAGGAGATAGTGGAGGATAGAGGAGCCTGGTGTGGTACAGTCCATAGGGTTACGTAATGTCAGATATGACTTAGAAACTAAACAATAAAAAAATAAATATTATGTATATGAGTATTTGTACATATATAATTTTCTTTATCCATTTGTCGAGAGACTCGGTTATTTTCATACCTTGAGTGTTGTGTATAATACTGCAATGAACATGGGAGTACAGTTATTTCTCTGAGATAGTGACTCTATTTCCTCTGGATATACGACCAGAAGTGGATTGCTGGTTTGAATGGTAGTTCTATTTTTAATTTTGTGAGGAATCTCCATACAGTTTTCCATAGTGACTGCACCATTTGCAATCCCATCAATGGGGTACCAGGGTTCTTCTCTTTTCTCCACATTTTTACCAACCTATCATCTCTTGCCTTTTTGATGATACCTAACAGATATGCAATGACATCTCATTGTGGTTTGGGTTTCCACTTCCTTGATGATTAGTGATGCTGATCAGCTTTTCATGTGCCTGCTGGCCATTTGTACATCTTTGAAAAAATGTTTATTCAGGTATTTTTCCATCTTTTAGTCTAGGTATTAGGGGATTTTTTGCTATTTAGTTATAAACTGGATATATTGAAAAAAAATAGCCCAAATTTCACAATAGCCTTTCTCCTTCTCTCAAATATTTGTAAATTTATATTTTTTTAATTCATAGATAGGGACTATCCCTACTTTATCTGTATCTATTGTATATCCTTTCTAGTTTGACTACTTTTACCATGAACTATCACTTATTTTTATATGTAGGTATATTTATGAATATGTATGATACCCTGGAGAAGGAAATGGCAATCCACTCCAGTATTCTTGCCTGAAGAATCCCAAGGACAGAGGAGCCTGGTGGACTACAGTCCAGGGGTTGCAAAGAGTCGGACATGACTGAAGCAACTTAGCACGCACACACACATGTGTATACACGTATATCCTCTGTTCTAGAATAAGTTCCTCAAAGGCATTAAATAAAAGCCAGCTAATTCATCTACATCTTTCCATTTATGCATAAGATGATTTCTTCTACCTGGTAGTCATTAGTAAAGTTTCTGGTATTAATAAAGGCAGATGTCTTTAATTGCAACATTACTCAGTTAAAATATTAAAAAGGTAGAATGAGGAAAGATTTTAGAAGTTCTCTAACATTAGCCAGTTGGAGTTTGTCAGTAGGAAATGGAAGCCTAGACAAGACTTTTAAACTTGAAAGTCACAGTCCAACTTGTACTTTAGAGAGATGAATCCAGCATCATAGATTGTATTGCTGCAGGGAGGTTTCAGAACAGGGAGGCAATCTGGGAGATAATTCCAATAGGTAATTCAACTAGTTAAGAGGTAATGAGTATCTGAAATAGAGTGGAACAAATGAAGATGAGAAAGGGAGGCGGAAAAGCAAGACTATTGTTTAGGTATCAGATATAAGACTCAGGAGGTTATCATATTAGGGAACATCAGAGAATTTAAAATTTTACCATCAAAATTTTTTTAAGTCTGAGAGATTTAAAGAATAGTCAAGCCACTGTCAGAAAGAGGAAAATGTGACAGTTTTTGATAAAACTCATTTTGGGATTTAGACTGGGGTACTTGTGGCCATCTGGGTAGAGATGTTTAGGAAACAGCAGTTGTATTTGAATTTAACGGAAGAGATCAATACTAAAAATACAGATTTTGGGTACACCTGCAAGGAACTAATGATTCAAGTTCTGGTTGATTATTATCCTGTTTCTTCTTTGATAAGTTACAGTCAAGTGAGAAAGAAAAAATTACAACAGGCTGGCTTTTGAATTAGTGCAGGTGTGATTTGTCAATGAAAATACATAATAAGAATATAAGTAGAAACTGAGAAATCAAGTGAATTTGTGGATGAAGAATTAGCAGAAATTTGGATGAAACTATAAGTAGTAAATATATTCAAATAGTAAATAAAAATAATTATCCCTACATAGGGACAGACTTTAGTGGGGCTTCCCTGGTGGCTCAGTAGTAAAGAATCCTCCAGGAATGCAGGAGACCTGGGTTGGGAAGATCCCCTGGAGGAGGGCATGGCAACCCACTCCAGTATTCTTGCCTGGAGAATCCCATGGACAGAGGAGCCTGGTGGGCTACAGACAATGGGTCGCAAAAAGTCAGACATGCCTGAAGCAACTGAGGACGCACACACAGGGACAGAGTTTAAATGATAACTTGTGTTTGAGGCATTACTATAGAAATGACCAAGTATTAATTCATGTCAACCAGTATTCACTGTGATCTTTTCTTTACTGCCATGTATATGGACTTAAAAGTTTGGTAAACTTATATCTACCTCTCAAGGTGCTTCCTATATAGTAATCATAGACATGTATTGCTTATGATGCTAGAAATATTTGTATCTTTCATTAAGAGCACAAATGAGCCAATTGTTGTTTCTGTTTCTGGAGAGGAATATGAGAATTCAGAAGGAAGGTGTGACTGCCTAAAAGAAATATGTGCTCTCTCTTCTGTCCACTCCAAGATGGGAGAGAATGTGAATAAGAAAGTATGCGAGGAGGTTTTCTGGAAGTCATAGCACTGTGAACAAAAACTCAGTACAGAACATAGCAAGACATTTCGTATAACCTCCTGCATATTGTACAAATATAGCATGGGTTACTATGGTACCAGATGAAGCTAGATCAGACACCCGGGGCCATATAAGAGAAGTCTCTGTCTACCCTGATGAGGTGTTAGAACACTGAGAGAGCTTTAAACACTGGAGAAACAGGGTCTAATGTGAACTTTAGGAATGTCCCCAGCCTCAGTAAAACTGGGTTATACAGTGGTGGTGGGTGGGTGGCAAGTGGAGTAGAGACCAAAGAAAGGATTGGAAAGAATATTGCAATAATCCAGAGATCCAGAGAAGAAGTTAAATAATCCTCTACATTACTAGGCATGGGACAGAAGGAAGCAGACAGGCAGATTTCAAAAGTAATTTCACTAAATTTGGTAACTATCTAGATGTGAGAATGAGGCAGAAGACTAAATAACAGTTACCTGGTGTGAAAAGCTAGATGGATAGAGGCAACATCCACGAAAGACGGAAAGTAAGAACAAAAGATGTTTGAGAGAAAAAGTCCTGAGGCTCCTTTCAGATGAGACAAGTCTGCAGTATCCATAAGCATCAAAGAGAAGATGCTCAGTAAACAGGGGCTGAATGACTTTGGACTCAGATGAGAGATCAAGGCTGAAGATTATGGAATCATTGATTTGTAAGTAATAATTGAGTGCTTAAGAAGAAATGAGATTGACTTTAGGAAGAGTATGGGGGGGGGGGGAAGAAACAAACATCAGAAACAAACATCTCTGTACTTGAGAGCTCAAGTACAGATGTTTCAGGAATAGCCAGAGTAGCTAAAAAGAAACTGCCAAGTATATAGTGTGACAAGCAAGCCTTGGATTCATGAGATGATGGTCAGAAAAGTAAAGACATGAGGATACTGAGGGAATCAGTTAAAGCAATGACATAATACCAGGTTTGAAAAAAATGGTCAATGGAGCTATAGCAGTGGCTAATGGGATTGAGCGATTATCTAGAGAAGATAATAAGTCTAATTCAGACTATATCGCACCTCTGCCCGAGAAAAAAATAGCGAGACTTTTATATAGAAATATAGATAGATAGGTATGGGTAGATAGAGATATATCATTCCACAGTATGTCTATACTATATAAATATCCTAAAATGTATAATACAAAAATTGATAACTGCTAAATGCAAAAAAAATTACTGACTAATAATATATTGAGATATATAGGATGCGTTCTTTATGAAAAAGATCAAATTTACTCCTCTGGTCACCTGGGATTTCAGATTCTGATCCACAATATTGACCAGCATCTTCCCTATTTCTATGGCATCCACTGCCCGGAGCAAATTAGGACTCTGCTAGCCCAGCATAGATGCAATATAGGTATTTTACTGATTACTTCTAGGTGGTTATTTATATTTGAGATGCCAGTAGCGAGAAACACTTTCCGTCCTTCATTAGCACACTTGACATCTCCATGCACTGGGTGCATTTCTACAGCACACCTGGCATCTTTGAAAACGTTGAGTCACATCAGAACAATTATTTTGAATTTCAGTCCTCCGGAATCAGTGGTGCAGAAGGTCTCTTGGTAAAGCTTAGGTCTAAGATAATTGTGTTTTCTTTCATTTTTGGATTCATATGGACTCATATGGTTTAGAGAGATTTGGCATGGTCCTGAAACTTTCCCTCCAGCCAGCTTGCCACTCCAGATGGCATTGCCTTTCTGAACAAGCTGATTCCTCTGGTCATGGAGGTAAAATAGCATTTATTTATAAGTCCTTGGCTAGTCTTGCTCATAACTATTATTCACTTCATTGATCATGAATATACAGTTTTTAACTCATGATATTATTGACTAGTGGCAGGCATTTTAAAAACTTTCTAGGCTGATCATCAACAAGCAAAAAAGTAATTCAATTTTTCAAAGTCATGTTAGTTACTTACATACATGGATTCTGTAAACATCAAGTTCAACATAAAGTTACCTTTAAGTAGCCTACACTCTAAACGATTGTTTGACTTAAGTATGTGATTGATTCTTTTTTAATTTTACTTTTTCTTATTTTAATTTAACTATACTTGATATATGGCTTCCCTGGTGGCTCAGACGGTTAAGACTCTGCCTGCCATGCAGGAGACCTGTGTTCGGTCCCTAGGTTGGGAAGATCCCCTGGAGAAGGAAATGGAAACCCACTCCAGTATTCTTGCCTGGAGAATCCCATGGACAGAGGAGTCTGGTGGGCTACAGTCCATGTGGTTGCAAAGAATCAGACAGAACTGAGCGACTAACACTTTCACTTTCACTATAGTTGATGTACAACATAAATTGCAAGTTAATAATATAGTGATTCACAGTTCTTAAAGGTTACACTTCATTCGTAGTTGTTATAAATAACAGTATGGTACATTATGTCCTCGTAGCCTATTTTATACCTAATAATTTATACCTCTTATTCCTCTGTCTCTAATCTTGCCCAGCCTTCTCCCCAACTGGAAGCCACTGGCTTGTTTTTTATATCTGTGAGTCTTTTTTTTGTTATAATCACTAGTGTTTTTGTATTTTTCAGATTCCACATGTAAGTGATATCATGCAGTATTTGCTTTTCTTTGCCTGATTTATTTTCCTTAGGATAATGACCTTCAAGTCCATCCATGTTTCTGCAAATGGCAAATTTTTCATTCTTTTTTTTTTTTTTACAGCTGAGCAGTATTCCTCTGTGTGTATATTTGTGTATATCACATCTCATTGGTTCTTTTTTCATTCACATTTTCCTCTTTTTAAAGTTGAGCTCATTTCTGCATTAAAGAATTCTCCAAGCATTCAGCAATACTGATGAACACAAGCCTTCAGAAAAACACGTCTTTATATAATCCCTCAGTTTTTGAGTTTTGAGTTCTAGAATATTGATTCTCTGTCAATAAAAATATTGGTCTCCAAACTGTCGTCTAATTTTTTCCTCAAAATGGGGTATTGACTCAGCACGTACATCTCACCTTATCATGCTGAAAGATTGAGCCATAATGAATACAGTATCTGTATAAGACGTACTTCATAGGGATACTTCAAGTTTCATTAGAAATTTTAAATATTTAATAATTTCTGACTTTAGTTTTTCTGGAAACTACAAAATAAATAAATTGCTCACTGTAATTTCAAGGAAGAGTTTTCAAGTAATAAAAGCAAAATAGAAAGGCTTTATAAACCTAAAGAACTAACAATATTTTCGTCAGAACTACCTGTATTTAATTATTATTTGCATTTTAAGTAATTCTCCCCCAAACCCCTCTCCCCCCCCCCAACACACACACAATAATCATGGGTGTGATACATCTTCCCAATAGCCCTTTTGAAGTTACCTGTGAAGGCAGAGGAACTCCTATAGGTTTCTCCATCTGCCTTCTATTTGTGTGAGATAGCTTTACTATCTATACTATACTATACCCAATTTGTCTATCAAGAACTGCAAGTCTCATTTTAAGCTTAATGTGAGTTCATTGCAGTTCCATTTAGTTACTCAATATGGAGGGCCTTACGGCAGATTTTAAGGACCAACATTGGATATCCTGATGATAACATTCTATTTAAGTATTCATCTCATAATTTTATTAATATGATATCATCCTAAATGCTCACAATAGTAGAATTCAGTTCCTCAGTCATTATCACATATATGAATATTCCTCACTGACACATGGATTTTTAACGTTTTGTTAAACTGGCTTAGCAGTCTCTTAGCTTTATGTGCACAGAGTAAGTTATATTATCCCTATTTTGTGGCTGAGGAAATAGCTTTCAAGAACTAAAAGCACTGCTATCACTAAAGCCAACTGGCATTCTCCTGGATTATACCTTTGAACCAGAGGGAAGGGAAATTAATAAGAAAAAGAGGAAAAATGTAAAAATCAAAGAGCAAGTACATAACAGTTTGATTCAGCTTCTGAGTGGTTATATTTACTTTCATGTTGGAAAAAGAGAAGACACTTTTTGTTTTCAAAAGAGATTGCAAGTGAAAGCTGTGGAAATAATAGGCAGGTCCCTGGGGTGTGCACTGACCTCTTCCTTTCTCCTTAGTAAATGAGTCTGAACACTGGTTATGGACTGTATTGATCATATATTAAAATGACAGATGGCCTTCACATTAGCTTGCACACAAATCTCTTAATGAAACCTATTGTAACATGTCAGAGGCAACTTAAGAATTGAACTAGACATTGATAGACAGGACCTTCCACTGATCATTGAAAACATGTAGATTCTCCCTGATTAAATCGATGCTTCTGACTTTAATGAGCTGCTATTGATTGGGTGTCTACCACTACAATATATTATGATATTGCTGTTCACAGTGCCATAGCTAAGAGCTTGTAAGCATTTCTGTTATAAATCCTTTTTTTAGAAGCGTGTAGCTCAACAATAAGATGAGCCAGTGATACGACACATAGCAGGCAGTCATTTTGACTGCAAGTTATATTCCACAATTAAAATGTGTGTGTGTGTGTGTGTGTAACTATTTAGCAACTTCAATTTTAACTAACCAGAAAAATGGAGGCCTGATCTAGTCTATGAACTGTGAGAATATGTAATAAAGACTGCATCTTGTTGAAAAGATGATTTAATATGATAATGCTCTACTGATCTACTTCACAGGATCCCAAGTTCAGTTCAGTTCAGTAGCTCAGTTGTGTCTGAATCTTTGTGACCCCATGAACTGCAGCACGCCAGGCCTCTCTGTCCATTACCAACTCCCGGAGTTTACCCAAACTCATGTCCATTGAGTTGGTGATGCCATCCAACCATCTCATCCTCTGTCATCCCCTTCTCCTCCTGCCTTCAATCTTTCCCAACATCAGGGTCTTTCCAAATGAGTCAACTCTTCACATCAGGTGGCCAAAGTATTGGAGTTGCAGCTTCAACATCAGTCCTTCCAATGAACACCCAGGACTGATCTCCTTTAGGATGGACTTGTTGGATCTCCTTGCAGTCCAAGGGACTCTCAAGAGCCTTCTCCAACACCACAGTTCAAAAGCATCAACTCTTCGGCACTCAGCTTTCTTCACAGTCCAACTCTCACATCCATACATGACCACTGGAAAAACCATAGCCTTGACTAGATGGACCTTTGTTGGCAAAGTAATGTCTCTGCTTTTTAATATGCTATCTAGGTTGATCATAACTTTCCTTCCAAGGAGTAAGCATCTTTTAATTACATGGCTGCAATCACGATCTGCAGTGATTTTGGCGCCCAGGAAAATAAAGTCAGCCACTGTTTCCCCTATTTGCCATGGAGTGATGGGACCAGATCCCATGATCTTACTTTTCTGAATGTTGAGCTTTAAGCCAACTTTTTCACTCCCCTCTTTCACTTTCATCAACAGGTTGTTTAGTTCTTCTTCACTTTCTGCCACAGGGGTGGTGTCATCTGCATATCTGAGGTTATTGCTATTTCTCCTGGCAATCTTGATTCCAGCTTGTGCTTCATCCAGCCCAGCGTTTCTCATGATGTACTCTGCATAGAAGTTAAATAAGCAGGGTGACAATATACAGCCTTGACATACTCCTTTTCCTATTTGGAACCAGTCTGTTGTTCCATGTCCAGTTCTAACTGTTGCTTCCTGACCTGCATACAGATTTCTCAAAAGGCAGGTCAGGTAGTCTGGAATTCCCATCTCTTTAAGAATTTTCCACAGTTTGTTTTGGTGCACACAGTCAAAGGCTTTGGCATAGTCAATAAAGCAGAAATAGATGTTTTTCTGGAACTCTCTTTTTTCGATGATCCAGCAGATATTGGCAATTTGATCTCTGGGTCCTCGGCCTTTTCTAAAACCAGCTTGAATATCTGAAAATTCATGGTTCACGTATTGCTGAAACCTGGCTTGGAGAATTTTGAGCATTACTTTGCTAGTGTGTGAGATGAGTGCAATTGTGTGGTAGTTTGAGCATTCTTTGACATTGCCTTTCTTTGGGATTGGAATGAAAACAGACCTTTTCCAGTCCTGTGGCCACTGCTGAGTTTTCCAAATTTGCTGACATGTTGAGTGCAGCACTTTCACAGCATCATCTTTCAGGATTTGAAATAGCTCAACTGGAATTCCATCACCTCCATTATCTTTGTTCATAGTGATACTTCCTAAGGCCCACTTGACTTCACATTCCAGGATGTCTGGCTCTAGGTGAGTGATCACAGCATCGTGATTATCTGGGTCATGAAGATCTTTTTTGTACAGTTCTTCTGTGTGTTCTTGCCACCTCTTCTTAATATCTTCTGCTTCTGTTCGGTTCATACCATTTCTGTCCTTTATTGATCCCATCTTTGCGTGAAATGTTCCCTTGGTATCTCTAATTTTCTTGAACAGATCTCTAGTCTTTTCTACTCTATTGTTTTCCTCTATTTCTTTGCATTGATCGCTGAGGAAGGCTTTCTTATCTCTCCTTGCTATTATTTGGAACTCTTCATTCAAATGGTTATATCTTTCCTTTTCTCCTTCGCTTTTTCAGGACCATCCCCAAGGACCCCAAGAAATGATCCTAAAAGTAGGAAATGGAAAAATGACATGCTGCCAGTTGCTCCTTGAGTTTGAACCCTGAACTATCAACTTGGCACTTAAGCTAGTCTGATATACAGCATTATTGCCAAAATACTAACAACATACTGCTAGTTTTATTCTGAACTGAAAAGCTGAAGAAAATGGCATCTGTATTTTACTCAACCCCGAGAACATGTTAAAATATGCAATTATTTTTATTTTATTTAAATTATAAAAGGCTGATTTTGGAATACATTCAAATTTCAAAGTGTATTTCTGTCTTTAATTTTTGACAGAAATGTCCGTTCCCACACTATGAATGTAAGAACTACTTTAAGCATCCAGTGATTGATTCTCTTTCAAGCAGGCACTTAAATGTTTGCTGTAATGATGTGAATGAATGAATGGATGTCATGGATGAATGAGTAAACATTATAAGAATCTTGATTTTCACGTCTCAAGTTCTAATGAAATTCTGAATATTATTTTGTCAGAAGACTCTCAGTTTCAGCCTTTACTTCAAAACAGCAGTTTTATAGTTTTTGTTTCAGAAGTAAAAACAAAAAACAGATTTTTCAGACCACTTGGACCACTGATTGTGGAGGCGTTTTTAAGTGCATTTTTGGAGTTCTTGGTCAGGCAAAAATATGCTGATAAACCCTTGGATTCTTTTATAGTCTAAGGGATTTCAGGGTATCTATTGGATTACTAAGTATTTCCAGGAAACCCCAATCAACAGGATAGCTGCTTTATATCACATTGGTAGAATGTAAGCTAAAGGAAGTTTCCTTATTATTTGAAGAAGCACATTTTAGATGTTAATTAAGGAACCATTAGGCCAACCTTTGAGTATTATAGTATATTATATTCATTATACTCTTATATCACATTCATATCACTGCCAGGTATTGCCAGTAGAGGTGGAAGTTGGTTAAATCATGTCATATTAACTACCTGATAATATGTAGAATGCTGTTACGTACAAGACATTTTCTCTTTTTTTATAATAAAACAATGCATGCTCTTTTATTTCTCACAGTATTTGTAAGCTTATTAGTTTTGTTGTGTGATCTGTGTGATTTTTGATAGAATTAAGTAAAGACACTATTTAAATATGATTATTATTATTTATCCTTCAGACACAAAGGAGTCAATTTATTATGACAAAACTTTTTAACATTTCTAAAGTACATAGAAATATTAACTTTAATATGCTTCTGTCCAGTTTCCAATGACATACTTCAATGGGCATATTTACTATAATTTTAGTTCAATGAAATGCAGGAGGCACATAGGTAGAAAGTATACCAACGTCTAATTATGCTGAATGATTCCTGCCATTCCAAGAGCCACTAGTTTGTATAATTCAATAAGGGAAGAAACATATTCAGACAATTCAACTCACCTTTCTCATAGTGATCATCGATGATAGCCAGTATTGGAGAATATAGGACCAGATTCTCCATCCATTAAAATCCATAAGAGTTTTATAGTAGAAGTCCCTGAGCCAGACTATTTCTCTCCAAGTTAGAGTCTGGTTCACTGAACTTTATAATTGCCACAAGTATTGAAGTTGGACTGAATGTTTTTTCAGCTCTATCCACATACACACAAAAGTTAGGCTGAATCAGAATAATCTCAATGGAGTGTCTAAATGAGTGTCTCGATAATGTTCTCTTTAATTTCCAAATAATATTTAGAAAAGTTTTAAGGTTTTCTTTTCTACACAGTGTAAAAAGTGATTAAAAAAAAAAAAGACATAGTAATGCTAATTCCTAAGATTCTAGAAGAAAATGTTTCCTCTCCATCATTTTGTATTGATGAGATCTCCAACCTATGATGATATACTCTAGACAAATTAAACTCAAGGTAATTATATATTGGGCATTAGTGAATTATATCATTTTGGGGGTTGCCCTGGTCAGTAAAGAATCCATGTGCAACACAGGAGACCTGGGTTTGATCCCTGGGTTGGAAAGATCCCCTGGAGGAGGGCATGGCAATGCACTCCAGTATTTTTGCCTGGAGAATCCCCATGGACAGAAGAACCTGGCAGGCTATAGTCCATGGGGTTGGAAAGAGTCTGACATGACTGAGCAACTAAGCACATATCATTTTCAGTTTTCCTTTCTTGAGTTAGATCTCCTTGAAGCAATATTACAGAGGAGAAAACGTAATATCAGAAGAGGGAAAAAAAAATAATGTGAAAAACATAGCAGGTAACACAGAAAATGAAAGGACAATAAGTCTTAAGAGGAATTAAGGGACCAGGTACAGCAGTACAACTAGCATTTTCTAGTTTCACGAAAGGAAATTGTCTTTCTTAATTTTTTTTAGACTTTACTTCCTTAAAGCTCTCTTGAATCACTGTACCACTCCAAGTAGTTAAATGATATGGCAATCACTTAGGCTAAGATGACCCTTAGTCCCAAAGAGAACTAATCCTTAAATTCAGTTTATTCTGAACTAGGTACAAAATCAAAAACAATGGAAAGGGTATAGCTCTGTGCAGCGTCATGTTATTGCATTTTCCCTCTCGGAGATCTGAGCCATCAGCTAACCTATCGTCTCTCTTGTTTATTGCCAAGTGTGATATGTATGTTTTGTGACCTTCAACAACACTATATCTACAACACTCCCACACTAAAAGCATTTCTATAGAAACAAAAAAAAAATGAGGAAAATAACTTATTACATTGTTCTAGGATTTTTATTTTCACCAGTTGCTTAAAATAGACATGCTTCCAGTAGGAAATAGCTCTTCTAAGGTATAATGAAGAACAAAATGCACTCTTTATGAAAAATTGATACTTAGAAACCTTTTGCTATACCATAATACAATTCATCTTTTACTAGAAGTACAACCTAAGATATGAACATTTTTCTCTTCCTATTGTGAGCTAACACTATACAAAGACTGGGTTAGAGAAAGCAAACTGTCTCATGACTGTGCCAATCTGTGGAAACATTTGAAGAAGTACCTACATAATAATAGTTTTAGTATGATGTAGTCCCATTTATTTCTGCTTTTGTTGCCAGATTCAAAAACCACCACCAAGGCCCATGTCAAGGAGCTTACTACCTGTTTTCTTTGAGTTTTATGGTTTCAAGTGTTACATTCAAGTCTTTAATCCATTTTGAGTTATTGTTTATGTGTGGTGAAAGATAGTGGTGTTTTATTCTTTTGCATATGACTGCACAGTTTTCCCAGAATCACTTATTGAAGAGACTGTCCTTCTCCCATTGCATATTCTCGGCTCCTCCATCGTAAACTGACCACATAAGTATGGATTCATTTCTTGGCTCTCTATTCTATTAATCTATGTATCTGTTTATATGCCAGTACCCTACTGTATTAAGTTCTCTAGCATGATAGTATAGTTTGAAATCAGGGAGCATGATACATGCAGCTTTGTGATTCTTAAGATTGGTTTGGCTATTTGGGGTTTTTTGTTCAGTTCAGTTCAGTTACTCAGTCATGTCCAACTCTTTGCAATCCCATGAACTGCAGCATACCAGGCCTCCCTGTCCATCACCAACTGCCAGAGTTTACTCAAACCCATGTCCATTGAGTCGGTGATGCCATCCAACCATCTCATCCTCTGTCGTCCCCTTCTCCTCCCGCCCTCAATCTTTCCCACCATCAGGGCCTTTTCAAATGAGTCAGCTCTTCCCATCAGGTGGCCAAAGTATTGGAGTTTCAGCTTCAACATCAGTCCTTCCAATGAACACCCAGGACTGATCTCCTTTAGGATGGACTGGTTGGATGTCCCTGCAGTCCAAGGGACTCTCAAGAGTCTTCTCCAATACCACAGTTCAAAAGCATCAATTTATGGTTCCACACAAATTTTAGGATTATTTGTTCAATTGCCTTGAAAAATGCCATTGGAATTTTCAGTGAGATTGCATGGAACCTGTCGATTTCTTTGTGTAGGGTGTTATCAATCTTAATAATATTTATTTTTCAAATTCTTTCAAGATATTCGTGATATATCTTTCCATTCACTCTGTACTTTCCTCAGTTTCTTTAAGTAATAGATCTTTCATCTGCTTAAATTTATTCCTAGGTATTTTAAAATTCTTTTTGATGCAATTATAAATGGAATTGTTTTATTTATTTTTGCTTCTGAGGGTTTATTAGTGTGTAGAAACTCAATAGATTTTTGTGTATTGATTTTGCATCCAGCAACTTTACTGAATTTGTTTAGTCTTTCAGCTTTTCAGCACTGAATATGATGTTAGCTCTAGGTCTGTCATATATGATTTTTATTATGTTGAGGTATATTGCCTGTATACCCACTTTCTGGAGCGTTTTGGTTTTTTTTTTTTTTTTTTTTTACCATAAATGGGTGAAGAATATTGTCAAAAGATTTTTCTGCATATACTGAGATGGTCATATGGTTTTGAATTCTTTAATTTGTTGATAATAGTGTATCACAATGATTGATTTGTGGATATCAAAAAATCCTTGCATCTCTGGTATAAATCCTGCTTGTTCATGTTGTATGATCCTTTTAATGTATTGTTGGACTCAGTTTGCTAGTATTTTGTTGAGGATTTTTATGTCTATGGTAATCTATAATATTGGCCTTTTTTTTTTCCTTGTGATATCTTTGTCTCATTTTGGTATCAGGGTGATGGTGGCCTCATAGAATGAGTTTAGGAGTATTCCTCCCTCTGCAGTTTTTAGACTTCTGTTAGAAGTTTTTTAATCATAGTTTCAATTTCAGTACTTGCGACTGGTCTGTTCCTATTTTCTCTTTCTTCCTGGTTCAATCTTGGGAGACTACACCTTTCTAAGAATTTGTCGATTTCATTCAGGTTGTCCATTTTATTGGCATATGGTTGCATATAGTGGTCTCCCATGATCTTTTGTATTTCTGTAGTATCCATTGTAACTTCTTTTTCATTTCCAATTTTATTAGTTTGAGCCTTCTTTTTTTTTCTTCATGAGTCTGGCTAAAGGATTATCAATTTTGTTTATCTTTTCAAATAACAAGCTTTTAGTTTCATGGATCTTTTCAGTTGTTTTGTTTATATATTTCTCCTCTGATCTTTATGACTTCTTTTCTTCTACTAACTTTGGGTTTTGTTTGTTCTTTTTCTAGTTTTTTTTAGGTGTAAGGCTAGGTTGTTTGAGATTTTTCTTGTTGGCTGAGTTAAGATTGTACTACTATAAACTCTCAGAATTTTTTTGCTGTGTCCCATAGGTTTTGGATTGTTGCGCTTTCATTTTCATTTACCTTTGGTATTTTTTTATTTCTTCAGTGATCCGCTGGTTGTTTAATAGCATATTAAACTTAACTTACATGTGTTTGGTT
Source organism: Cervus canadensis (assembly GCF_019320065.1). Taxonomy (NCBI): domain Eukaryota; kingdom Metazoa; phylum Chordata; class Mammalia; order Artiodactyla; family Cervidae; genus Cervus; species Cervus canadensis. Next base: position 20,982,211 of record NC_057394.1, on the reverse strand, counting down.
TTTTTTTTACATTTTTTTATAGTTGATTTCTAATCTCATAGTGTTGTAGTTGGAAAAGATGCTTGACGTGATTTCAATTTTCCTTAAATGTACCTAGGCTCACTTTGTGCCCCAGCATGTGCTCAATCCTGGAGAATGTTCCGTGTACACTTGAAGAGTGTATTCTGTTTTCGGGTGGAATGCTAATATCTTGTAGAGGATTTTTGCACATATGTTCATCGGGGATATTGTCCTGAAATTAAAATAAGTGGGACTACATCATACTAAATAGCTTTGCACAGCAATGGAAATCATCCACAAAATGTAAAGGCAACCTACTGAATGGGAGAAAATATTTACAAATGATGAATCTGATAAGGTCTAATAGCCAAAATACATAAAGTACTCATAAAATTCAGTAGCCAAAAAAAATCTGATTTAATAATGGGCATAAGAGCTGAATACACCTTCTTTCAAAGATGAAACACAGATGGCTCAACATCATTACGCCATCAGGAAAATGCAAATCAAAATTACAATGATATATCACTTCATACCTGTTAGAATGGGTATTATCAAAAAGATAAGAAATAAGTGTTGGTAACAATGTGGATAAAAGGGGGAACCCTCTTGCACTGTCCGAATATAAATGGATGCAGCTACTGTGGAAAGCAGTATGGCACTAACTCAGAGAGATATTTAGTAGTTAAAATATTACTCAGCCACAAAGAGACTGAAATCTTTCCATTTCTAACACCATGAATGGACGTTGAGGGCATTGTGCTAAGTGAAATGAATCAAAGAAGGACACATACTGTGCTCTCTCTCTCATATACATAAAACTCATAGATTCAGAGAATAAATTGGTGATTATTATAAGTGAGAGCCATAGGGTGAGACAAATGTGTAAAAAGGATTTTTATAAGTTCAGTTTGTCAGATATATATACAAAAAGGAAAATAAATGGGTAAAGTCTTAGCATAAGCATTTCGTTCCATACACCTACTGACTAGATATACTATCAGCTGAAAGTTTTTGAAGTTTGAGGGGAAAAAGGTTTTAGCTAAAATCTTTGATCATCACAACCTCATTGTTCTTTTCCATAAAATAAATCAGAAAGAAGATAGATGCTGACCTTCCAAACTCATAAAATCTTAATATTTGGTTAATTTCTACAGTTGTGAAATCTGGAACGTTACAGAAAAGAAAGCAGCCTAGTATTGCACCCAGTCTAACAAATACAAGAAACCTTCTCTACTTAAGAGATATATTGAGGAGTTACCTAGCAGCTGCCAAATTTATACATCAAGTCACTTTCAGGAGGAGTCTTAGTCCTTCTAAATTAGATATTGTGGAAGGCAAAGGTTCTAGAGCCAGAGTTTCTCAATTTTAACATCAATTACACTTCAGAACAAATAATTATTTGTTGTGGGAGCTGTCCTATGTATTAGAGGATGCTGAGCAATATCCCTGGTTTCTACCCTGTAGATGCTTGTGGTCCTCCCTTCCCTATAGTTGTGACACAAAAAATATCTCATTTTGGAGACTTACATGTGTACTCCCATCAGGCACACAGTGCCAGCCTGTCCTAATTTAGAATCACTACTTTAATAATAACCTAATTTCTTATTTTTTCCATCCCTTGTGACAACAATACAAATGATAATTGTACTTACTTGATGGAATTGTGAAGATTTGAAACATCTAAGTGCTTAGAACATTGGCAAATAGTATATGCAAGAACTGTGGGATTATAATTACCATGGGCAGAATACTATGAGTGACAATTGCTCTGAACATAGAGTGCCCATTCTTTGACCATTGCAACATTTGGCCATGAGATGGGTTGTTATCACCTCTGTTTGTACTTATTTTCAGGACTATTACATATTATATTGATCTTATTTCTCTTTTCTATAATACTGAGTAATGATTTTCTCTTTACCTATAACAATTAATAAGCCAAAATTCAATGGGAATAAATTGTTCAATTTTATGTGGAAAGGATTCAAGACTTAAAATTTACATCATTACAATGGATAAAGTAATTTCACTCTCCCATTTCCAAGCAAAAGTCATAGAAAATTTGATTTAATATGTCACGACCAATGCCACACATTTTGTGGAATTTAATTGCAAAAATCACTCTCTAATGCTGACAAAATGACCAAGCTCTTCCGTTAAATTTTTTCAGAGATTTTTTTTTCCCCCAGACTTCTTTATAGCATTTATTTGGGGGATAAGAAAGGACATTGAGAATAAGAAGCCATGGGCAGGTTGCTGATTTTGTTGACATCTGTATGGAGCAGTCTCATTAGATTAATAAGCTGCCATGTAAAACTCACCGCATAGGTATTTTCCCCATAGTCTTCTTATTGATTCTGGGCCAGACGCATGTTGCTTACAGCCTGATGAATTTAAGAATAGATCTAATGACTGCTTAATGTAGCCTTGCAAACAGCTTTCAAAAGTCATTAGGCCTGCAAACCAATAGGGTTTGCACCCTTGAGACATCATTCCACAGACAAATAGTTTTCAGTTTGACTTTTCTCTCTTAATTCATTGCTGATCTGTATGTAATTCATTGTGCCTGTACAAGTTTGGTTCTACTGAAAGGAATAATAAACTTGAGACTGAAATCTCTATTTGCCATATGGTTCTGCCACCTTAGAGCTCTGACCTGGACAGGTGATTTAATTTCTTGGGCCTCAGTTTCCTCTAGTGTAGAAACTGATCTAGATCAGTTGTTTTCAACATGTAATGTCAGGGCTCACAGCATCAGTACCGCCTGGGAACTTGTTAGATCCAGATTCTTGGTCCCCATAGCAGGCACAGTGGATCAGTACTCTGGGAATGTGACCAGTATAGCTGTGATTTAACAGGCACTCCAGCTGATTCTGATTCATAATAAAGTTTGAGAACCACGATTATAGATCAGGGATCAGCAAATATTTTCTCTACAGGTGTAGATGGTAATATTTTAAGCTCCGTGGGAAGCAGAATCAGGTATCTATTTAAAAATAGAAAAAATACTTTTTCTTGACATAATACAGTAATTGTGATAGCTAAGGCAATTTTTTGTTGTATATGTCTACTAATGAAAATAATAGAACCCTTTTGAGGAAGGATACTCTTGCTGAGTTGGAGTACAAAGTCAATGTCCCCTTCATCAAATTAATTACCTATATTCATCTATAAAATTCATCCTTGATCCTGGCCCATACAAGTCAGAGTGCACAGTGGATTTGGCCTGCAGGCCAGAGTTTACCACTCCTGATATAGAAGATCTCTACAGTTCTTTCCATTTCCACCATGTATGAGTCTACCTCAATCATTGCTCAAGTTCTCTAACTACCTCTAATTTTTCCTTTTCTTCAGATTAAATTTAAGAACCCAAATTATATGAAATCTGTATCAAATATCATATGATATCACTTCTATGTGGAATCTAAAGCAAATGATACAAAATGAACTTATTTTTTAAAAAATAAATAGACTCACAGTCTTAGAAAATAAATGTATGGTTATCGAAGGGGAAAGTAGGAGTGGGAGATAAATTGGGAGTTTGGGGATGACATATACACTACTATACTTAAAATAGATAACCAACAAGGCCCTAATGTATAGCATAGGAAACTGTGCTCAATATTCTGTAATAACCTAAATAGGAAACACATTTGAAAAAGAATAGATACATGTGTATATATAAATGAATCACTTTGCTGTTATACCTGAAACTAATACAACATTGTTAATCCACTATGCTCCACTATAAAATAAAAATTTTAAGAATAAAAAATTAAGAACCCAAATTGTAAATCCTAATAGATCATTCTCAACCTAACCCCATCTACCCAACACCACGACAAAATACAGATATTTGAGAAAAACTAAACAGTGTCTGAGCTTCCCTGGTGATTCAGAGGTTAAAGCATCTGCCTGCAATGCAGGAGACCCAGGTTCGTTCCCTGGGTTGGGAAGATCCCCTGGAGAAGGAAATGGAAACCCACTCCAGTATTCTTGCCTGGAGAATCCCATGGAGGGAGGAGCCTGGTAGGCTACAGTCCACAGGATTGCAAAGAGTCGGACACAACTGAACTACTTCACTAAACAGTGTCTGGATAAAATATAAAGTCCAAAATGGGTTCTTGTATTTCTGAATTGAATTCAGCCAGAGTGAAGGGAAAAACTAACAATGATCTTATCAGTTCAGTTCAGTTGCTCAGTCATGTCTGACTCTTTGCAACCCCATGGACTGCAACATACCAGGCTTCTGTGTCCAACACCAACTCCGGGAGTTTACTCAAACTCATGTCCATTGAGTCAGTGATGCCATCTAACCTTTTCCTCTGTTGTCCCCTTCTCCTCCTGCCTTCAATCTTTCCCAGCATCAGGGTCTTTTCCAATGAGTCAGTTCTTCGCATTAGGTGGCCCAAGTATTGGAGCTTCAGCTTCAGTCCTTCCAGTAAACATTCAGGACTGATTTCCTTTAGGATTCGCTGGTTGGATCTCCTTGCAGTCCAAGGGACTCTCACGAGGCTTCTCCAACACCACAGTTCAAAAGCATCAATTCTTTGGCGCTCAGCTTTCTTTATAGTCCAACTCTCACATCCATCCATGACTACTGGAAAAACCATAGCCTTGTCTAGATGGATCTTTGTCAGCAAAGTAATGGTCTTATACATAGACTTTAAATATGAGATGGTATCCATCAGCAATATTCTTTGTGGTCTTTATTGTCTATTGGGGCAAAGACTGTTAAAAGTCAGCAGTGTTTCAGAGATTAAACAAAATAAAACCTATCAAAGCTATATGTTCTTCTAAATAAGATATAAACAGGAAAATATCCCAAGCAATTAGCTATTATCAATCTCTGAATAAGACATATTATTCAGATCCCCTTTTATCTATCCAGGTGGGAATATGAGAAATGGATATCTTTTTTAATCAAAGTTTCCATCTTAAGTAAAAATAGAGGGCACGAATTAGTGGAATCAATTCATTTGCTTTTGCTTGGAGGTTGCCTCCTGCAATTAATTCAATTGACTAGTTTAATTTCTTTATACATTCATTAGGGCATTGATGAGGATATGAGTATTCAGTTTTAAACCTCACTTGGCTCCATTTTCTCCAGACCCCCTGACTCAGAATCAGTGCACTGCTTCTGGTTGTTATGGTCTCTGCTATGTGGAAGAAAAATTCAGTATCCCCTCAAAGTATGTGATAACGCAGTTCACCCCCCACCCCCAACTCCCACCCTATTCTCATGTGAGCATATCTACTGAAAGAATTACGTATGTATGCATCTGTTAAGAACTGAGTTAAGCTGCTCAGTGTGAGGCAGAGAGTCAACTGCATGGGACACAGAAGAAATGGTAAAACACTGGTTTTTGGTTCATAAAGTAAAACTATAAAGGTCTTCCTGAATGGGTGGGAAAGTAGTTCCTTTCACTTCCTTTTAATATTTGCATTAGATATCACAGCAAAATTTTCACAAGGAGTTGTAAGGATAACTTCAAGCCAGGTCTCAATTACCATTATTTCTCTTTGTTGTTGTTGTTCAGTCAGTCAGTTGTATCCAACTCTTTGTGACCCCATGGACTGTAGCACTCCAGGCCTGTCCTTTGTCATCTCCCGAGCTTGCTCATGGCCATTGAGTCAGTGATACCATCCAACCATATCATCCTCTGTCGTCCCCTTCTCCTCCTGCCCTCAGTCTTTCCTAGCATCAGGGTCTTTTCCAATGAGTCAGTTCTTTGCATCAGATGGCCACAGTATTGGAGCTTCAGCTTCAGCATCAGTCCTTCCAAAGAATATTCAGGACTGATTTCCTTTAAGATGGACTGGTTGGATCTCCTTGCAGTCCAAGGGACTCTCAAGAGTCCTCTCCAACACCACAGTTCAAAAGCATCAATTCTTTAGCATTCAGCTTTCTTTATGGTCCAACTCACACATCCATACATGACTGGAAAAACCATAGCTTGACTAGATGGACATTTGTCAGCAAAGTAATGTCTCTGCTTTTTAATATACTGTCTAGTTTTTTCACAGCCTTACTTCCAAGGAGCAAACATCTTTTACGTCCATGGCTGCAGTCACTATCTGCAGTAATTTTGGAGCCCAAGAAAATAAAGTCTCTCACTGTTTCCACTGTTTCCCCATCTATTTGCCACGAAGTGATGGGAACAGATGCCATGATCTTTGTTTTTGAATGTTGAGTTTTAAGCCAACTTTTTCACTCTCCTCTTTCACTTTCATTAAGAGGCCCTATAGTTTCTCTTCACTTTCTGCCATTGAGGTCGTGTAATCTGCAAATCTGAGGTTATTGATTTCCTCCCCGCAATCTTGATTCCAGCTTGGCTTCCTCCAGCCCGGCGTTTCTCATGATGTACTCTGCATGTAAGTTAAATAAGCAGGGTGACAATATACAGGCCTTGACATATACCTTTCTCAATTTGGAGCCAGTCTGTTCTTCCATGTCCGGTTCTAACTGTTGCTTCTTGACCTGCATATAGGTTTCCCAGGAGGAAGGTAAGATGGTCTGGTAGTTCCATCTCTTTAATAAATTTCCACAGTTTGTTGTGATCCACACAGTCAAAGTCATAGTAAATAAAACAGTAGATGTTTTTCTGGAACTCTCTTGCTTTTTCGATGACCCAGCAGATGTTGGCAATTTGACCTCTGGTTCCTCTGCCTTTTCTAAATTGAGCTTGAACATCTGGAAGTTCATGGTTCATGTACTGTTGAAACCTGGCTTGGAGAATTTCGAGCATTACTTTGCTAGCGTGTGAGATAAGTGCAATTGCATGGTAGTTTGAGCATTCTTTGGCATTGCCCTTCTTTGGGATTGGAATGAAGTCTGATCATTTCCAGTTCTGTGGCCACTGCTGAGTTTTCCAGATTTGCTGACATATTGAGTGTAGCACTTTAGCAGCATCATCTTTTAAGATTTGAAATAGCTTAGCTGGAATTCCATCACCTCCACTAGCTTTGTTCGTAGTGATGCTTCCTAAGGCCCACTTAACTTCATACTCCAGGATGTCTGGCTCTAGGTGAGTGATCACACCAGCATGGTTATCTGAGTCATTAAGATCATTTTTGAATAATTCTTCTATATATTCTTGCCACCTCTTCTTAATATCTTCTGCTTCTCTTCAGTTCAGTCACTCAGTTGTGCCCGACTCTTTGCAACCCTATGGACTGTAGCACGCCAGGCCTCCCTGTCAATCACCAACTCCCGGAGCTTCCTTAAACTCATGTTCATCGAGTCGGTGATGCCATCCAACCATCTCATCCTCTGTTGTCCCCTTCTCCTCCTGCCGTCAATCTTTCCCAGCATCAGGGTCTTTTCTAATGAGTCAGCTCTTCACATCAGGTGGCCAAAGTACTGGAGCTTCAGCTTCAGCATCAGTCCTTCCAGTGAATATTCAGGACTGATTTCCTTTAGGATGGACTGGTTTGATCTCCTTGAAGTCCTTTAATTCCTAAGTCTGCTTCTCTTAGGTCCATACTGCTTCTGTCCTTTCTTTCTCTTTAGAAAGGGATAAATGTATTCCTGCTTTCTCTGGTGGCTACACTGACATACAGATTAACTCCTGATTCTTCTTTCTTTTTCATTGTCTAAAGAGGTAAAATAGAAACGTGGAAGCATACATAAAATGCTCTAATATTAAGTGTACATCTCAACGAAATTTTACATATATACCTGTGTGACCCCCTGGTCACAAGAGCGAATATTGTCCACACTGTTGCCAAGCAATACCAACCCCAGAGGTAAACACTACCATGACTTATATCTCCATAGGACAGAATTGTATGCAATCATAGTCTTCTGTGGTGTCTTTTGGCTCAAAATTATTGCCACTTACTAGATATATTCTTAAGTAACATGTAAAGAAACCAGCCACAATCTGGGGTCCAAAATTTATAAATCCAGCTCATTCATCTCCCTAGAGAATACATGAAAACTTCCCTTCTAGATGGATTAATGTTAACAAAATGCATTAGCCAAAAAAAAAAAAAAAATGATGTTTCTCTTGTCATCTAACATAATTGCAGTTTTCTCACATAGAATTCAAAGTATAGATATAATGGCTGATCTAAAATGTAAATTAAAAATGAACTGTAGGTTTTGCATATTTTACTGATTATTGATACCCTGTAGAATTTAAAACTTGCCTAGGAGTCCATCATGATGAATGGCTTTGCTTTAAGAAAATTTATAATTTTCATCTACTTTACTCCACACTTCAGGAGCCTAATTTTTGAGGGTTCATTAATTCCCTTTCCTCTGGTGGCTGTTATATATTGTTTGGATTTCCATTCATGTCATTTTGTTCTCTAATCTATTCTGTGCTCCTTTGCAAAATTTTGTTCTTATGTAATTCAGTTTTATCTTTGAACTGTTTTCTTTGCACAATACTAATTTCACTTAAACTTTCTGGGTGGAAGAAGGAGGTTTTTATTGTTCCTCTTGCTTGATTTACCTTATTTTTATGAAACAAAATATTTCCCCCATTTTCCCCTAGCCACTCCTTCATTTCTGTTGATTTACCAGTTCCCGAAACTGACCAGTGGGAGTCCTTGGGCACCCTTCCCACTGTCTTCCCTCTGCTGCTCATAATTCATATTCTCATCACCGGAGCCCTGGCTGCTCTGATGAGCTAACATGCCTGCCTGGTCCACCCTCTCCCAGCTGCACTCCATCTACTATAAACTCCCTAAACCTCTGATGGCATTAGCCAAGTCTTCTGCAGAACAATTTAAATCACACTTTCTCCTTCTTCAAGAATGCAAGAATCCATTTTAAAAGCAAGCACACCCTATAGATCACCAAGGTTGACCTAAGAGATTTTCATTACAGTGTAATGTAAATAAGTACTGTCATTAGCCCATGCATAAAGCCTCCTTCTTACAGACCCTCTGTAACTATGAAATCAAATAAATTGTCAACTAATACTAACAAAATCGTGAAGCTAATATAATTCAAATGATTGTGATGAATGAAAAAAAATTCCACCCACTATGTGAATATTGGAATAATTGCTACATTTTGTAAACTGACAAGCCTAAGAAAAGTGTTGGGTAGGTTACATCATCTCGTGGAACACAGTATTATGGCAGGACTATAAATAATGCCCTGTATTGTGAGGTGATGTAATCCTCCCAAAACTTCTCTACATTCAAAATGTTCCAAAACATTCATGCCTTCCATGTGCTTCCACCATTTACCTTCAGTGGTTTCAAATGCGTCATTTACCTCTTAGGTCCACCTGGATTCTTTTCTCATCAGTTCACTAAAATAAAGTAGTGTTACGTGATTACAGTGCAATGAATGATAAAACACACAAATGAAATAATCTTGCAGTCTTCAGATAGGAGGCTAGGGCACACGGTATGTTTACATTATTTTGTAGATTACTTAAAACTTCAAATGTGATATATCTAAAAATATGTCAGAGGACCTCAGTTTAATCGCAGTGTGTTAAATAACAGTTCAGTGGTGGAGGTAGTAGTTTAGTCGCTAAGTCGTGTCCAACTCTTTGTGACCCCATGGACTGTAGCCCGCCAGGCTCCTCTGTCCATGGAAGTTTTCAGAAAATACTGCAGTGAGTTGACATTTCCTTTACCAGGGGATCTTCCCAAATGATAGAATACTTTTTATTCATTCTCAAAGTGATACTATACTGCTGTATCTGTTCATCAAGAAGACATTTTCCTTAAATGTGTTTGTATGTGTGTCCTGTCTCATTAGCTTGATTTTAATTTTCTTTACAGCAGAAGCATTGCTTAAACCCCTTTGCAATTTCAGACCCTAATCCAAGACTTGTACATATTAGTCTTCACTAAAAGTGCTCACTGATTAATCACTGAGTTAAAGAATGCCATTAGATCTTATTTTCCTGATGGTTCACTTATTTTCTTATCCTAAAACTTCTCCACTCAGAAAAGACACTATGAACCTTCTCACATCCATAGCTTTAACCATGATATTCTTTTCATTTAAAATAACCTTTCTGGGAAGACCCAGAGGAATCGGGTGGAGAGGGAGGTGGGAGGGGGGATCGGGACTGGGAATACATGTAAATCCATGGCTGATTCATATCAATGTATGACAAAACCCACTAAAATAACCTTTCTGCTGACTGTAAACTACATCCTGTATATCTTAGCTGACCTCCCCCCCCCTTTTTTTTTTTACATTTCTGTTTCTTTCTGGAGACTTTTTATTTTTTTCATCTGCCCCCAGCAGGTTCAGAATTGCTGACTGAAGCATTCTCATGATGGCTTATCTCAAACCTTAATCAGATAATTCTAACATCTTTCTCATCTCTGTATTGGCATCTATTGATTAACATTCCTCTACCCCCTTATGTCTGAATCTTCCTGGTTCTTGGTTTGAGGAGTGGTTTTCATTTGAAGCCCAGACACCTTGGGTATTACATTAACAGACTCTAGATCCTTGTTCAGCCTACTGGTTTTGTTGGCTTCCACTGACAGCATTTCTGCAGGGGAGGGTACCTCCTGGGTACTCATAGGTGTGGGCAAAAGTCCAGGTTCTCCACTTATTCAGTTGACCGTGGTGAGGGAGGCAGTTATTTGTCATTACTTCTGGGGAGGTTATGAGTTCTAGGTCCCCACCATTAGGCCTTCACTAACACCAGGACAGTGGGGGTGTTATTATCACTGGTGGGAGTGAAAGTCCCTATCTCCTCAAAGCTTTACTGACACTCCCTTAGTGGGGAAGGGGTGAAGTCTTCTCCTCTGATCTCCACAAATGCAAAAGAGTGGGACCTCATTACGTCTTTGCAGGGATAAAAGCCTGTCTATTCAGCCTTGTCTGACACCACCTTGGCAGGGAATTTGAAGAGCCTTCTAGCTGAGGTGGCATTCTATGCTCTCTCCTTGGCTTCATAGGATTCTCAGGACCACCTTTCTACCTATTGCAAGAAAGAAAGTCTAACTTATCTTTCAGAAGATCTTTTCATATTCAGTTGTTCTGAAGAATTAATGATTGACACAGCTACCTCTAAATGACAATCTCCTGCCTGTCCATCTACATTCATTCCTTAGATGATGTCATCAAACCCCACACCTATAAATGACCCTAAGTCTATAGCTCCAGCTCAGTCTCTCTCCTGAAATCCAAACTCACATATACATCTACTTATGTGACATCTCCATTTTGACACCTAATAGGCAAATTTGATTCTTCCCATCTCTACTGCTGACCAGCACCCCCCCCACACACACACACATTTGCTTCTCTCCTAGTTTTCTCAGAAAATAGCAACATCATTCTTCAGATGCTCATGCTGGAAACAATGAACTCTTTTTTAAAAACTTCATACACTGAGTAAATCGCATAGGAAATCTTAGATTTTTAAGTTTCAAGATATATTTCTAACCATTAAAAAAAAAATCCTACTGCTATCATGGCAGCCTAAGCCACCATCATTTTGCACCTGGACCACTGCAATAACCTCCAGGTTTCTTGTTTCCAACCTTCTTTTCTATTCCTTGAGTCTAGTCCCACAGTTGCTAGAGTGATCATTTTAAGATGGAAACCAAGTCCTCTCTTCAAAAATTCCCAAAGTCACTGCATTTCACTCACAGTAATGTACAAAGTTCTGCCTCAATCCCTATTACCATCCACCTTGTTCATACTGTGCTACCAAACTGGCCTCACTACAGATCGATGGACAGGTGAAATACAATCTGTGCCTAGGACCTGCACAATTGTTGCTGTAAGCATATAGAAAGCTCTTATCCCAGGTACCTTGAGTACTTTTTGTTCGGTTCTCTGCTCAAACATTACTTTATAAGAGAGAACTTCTCAGATCACCTAGCCTAGTTTAGTCCCCTCCCAATATAATTTTCTTAATCTCATTCACCCTAATTTTTCTTCATAGTTGTTATCACCAATTCGCATATAGTAGTTTTGTTTATTCATTGCTTTCTGATTTTCTCTGTGGAAGATAAGCTCCAGTGCCTAGAACATGTAAATGCTCAGTAAGTATTTGTTGTTCAGTTTTAAATTGATCAAAAATACTTATTATCACAATTAAAAGTTTTTTCTGGTTAATGTATCCCCTGCCAAATACAGGAAAGATCAAATCAAAGATACATATTTAACACATAATGTTTCAGCTCTTTTGTGTATCACCTTTTTTTGTCCCCCAAGGAAGCAGGCACTTAAATTAGCACCAAACTATAATGGAAAACAAGTAATGATCATTCTCATTAAAAGTCTGTGCATTCAGAGCCTGTTGTTATTATTATATTCCTATTACATTGAAATGTGCTATCTTCTTTTAAACAAATTGCTAGAAATAGAGATTTTCCATTAAAATACTCTTTCCTATAATATAGAAAAATAATAGGAAAAAGCAATGTTGCCAGAATTTAGAACCACATATTACTTCTGAGTGAAATATATGTTGTCTTTAATACTTATTATCAGCTTATGAGCTTTAATGGTAGGATTTAATTCTTATGCTCACTTCTATTTCTTTGTGAATTTATAATCTCCTAATTGCAGATGGAAGCATTACTCTATGAGCTGCTAGAGTTTTTTGTATTACATTTTCCCCCCAGTTTGTTTGTAAAGTTTCTGGGAATTTCTGCTTATTGAGCGGGAGAGAAATATATTTCTGAGGTTAGAGTCCACTTTCTTCATAATAAATTCTGAAAAAATAATTGAACATGTACAAAAAGGATTTTTCTACTAAAATTTTCAGATGTGTCCTATGATTCTCCTGTATATTTAGTTGTTAGAATGAAATTCACTGAACAATTAAGGAAATCACAAGTCTTATTTTGCAATATACAAAATTTATCCCTCCATGCTTTGTCTTATCAAGCCTTCTAAGTTTTCTTGAGAAAAGTACAATGATTTACAACCTGGTTTTCTTGCCACCAGATTAATTGCCTGGCAAGCCATTTCACATTCTCTCTTTACAACAGTGTTCCTTGATCTCAAAGTTTATCTTTCAGAGATACTCCAGTGGCTTTTAAAGGCCCAAGGAAAAAAATTCCTACATTTTTCACACGTCAAACAAAGGCATTCATGGGTTAACCCCCTTCACCTTTCTCTAGCCACATCACCTCTACCCAGCATGGCAAATACAGTCTTTTAGGTCTCTAACAACCCACATCTTGCAAGAATCTTATACCTTTACCTGAGGCACCTTTCCTTCTTGCCTAACTGATAGCTTCTGTGTATTTTTTCAAATGTGATTTATTTATTTATTTATTTATTTATATTTATGTAGCTTTTTTTTTCCATTTATTTTTATTAGTTGGAGGCTAATTACTTTACAATATTGTAGTGGTTTTTGTCATACATTGACATGAATCAGCCATAGATTTACATGTATTCCCCTTCCCGATCCCCCCTCCCACCTCCCTCTCCAAGGGTGATTTAAAAGTCACATTCTGTATTGAAGGTAAATTCTGAAAAGCTTTTCAGGTTTCTGACACTGCATAAGTGTGAGCTGTCCAAAGTTGAATAATACATAGATCCCATCTTCCTGGAGCTCCCAGGCTGTGAAACCACCTCCACCTGCTCCCCTTTGAATCCTTGCTGATCAGAACTAGATCAGGCTCCTGCCTTATAACGGGCTTCCTAGGTAGTGCTAATAAAAAGCACACACCTGCCAGTGCAGGAGACGTAAGAGATGCAGGTTCCACCCCCTGGGTCGGGAAGATCCCCTGGAGGAGAGCATGGCAACCTACTCTAGTATTCTTGCCTGCAGAATCCCATGGACAGAGGAGACTGGTGGGCCACAGTCTATAGGGTCGCAAGAAGTCAGATGTGACTGAAGAAACTTACCTCCTATGCACCTACCTTGTACATCTATCACTACACTCTGTACTTTTCCAGGTAGTAGCTTCTCTTTATCTTCTGTTTTATTCTTCAATGTGGCCCAGTGTAGTACAGACAGGAGACAAGCTCAATGTTTACAGGTTTGAGACATAATGAAAGATTTGATTACCATCAGAATATTTTTGCCTTTCCTAAGGAAAAATACTTTTAAAATTTGTTCATTTGATAATGAAAATTTTTGAATCATTTCTTTTAAAGGAGAACCCTTATCTTCAGTTAGGCAGAATTTATATCGATATGGAAAGTTCAAATATACTAAAAATAATAATAATTTAAAATCAAGTTGCCCCTCATCGGCACTGACAAAGACAAAATTAACTTATTTATGTGACGTTGTGAAAGTTTTGTCTAGGCTGAAAGGACATTGCCATATACTTTCTCTGTCTTCCATTTCTTTATCTTGAAAATGAGATACCAGGCAATTTACCCATAAGGGTTTTTAATGAGTCACAGTATTTGAAGGCTGTGAACTGAGTAATATCATTCATTTATGTTCTTGTCCTGCAGCTGTTGTGTTTTATATAAGACAGTTTGAAACGAAGAAAAGAGAGCTCTTTATTAAGCTTCACTATTAAGTGCAACTAAGCCATTTCAGGAAATAATGGCATTTCACGGAAGAGAGTAAAAATGCATAAAGTGTAATTTTCCTCAAGTAACAAAGAGGTAGATGGCAAAAGAAGCATAAAATAGTGACCAATAAATAAGTACTCGGCATTGAAGAAAAGCCAAGTGGCAAAATTCTGCAGCTTAATTTTCACCACAAATAAGTCAACTGTGAGTCAATTTTAATATGTTTTATCAATAGATCCTTGTCTTTTTTTCTCCTAAAGTAATCTAGAAAACTAGCACTAGCAATCACTTAATGCCTTCTTACAGGTCACACCTGGAGACTGAAAAATAACCAACATCATCACACTAGAATCTGTTGTCCAACTAATCCATCACCAAGTCCTCATGCCTATCACAGAGCTTCAGTTACAACTTCCTGTGCCTGCCTCCTTCCTGTCTCTCCTCTCAGCCTCCCTCTTGGTACAGATCTCATAATTTCTTGCCTAAATTTTTTGGATAGGCTTTTAGTTGTGTTCTTTTCCTGCCACACCCATTCATGTAGGTCATATCCACAAGAATTACAGTTCTAAAGCACAAATCTAATCATATCATGCCCTTGCTTTAAAAAACTTTCTTTGATGTCAGTTTCTAAAAAATCCTAGAGGCTGTAAGTTTGAGTGTTCTTGATGAAACTCTCATTCATCACCAAATCAGTTTTCAGCATGTTCTGTGTGGCAAGCCCAACAGAGATTCGTCACTGTGTGAAAGATATGTGTTCCCTGACCACTTGGAGTTTACCTGGTCATTAGTTTCCTATTGCTACTGTAATGGTTACAAGAAGTGCAGTGGCTTAAAACAATGCAAATTTATTATCTTATAGTTCTGGAGGTCAGAAGTCCTGTAAACAAGACGTTAGAAGGACTGCCTTCTTCCCGAAGGCTCTAGGGGACAATACATTCCCTTGCCTTTCCCAGCTTCCAGAGGCTGCTTGCCTTTTTTGGCTCTAGATTCCTTTCTCCATTTTCAAAGACAGCGGTGTAGCATCTTTAAATCTCTCTCTCACATACATAGACACTCACCTTGGCCTCCATAGGCACATCTCCTTCTCTGTCTCTAACTCTCATCAGGACACCTGCCCAGGAAATTCAGGATATTCTCCCATGTCACAAAATCCTCATTTTAATCACATCAGTCTTTTTTGCCTTCTAAATTTTACATATTCACAAGTTCTGGGGATTAGAACAGACATTTGGGGTGGGGGTATGGAGGCCAGCACTGCTGTCTCTTACCATCATTGTTTAATAGAATAGGCAGCTATTCAGTGACTTTTTAAGATTCTTTTTTACCCTTCCATATTTTCCAAATTTTATCATACCTATAAATATTAATTTTCTAGTTCAGATAGTACAGAATCCGCCTGCCATGCTGGAGATCCAGGCTCCATCCCTGGGCCCAGAAGATCCCCTGGAGAAGAGAATGGCAACCCTCTCCAGTATTCTTGCCTAAAAAATCCCATGGACAGAGGAGACTGGCTACAGTTCATGGGGTCGTCAAGAGTCGGACAAGACTGAGCAACTAACACACACACACACACCCCCAAATAGTAATTTTATAGCTATGGAAAAAAGTTTTAATTGTAAAAATTATACTCATCAATTTCTCAACTGAAATCTAGATTTTTCATCATGATATACATTTTAGTCACATATGTTAGACTATGCAGTAGGACACTCACAGTTCCTGTCCCCGACTCTCCTTTGCTATAATCCTGTCTCTTACATAGAAACTGGGAAAGTTTAACACCAACTTTTTGATTGGGTAAATGCCTCACTCAAAAGTAATTCTTTTACTAGCTCTTCCCTGACACACTTGGGCTTGAACACGTCTTCCTTTGTCTCTCCAGAGAATAAATTCCCCTTTTCTGGAAATTTACTGAATTATTTATGTTGAACCTTTGCCACTCACCTCTACAGGACTCCTGGATAAGGATTATGTCCTTGACTTTCTGTACATCAAGCACTTATCATAGTGCTCAACACCACCACTGAATAAAAGCTTGAGCTACTAAATAAGATTTCTTTGGAAAAGGTACATTAAAAAATATGTCTGTTAATACATCCTTAAGGCTACAGGATTTGCAAATTTATCGAACTACTGGGATGTTTAAATTACTTACATGTGTATGAAGCCACGCCTGAAGGTTGTAACACAACATTGAAAGTGCAGATTTTCCAGTCATATGTTGAAGTGAATGTAAACAAACTAAATCTTCATGAATATTTTGTTCAAATTCAAATAAAATAATTATTAACATATAAGGCAGGTTAACAATTTTTACTGACAGGTTTTTAATGATATTATACATGTTTTATAAAGAATGTTTCTACTTATTGACTATTTTAGGTTATATCTTATGGTGTGGTTTTAATGTGTGGATTTCTAGACATGAATCAGGTTTAAAGGTATTATTTTTCTAAGAAGCACTACTGAAATGATCTGTTCACAATCTGCTCCCTGCTCATGTGCAACAGGTTCAGAACAACAGTTCTTTAAAAGTTATTTCAATTTGGGTGTTTGTTAAGAGTAAATATGAAACTAGACTGATTTACATTATGGACTGACCCATGTATTTTTTTATGAATCAGTTAATGTGTACTTAATGCATGTGTAATTCCAAAGACATTCTGTCCTGATATTAGTTCCAGTCCCACCCCACTAAGGAATTGGTGTATCCAAAAGATTGGGGAAGGAATCATGTCTATTCTGGCCTCACTGGCATCTTATACTTTGATTGGTTTGAATTTTGCCACTGATACTTGTCTGCATTCTATGTAGGTCAATTTAAATAAGGTGACAGTATTCAACTTGTTCTACTCACTATCACCAGTTCTTTTTTCTATCTGCGTTCACTCAAAATAACAGAGTAGAAAATCTGATCAATAATTTTAAAAGCACTTTAATCCTTCCTACTTATTTGCCTTTGTTTCCAAATATGAAATACTAGAACATACAAGGGTAATTCTCATGTGTGTGTATAATTACCACCCATCCATTCCTCCTCTTCTCCCTCCTCACTTCTTTCTCTCTCCCTCTCCCTCTCTCTTTCCCAACTATGCCTTAAAGCTGGGAGAGGTTACCTGGACTAGACTGATAATTTAGTTTGAAAAAACCAACCTCTAATTTGAGCATCATTTAGGAAAGAATGAAACGTTGAGTCTACATTATTTCCCAGGCTGTATTAGCAATGGTCCTTCTTTCCTGGAGGACATCTATGGGTTTTGCTACTCCGTGTATTTTTTAAACCCACCATATATGAATGACAGCTATTTCTCTGTGAAGTTTTGTGGAATCACCAGAGAGCTAAGGCTTTAGTTTTTAAAAAAAATACCAATTCAAAACATTAATTTATCAATTGACCCAGGAATAACTGGTCTCCAACAGATGATACAGATTGACTAAAACTGTAATGACAAATTCATAAATCAGACAGCTTATTCATTATTTTTAGAAATATTAATGCCAAGTGCTTCAAAACACAAGTGTTAGTAAGCTATTTCTTTATAGAAGATAACCTCTGCTGTATACTAATTTTAAAATTAGGAAGTTGACAGTTCAAAGTCAAGTCAGTGAATGAAGTTAAGCAATCTGTTTTACATCCCCAAGCTACAAATTTCCTGTCTTTATTAGAGGTAGATTAATTAACATAGGGGCATGTCTAGTACAATTTTCTTTCATTCTACTTTTCTAGAAATACAGTTACTAAATATTATCCTTTAAGTCTACCTGTTCAAAATTCCTTATAACTCAAAATTTGTATCAGCAAAATATTTGTCAATCATTGTTACAATGTCTTAATTTAACTTATAATTCACTTAACATCACTGCATTCTATTACCTAAATCTCAAAGTGCTCTCGTCAAGTGATCATTTCTAGTTAATTTCTGAGATTTTGCTTCCCAGATACTTCATAAAACTTAATATGAAGAGAGTGCACGTTACCTTAAGGTCAAGGGGATGTTTTCTGAAAATATCACCATAATCTTGAGTTCAGACTCTAGTCCAGAATCTAGACTCCAGATTATGTCCTCCTAGAAAATCTACACCCTCTCCATGTAAAACACACTTTTTCAAAATATTGATTATGATTGCCTTTAAATAACAGCAACAGATCACCAGCAAGGTGATTAATAAGCTGAAAACACCATGAAAATATATTCAGACTTAGAATGTTATTTAACCAAGTTGAAAGTGAAATTATTTTAACCATAGAAGATATTTTTTTAAAGGAACATTTTTTAAATGTACCCCAGGATTGATTTTAGTCTGTATATCCACATTACGTGAATCAATATCATCATTCTTTTAAAAAACTTATGTAAGTAAAGGAGATTGACATTTGACCTTGGAAAACCTAATACAAATGCACACACACACACATGCACATCTTCACATCAAAAAGTTAATCACAATTTTGATAGGAGTTTTCTTAACTAAGTAGCTATGGTGAATAAAACTAAATATTCCTTACAACAGAGTTATTGAACCAAGACAAAAAAGTAATAACTGACACAAAGAGAAGTTCATTTCAAGTTTCTCTGGCTAATTGGAATTCTGGAAACCAATAAAGGGATTATGTAAACATAATGAATTTCTGGAAATTTATACTTCAGCTTCTATAGTAACAAATAGTGCTTTTTTTCAAAAAAAAAAGAACTGATACAGTATCTGCAGAATATATACATTTATATGTTCAATATATACATATGTATGTGTAAATATATGAATTTATATGTATTCATTCCATTTCTAGAGTTTACAAACAGTTACTAAATGGCTTTATTCTGTGTATACACTTGTCCTCTAGTGTCTGTGGGGATTGTTTCCAAGAATCCATGGATACTCAAGCCCTTTATATACAGTAGGATTTTCATGTACCCTACACACACACACCCTATGTACTTTAAATCATCTCTAGATTACCTACAATACCTAATACAATGTAACTGCTATGTAAAAGTAGTAGGAAATACAGTGTAAATACTGTGTGCATGGTTTCCAGTTTGTAGCAGATTCAAATTTTGTTTTTGGAACTCTCTGGAATTGTTTTTTCCAAATATTTTCCATTCATGGTTGGCTAAATCCAAAGATGCAGAAACTGCAAATACAGAGGGCTGACTGTATTTCTTTTTTTTTCCATTTAGAATCATAGAGCGTACATGATAGTGTGGTAAATTTAAATATTAACACTTTTCTGAATATCTGGTAACTTTCTCTAAATACTTTAAAATGTCTTCATGAATACAATGTGCATATCATTATGGAATCAAACTCATCCGGTAATCTGAATGTTATATGCACGAATATAATGAGTACTCAGAGAGTGTAATTTTTATCTATTTCTACGCATAGATTTGTTTAGTAGAACTCCAGAGGGTGCAGAACAGCAGTGCATGTGTGCATGCTCAGTCACTTCCGACTCTGTGACCCCATGGACTGCAGCCCACCAGGCTCCTCTGTCCATGGGATTTTTCCAGGTAAGAGTCCTGGAGTGGATTGCCATTTCCTACTGCAGGAGATATTCTTAACCCAGGGATCGAACCTGTGTCTCCTGAGTTTCCTGCATGGAAGGCAAATTCTTTACCACATGAGCCATTGGGGAAGCCCACAGAATAACCACTACCAAATCAATGTTTCCAGCTCTTATATATAAATAAGAAAGCACTGATTGAGTGGTTAAGAGGACAATCTGTAAAATTAACATGGGGAAGAGTATTTCTCTCCCTACTGCTATTTCTCAGGCTCCATGGTGAATATCATCAATTAATGCAAGTGAGGATGTGTAAAATAAACTAAAGATTACATTATTACAAACTTAATATAAATTTTCATTTAAATGGCAAATTCTCCTTGGCATTTAAAAATATTTGCAAACAGATTGTTAAATGTGATAGATAAACAAAGATAATCAACTAGAAATTGAGATTGAGCAGCTGTGATGCTGCAGAGCAAGTTAATTGCCAAAATAATTACAAATAATGCATACAAAAATTAATTTCCGCACAATTTTCAGGGCTAATATTATTATGTATTGAAAACAGTGTGAAAGGCATTCTGGCCCATTGACCTATGAATGAATAAATGAAGGGAAAAAAAGAAGAAAGGAATGTGGGAGGAAGAAAGGGAATCAGAAATTTACTACCATTCATCTCCCTCCAGTGATTCTGAACAATTTTTCTTTCTTTCCTCATGCCCTCCCACAAATCCTTACTGAATTGCTGCCTATGTCTTAGGTATATACTAACATACAAAGAACAGTTCTTGAGACTTCTATTCCAGAATCAGGATGCATGTAAACAAACAAGGTAATTAAAGTCCAGGAATTTGGAGAGAACGAGTGGAGGCTGTGGCATAGCACTGAGGAAGGTCTTAATGAGATTTGAACTGACTCCTAAAGAATGTGAAAGGAGGAAGCTTTTCTGACAAAAGGAGGGGCTACACTGTGACCTGAGAGGACATTATGTACCAAGAGTCTAAGGTGGCCAAACACATTTATCATAGTGAAATACTATGTAATAAATTGCTTTCCGCTTTCACTGCTCTTGAAGATAATCAAGATGCTATTAGCTCTGTTGTGACTAAGGACGGATTTGTTTCTGGTTACCATACCCAAAATCTAAGATATCAAAGGCAATTCTGAGCTTTAGACATTGTAGTTGTTCACTAAGTCAAGTCCAGCTCTCTGCAACCCCATGGACTGCAGCACACCAGGTTTCGCTGTCCTTCACTGTCTCCCACTGTTTGCTCAAATTCATACCCATTGATTCAGATATAGCTAGAACCATAAAATATTATGGGCTTTATATTAGACTTACTTGTGAATATAGATTCTCTTTTCTGTGATTCATAGCTCACAATTTTAAAGATAAATCAGAGACCCCACATGGTTTTGGTTTCATTTCTTTTTCCAGCAAAGAATAGAAACTGTAATCAAGATATTTGCTTAGAGAGTAAACCCAGCAGCAAATTATCAATGAGCCTCAATGTTGTACTAACTTCTTACTAACATTATTTCTGTTAGTTCATACTGTTTGTGTATTAGCTACCAAACATTTCTACTATTTGTTATTATCATATTAGAGAGGTCATGCTGGTTTATACCTCCCTGATCTTTCTGCACAGACTGCCTCTACTTCCATTTTCCAGCTGGTAAATTCCAAAGCATGCTTCAGTTATCACTTAGTCAGTCAGTTCAGTCACTCAGTCGTGTCTGACTCTTTGCGATCCCATGAATCTCAGCACACCAGGCCTCCCTGTCCATCACAAACTCCCAGAGTCCATTCAAACTTATGCCCATCGAGTCAGTGATGCCATCCAGCCATCTCATCCTCTGTTGTCCCCTTCTCCTCCTGCCCCCAATCGCTCCCACCATCAGGGTCTTTTCCAACGAGTCAGCTCTTCACATCAGGTGGCCAAATTATTGGAGTTTCAGCTTCAGCATCAGTCCTTCCAATGAACACCCAGAACTGATCTCATTCAGGATGAACTAGTTGGATCTCCTTGCAGTCCAAGGGACTCTCAAGAGTCTTCTCCAACACCATAGTTCAAAAGCATCAATTTTTCGGTGCTCAGCTTTCTTCACAGTCCAACTCTCACATCCATACATGACCACTGGAAAAACCATGGCCTTGACCAAACGGACCTTTGTCGGCAAAGTAATGTCTCTGCTTTTTAATATCCTATCTAGGTTGGTCATAACTTTCCTTCCAAGGAGTAAGCATCTTTTCATTTCATGGCTGCAATCACCATCTGCAGTGATTTTGGAGCTCCCAAAAATAAAGTTCTGACCTGTCTGGCCCATCTATTTCCATGAGGTGGATGGGACCAGATGCATAATTTAGTTTTCCTGAAGTGTTAAGCTTTTAGCAATATTTTTACACGTCTCTCTTTTCCACTTTCATAGAGGCTTTTTGTTCTTCTTTCCTTTCTGCCACAAGGGATGTGTCATCTGCATATCGAGGTGATTGATACTTCTCATACCAGAAGTCTTGATTCAGCTTGTTGTTTTAGGCCCAGCGTTTCTCATGATGTACTCTGCATATAAGTTAAATAAGCAGGGTGACAATATACAGCTTTGACATACTCCTTTTCCTATTTGGAACCAGTCTGTTGTTCCATGTCCATTTCTAACTGTTGCTTCCTGACCTGCATATAGGTTTCTCAAGAGGCAGGTAGGTGGTCTGGTATTCCCATCTCTTTCAGAATTTTCCACAGTTTATTGTGATCCACACAGTCAAAGGCTTTGGCATAGTCAATAAAAGCAGATAATAAGAATTTTTTTCTGGAAATCTCCTTGCTTTTTTTGATGATCCAGGGATTTGGCAATTTGATCTCTGGTTCCTATGCCCTTTTCTAAAACCGAGCTTAACAGTCTTGGAAGTTTCGGTTCACGGTATGTGAGACTGACTTGGAGAATTTTAGTATTACCTTAGCTTAACGTGGTTGAGCATGGTGCAATTAAGCATGAGTGCAATTATGCAGTAGTTTGAGCATTCTTTGGGATTGCCTTTCTTAGGGATTGGAATGAGAACTCACCTTTTCCAGTCCTGTGGCCACTGCTGAGTTTTCCAAATTTGCTGGCATATTGAGTGCAGCACTTTCACAGCATCATCTTTCAGGATTTGAAATAGCTCAACTGGAATGCCATCACCTCCACTAGCTTTGTTCGTAGAGATGCTTTCTAAGGCCCCCTTGACTTCACATTCCAGGATGTCTGGCTCTAGGTGAGTGATCACAGCATTGTGATTATCTGGGTTTTGAAGATCTTTTTGTACAGTTCTTCTGTGTATTCTTGCCACCTCTTCTTAATATCTTCTGCTTCTGTTAGGTGCATACCATTTCTGTCCTTTATTGAGCCCATTTTTGCATGAAATGTTCCCTTGGTATCTCTAATTTTCTTGAAGAGATCTCTAGTCTTTCCCATTCTGTTGTTTTCCTCTATTTCTTTGCATTGATAGCTGAGGAAGGCTTTCTTATCTCTCCTGGCTATTCTTTGGAACTCTGCTTTCAAATGGGAATATCTTTCCTTTTCTCCTTTGCTTTTTGCTTCTCTGAAAGCTGAAATGACACAGCTATTAGTAAGGCCTCCTCAGACAACCATTTTGCCTTTTTTGCATTTCTTTTCCATGGGGATGGTCTTGGTCCCTGTCTCCTGTACAATGTCACGAACCTCCGTCCATAGTTCATCAGGCTCTCTGTCTATCAGAAATCACTTGCTCCAGGAAGATGTCCAATCACCCTTATTCATGCCTCTCTCTGGACCTATTAGATACCATTATATCTATATTATCTATTATCTATCTATTATCAACCATTTTATACCTGTTGTTTATACAGGGTTTTTCATCAGCTACACTAGACTAGTGAACATTTTGATCGCATATAGGAGGGCATGAATATTGATTTAGTAAAACATCATTGATGTTGGGAAGAAATGTCCTATAGGAGACCTTCCCTGTTCTGATCTCTGATGGTGAGTCACAATGATGTGAGAATCACTAAACTGAAAATCCTATATTTTTTAATTCTTCAATTTAAATAAAGGGACTTTTAAACAGCCTAGGTTGGATTGTTCAAGCTCCAAGAGCTAAACTAGTTGTAGAGAGAGGTACCACAAGTGAGGAGTTGGATGACTTAATGACACCTTCCCAACAAAAGAGCCAAAAATCTATCAATATTTTCTGGTGCCATTTAGCAAAAAAGTTAGGAGGGATAGGCCAAAGACATCATAAAACTGGGAGATTTTCTCAAACCTCGGGCTTCTTTATTTTGTGTTTGTTTTGCCCCATGCCTAGTTTCCTATTGGGGGTAAAGTTGATGCTGTATGACATCTTAAAATAAATTGAGAAGAAGCTGGAATATTGGCTCTTCAAAGAAAGAAAAGAGTGAATAAAGAATTCAGCTTAGAAAGAATGTGTCATACAAGGAAATAATTATAAGAAAGAAAATATACTAGAAGCATACTTCATTTCTGCTTAAATGTAACTGGAAAAGATCATTCCTTTTAGGAGTTAAATCCAGGTCTTTAAAATATGCTTGGAATAATACCAACAATGGTAGACAAGTTATTTTTAAAAGAACAGAGAATTTAGGACAAAACTATAATCAAATTAAAGCAATGCACACAGATATTTCACGGGAAACATTGACTATTCTGATAGTAAAGAATCACTGACAATTGGTTTGGAATGTTTGGTCAATTTAATAACAGTGAGCTCCCTTCACTCAAAAGAAAAACAAGTATGTTGGTTTACACTTAGAGACAGAGCTAATGTCACCATAATTTTGACTGAATTAATTTTCTCTGCTATAGTTATAATTAGTGGGTATGTCCTGCTTGCATGTTTTAAGTGAGTATCTATTACATGGGGGTAAAGTTTATAAAGAAAGGTGTTCTGCCACAAGCGTGGTAAGTTTAGCCATGATGAAAACTCTCAAAGAGAGCATGACTAATTATTAAATTCATAGATATGAGAAGAGTCACTGCATTCACAAGTGTCATCTTTTCATAATATTAATGAATGGGTTGATAGTACCAGTCTATCTAAAAGGTCATTCCAGCTGTGACATTCCTTTGGTAATCCTTCCATCAATATTAAGACAAGAGTAAATGTCATGCTTGTGTGTAGTTTACTTTGAAAACCATTTAGCAAAGGCCAAGCCATTGTAATTCTTCTCGCCACTCAATGTAGAAGGAAGCCAGGGATTATTTTTATCTCCCTTCTGCAATAGATCAACAGATGATGATGCTTCCACCAGTCAAACTAAAACATGAAAAACTCACCGAGGGCTCTCAACATACGTCAGGATACCTTTAGTGTTGAAAGAACTGACCACTCTTTAGAAACATATATTCTTACAGGCAACAAGCTCAAACAAATATTATGAAAATGTTAAATGTGCATGTAACAGGTATTATTAAAAAACCGTATTAAATCATTTATATACTTAATATCTGCTTCTCCTTTTTTCTCCAGTCTGAAAACATGTGAAATGACACTTCAGAAAATAAATATTTCTTGTCACTTGTATGTAATGATACATAGGACATAGAGAGATGACAACCATTGATTCATTTTCCATCTCCCTTTATCCAAATTAAGTTAGATTTTGTGTTTGAAGAACTTTTTTTCCCCTACAGAACAAGGTAGTTGAGAAAATTATTTTTCCTAAGTCACGCAGCCACAAACATTTATAAGAGAAAGTACAGAGTACATGTCACATCTATGGAGTTGTAATTATCACGGCAGGATAAAACCATTAACTACAGTTCTCCATGGAACACACAGTCAATTGAAGAATCCTTCACATAGTGGTTTGGTGTGCTTGCTGAAAGCCACGTGAGGTGCTCTTCCTACCAGTCATTTGTTTAGTCCATTAAGAGGTGACATGTGTGTATTGAGAGGTGGTAAAATATGGTGGCAAAAAGCACAGACCCAAGAGACAGACTCCATCTGTGCAAACCCCAGACTATAATTTATTACCTGTGTAACTTCAGACAACACTTCTCTGTGCATTACCAACCTCTAGGGCTGTTTCTACATCTGTAAAATGAGGATACTAATAGTCCCTGCCTTTTAGGGTTGTTGCATAGATGAAAGAAGTTATCATATAATAAGTGCTCACACAGAATCTGGGACATGAGAAGTTTTATGGAAGTATCAGTTTCCATTGCTGTGATTACATGTGCTCCCTAGATGTCAGAGACTCAAA
The DNA here is from genome assembly GCF_019320065.1 of Cervus canadensis. Classification (NCBI taxonomy): domain Eukaryota; kingdom Metazoa; phylum Chordata; class Mammalia; order Artiodactyla; family Cervidae; genus Cervus; species Cervus canadensis. Next base: position 20,956,026 of record NC_057394.1, on the reverse strand, counting down.
AATCAGTCCTCGAAATATGGATAGTAAATGTTCCCCAGTGATGGCTGTTGTAATACTGAATTGGAAATTGGATTAAAAATTGGTAGAACTGATTCCAAATGTCACTTAATTTGGTCAGTTGACCTATAATAATTATATAAAATATTTACAGAAATAATCCATGGCTTTTACCATAAAGGACATTATAATCCCATGATGGAAAGTAATAAAAATGTAGGGTATAGAAAGTGCTGGATAAATGCATGGACATTATTTAAAACTTTTCAAGTTTTTTTTTTTTTTTTAACTTGTGTGAAATATTTGGAGTAAAAGATGTGTATGATTTTGGAAAGGAGAAATATGGTTGGGTAACGCAGTTTTTTTGTGCCTAAGGAGTCAGAGAGGTGTAGTAGGAGATGCTTAGACAAATAGATTAGATTTTGCTTAGGAAAGTCAGGGAACTTAAATATTGAGATAAGAAAGCCAGAAGTGTTAAACAGAACAGAGATAAAATTGAATCTGATTTTTAGAAATATAATATGGCAGTAGTATGGAAAATTATGTGAAACTTTTGGTAAACTATTCTGGTAAAACATTGTTTTGAATTTATGCTTTAAACTTTCACATCCCAAACACAGTGCACACACAGTGCAGAATTTATAAAATGAAATAATAAATATCAGATGTAGCCATATTCAAAGACAAGGCAATACTCAATGGATCAGAAAAGAAACAAAGACCCAGAGTGGTGAGAACTCTGACATTAAGCTTCAATCCACTAATATTTTGATTCACAAGCAAGAAGAGTTATTTCATTTACTGAAATAAGTCAGAGAAAGACAAATATTGTATATTTTCACTTATATGTGGAATCTAAAAAACAAATGAGCAAATATGAGAAAACTGAAACAGACTCAGCAATACAGACAACAAACTAGAAGTTGCCAGAGGGGTGTGAAATAGGTAAAGGGGTTAAGAGGTAACAACTACCAATTATGAAATAAATAAGTCACAGGGATGTACAGTGCACAGAACATAGCCAGTAATACTGTGGTAATTTTGTATGGTGCATAGTGTATAAAAATATTGAATCACTGTGTCATACACCTGCAACTATACTGTAAGTCAACAGCACTTCATAAAATATAAAAAGCAAGAAGAGTGACTTTTGGAGTAACGAGGAAAACAAGAACCATGAGTGTGATGGAGGAGTACAGTAGATTCACTGTTCTACATGGGCAGCCAAAGAACCTCACTGTTTCATGGAAAAAGCCTGAACACAGCTGCCCAGCTAACTGGAACTTCAGCTTTTATACGGGTATATATACCTGAAGAAAGCATGAAAAGTTACCTGGACTGAGCTTGATCCAAGTTAATCTTTTACCAACTTTATGAGAGGGAAGGAGGCCTCAGTGAACAACTTGGAACCAATATTGACTTTGATGCTTTTGAACTGTGGTGCTGGGGAAAACTTGAGAGTCCCTCGGATAGCAAGGAGATCCAACCAGTCCATCCTAAAGGAAATCAGTCCTGAATATTCACTGGAAGGACTGACACTGAAGCTCCAATACTTTGGTCACCTGATGCAAAAGAACGGACTCATTTGAAAAGACCCTAATGCTGGGAAAGATTGAAGGCAGAAAGAGAAGAGGGCAACAAAAGATAAGATGGTTGGATGGCATCACTGATTCCATGGTCCATTCCATGGACATGAACTTCGTCAAACTCTGGGTGACAGTGAAGACAGGGAAGCCTGGTATGCCACAGTCCATGGGGTCATGAAGAGACAGTTGTCACTTGGCAACTGAACAACAACAATTGGACTTGAAGCACAGGGAATATTGTATCCAACATTAAGTACCCAACAAGAATACTCCCCATGGAAGAAGAAAAACTAAAAGAAAAATGACCAACAAAATTGCCAGTGGAAAAATTAATTCACTGACAAAATGGAAGATAAGAACAATTAGAAACTGTCTTTCAAATATGAAAGGTATGATCCCAAAGTATAACATTAATAATACTTGTTTAAAAAATGATAAATTGTTAAACAAACAACAGACACATATTAACCAGGATGAAGTGGACAAAAAAAATATTCCCTCAGAAAACCAGGAAACAAAGACTGTAATTATTAACATGAAAACAAAATTAATTGCATACAATTAAAATTATCTTAAATCAGTCAAATTGAAAGCAGTAAGTTGAAAGTAATAAATGATAACTCATGTAGGACACAATAAATCATTTTTTAATGAAATAATTTTTTAAAAATTTTAAATGAAACATTTTAAACACAGAAAACAGATTAGAAGTGCCACAGTATGTTTAATACAAGAGAAAGAATTGAGTGGCATAAAAAATATTATAAGAATGAGAATTTTCCAGATGTAAAAGAATAACATGAGGTTTTAGTTGAAAATTCGTATCTATTGCTGAATAGCATAAGAAATAAATCTCTATCTTGATATGTAATTTATTAAGTATAAAACACTAGAAAGGAAAAGAAGGGGTATTACATAATGAGAAAAAGGAAGAGGCTGGTGAGAACATATAATAATTTTGAATTTGTGTGCACCTAAAATCATGAATAAGTGTTTTTAAAAGTCATGAGAACTTACAAAGAAATATAGGAACATAGCAAAATCTCTCTCTCAGATGATGATAAAACATGTAGGAAAAAAAGTCCACAAAGATACAGACAATGTGATGTTTAAAACCAGCAAAAGTAAATTATTCATATTAATAGAGAAATTTGAATTCCACAAATACAAAGTGTATGCTTTTTAAAGCATACATGGAACCTTAACAAAAGTTGACCACACATTAGATGGAAAAGAAATACAAATACATTTCAAAGAATGGCATTCTAAAGACCACATTTTTGACAGTGATAACACTGAAATCTTTTCTAAGGCTTTCTATTTTGGTTTCTAATTAGAGGATCAAAATATCAAGGCTAATTATAATGAATGACAATTTACCCAGGAAATGTAAAACCTGTTTTCAAAAACATAATTGTAAAACTCAAAGAACTGCAGCTCTCTATAGAATTTGTGATTACTTAAATATGAGCATATTCTGTTATTGTACTTTTGACTTAAATCTTATTAACCTGTTTCTTGATTTATGTTCTCATCTTTAAAATAAGGTGATTCAAATACATAACAGTTAGGATTCCTTCCAGTTCAGTAATTACATGACAATTCATCTTTTATTCTTTCAACTTCTGTATTTTCTCCTTGTTTCTTATACAAATAGTTTGCTTCCCTTAAAATGCAACTGAAGAAGATAGGTTGGAGGATCTGACAAATCTCACCTTGAGTCAAGTTCTGCCATTCACTAATTGTATAACTTTACATAAGCTATTTATACTTTTAGCTCAGCTCTTCCATCTCTGAAAGGAAGGACAAAATTAATGCTGTCTCAATTTTCAATGATGTGAAAATGTTTTGTAAGTTCAATCAATGCTTCTCAAAAAATTGTACCTACTAAGTGCTAGGCATTAAATGTAATAGAAAGATAGACAGCTAGAATGTAGACTATAGAATGCATACTATTAATTCCATCCCTCTTCATATCTTACCTGTCTCCCCATCTTTCTTAATAACTTTAGATATTAGATAGATAAATTCGTATCTCCAAACACTAGCATATTATTCAGCACCACAAGCTCTGCTGCTTCATTTGTCTTAGATTCACCATACACAAAAGTATTGATGAGGAAGTCTCCCCATGAGAAAATTAGACACATGAAGCCTAGGTATATATTTGTGATTCTATCAAATTCCAATATCAGTCATGGTTGATGGATATTTGTTTATGATATTTATTGAGTATCATAATATAAAAGGTATTCAGCAGTTTGCAAGATACAATAGTCAGTAGGACAGGCACTTTTTCTGTTTTTTCATAATTCATACTAAATTGATGCAGGAAGATAGCATGCAACGCTTTTTTGGTTTCTGAGTTTGAAACAAAAAGTGGATCGCTTATATAAGTTTTTCCTACTGGAAATTATATATTCTCCCTATCAAGGATCTTGCAGAGTATTTGAGAAAGGAAAATTAGTTAGTTTGCCCTATATGATGATAACCTACACTGTAATTCAAGAAAATTTACTTCTCAAGATATAAAAGTATAAGGCATTCAGACAGAAATATTATCTCAGCTGTTTGTGGAATTTTCATATCTGTTTTCAATATAATCTTTAAATTTCATACCAGCAATGAAGTATGATTCCCTTGCTATAACTTTTAACCTTTACAATAAAGATTTCACTTTTGGCTGTGGCAAATTTTCCTTTTCATAGCATTGACATATTTCTAATTTATGGTCAGATGGATATTAAGAAAACAAATTAAAAGACAAAATACTCAAAAATTAAAGTGATAATAATTTAGTTAAAAAACATTGCCATAAGAAAATCTATAAACTTCAGATAGAGGGACACATACAGACTGGAAGTTAAGGGAGAGAAAAAGATGTTCCATGCAAATGGAAATCAAAAAGAAAGCTGGAATAGCAATACTTATATCAGCCAAAACAAGTTTTAAAATAAACACTATTACAAGAGACAAAGGACACTACATAATGGTCAAAGGATCAATCCAAGAATAAGATATAACAAGTGTAAATATATGCAGTCAACATAGGAGCACCTCAATATATAAGGCAAATACTAACAGCCATAGAAGAAGAAACTGACAGTAAGACAATAATATCACAGACTTTAACCTCACTTTCATTAATGTACAGATCACACAGAAAATGAATAAGGAAACACAGGCCTATAAGAACAGATGGACTTAATTGATATTTATAGAGCATTTCATCCAAAAACAGCAGAATTCTTCTCAAGTGCCTATGGACATTCTCCAGGCCTGATCATATGCTGGGCCACAAAGCGAGTCTCAGTAAATTTAAGAAAACTGAAATTATATCAAGCATCTTTTCTGACCACAATACTATGAAATTGGAAAACTACAAGAAAAAAATCTAAAAAACACAAACACATGGAAGATAAACAATATGCATGCTACTGCTAAGTTGATTCAGTCGTGTCCGACTCTTTGTGACCCCATAGACCCACCAGGCTCCGCCGTCCCTGGGATTCTCCAGGCAAGAACACTGGAGTGGGTTGCCATTTCCTTCTCCAATGCATGAAAGTGAAAAGTGAAAGTGAAGTTGCTCAGTTGTGTCCGACTCTTAGCGACCCCATGGACTGCAGCCCACCAGGCTTCTCCATCCATGGGATTTTCCAGGCAAGAGTACTGGAGTAGGTTGCCATTGCCTTCTCCGAAACAATATGCTACTAAATAACTAATGGATCACTGAAGAAATTAAAGAGGAAATCAAAAAATACTTAGAAGCAAATGAAGAAACAATGATCCAAAACCTATGGGATTTATCAAAAGAAGCTCTGAGAGGACAGTTTATAATAATACAGTCTTACCTCAGGAAACAAGAAAAATCTCAAATAAATAACCTAACTTTACACCTATAGTAACTAGAGAAAGAAGAACAAACAAAATCCAAAGTCAGTAGAAGGAAAGAAATCATAAAGATCAGAGTAGAAATAAATGAAATAGAAACGAAGAAAACAAGAGAAAAGACCAATGAAACTAAAAGTGAATTCTTTGAAAAGGTAAACAAAATGATATATATTGCATCTTTTCCTTTTTGTGAATGGGTCTGGCTAAATTAATAAAATTAGAAATGAAAAGGAGACGTTACAACACACAAAAGAAATATGAAGGATCATAAGAGACGACTACAGGCAATTAAATGCCAATAAAATGGACAACCTGGAAGAAATGGACAAATTATTAGAAAGATACAGTCTCCCAAGACTGAACTAGGAAAAAATAGAAAATATGAAGAGACCAGTCACAAGTATTGAAGTTGAACCTGTGATTTTCAAAAACTCCTAACAAACAAAAGTCCAGGACAAGATGGCTTCACAGGCAAATTCTATCAAACATTTAGAGAAGTGTTAACACCTACTTTTCTGAAACTGTTCCAAAAAAATTGCAGAAGGAACATTCCTAAACTCATTCTGCAAGACCACCTTCACCCTGATACTGAAAAAACAGACCATGATAGCACAAATCAAAAAATTGCATGCCAATATCACTGAGGAATATAGATGCAAGATTTTTGCATTCCTATACACTAACAACTGGAATCAAGATTGTGAGGAAAAACATCAATAACTTCTAATATGCAGATGACATCACCCTTATGGCAGAAAGCAAAGAGGAATTAAAGAGCCTCTTTATGAAAGTGAAAGAGGAGAGTGAAAGTTGGCTTAAAATTCAACATTCAGAAAACTAATATCATGGCATCTGATCCCATCATTTCATGGCAAATAGATGGTGAAACAATGGAAACACTGACAGACTATTTTTTGGGGCTACAAAATCACTGCAGGTGGTGACTGCAGCCATGAAACTAAAAGACACTTGCTCCTTGGAAGAAAAGTTATGACAAACCTAGACAGTGTATGAAAAAGCAGAGACATTACTTTGCCAACAATGGTCCGTATACACAAAGCTATGGTTTTTCCAATAGTCATGTAAGGATTTGAGAGCTGGACAATAAAATAGGCTGAACACCAAAGAATTGATACCTTCGAACTGTGTTGCTGGAGAAGAACTCTTGAGAGTCCTGTGGACAGCTAGAAGATCAAATCAGTCAATCTTAAAGGAAATCAACCCTGAATATTCATTGGAAGGACTGATGCTGAAGCTCCAATACTTTGGCCACCTGATGCAAAGAGCCCGCTCATTGGAAAAGACCCTTATGCTGGGAAAGACAAGGCAGGAGGAGGAGGAGACAACAGAGGATGAGATGGTTGGATGGTGTCACTGACTCAATGGACATAAGTTTGCGCAAACTACAGAAGACTGTGAATGATAGGAAAGTCTGGTATGCTGCAGTCCATGGGGTGACAAAGAGTTGGACACAACTGAACAACTGAACAACAACAACAACGAAAGTTCAGAGAGAGACATTAAAGAAACAATCCCATTTCCCATCACATCAGAAAGAATACAATACCTAGGAATAAACCTGCGCAAATTACTATAACACCCAAGGCAGTCTACAGATTCAATGCAATTCCAATCAAGCTACCACTGGAATTTTTCAAAGAACTAGAACAAACTATTTTAAAATTTGTATGGAAATACAAAAAGCCCAAATAGCCAAAGCAATCTTATGAAAGAAAAATTAAGCTGTAGGAATCACACTCCTTGACTTCATATTATACTACAAAGCTACAGTCATCAAAAAGTATAGTACTGGCACAAAAACATAAATGTAGATCAATGCAACAGTATAGAACTCCCAGAAAAAACTCCATGCACCTATGGTCAATTAAGACTATACGATGAATTCTTTTCAATGGCTGAGTAATATTCCATAGTGTATATGTACCACAGCTTCCTCATCCATTCGTCTGCTGATGGGCATCTAGGTTGCTTCCATGTCCTGGCTATTATAAATAGTGCTGCGATGAACACTGGCGTACAGGTGTCTCTTTCAGATCTGGTTTCCTCGGTGTGAATGCCGAGGAGTGGGATTGCTGGGTCATATGGCAGTTCTATTTCCAGTTTTTTAAGGAATCCCCACACTGTTCTCCATAGTGCCTCTACTAGTTTGCATTCCCACCAACAGTGTAAGAGGGTTCCCTTTTCTCCATTATACAGAGTGAAGTAAGCCAGAAAGATAAAGACCAATACAGTATACTAACGCATATATGTGGAATTTAAAAAGATGGTAATGATAACCCTATATGCAAAGCAGAAAAAGAGACACCGATGTACAGAACAGACTTTTAGACTCTGGGAGAAGGCGAGGGTGGGATGTTCTGAGAGAACAGCACTGAAACAAGTATACTATCAAGGGTGAAACAGATCACCAGCCCAGGTTGGATGCATGAGACAAGTGCTCAGGGCTGGTGCACTGGGAAGACCCAGAGGGATCGGATGGGGAGGGAGGCAGGAGGGGGGATCAGGATGGGGAGCACATGTAAATCCATGGCTGATTCATGTCAATGTATGGCAAAAACCACTACAATATTGTTAAGTAATTAGTCTCCAACTAATAAAAATAAATGGAAAAAAAAGACTATACAATGGAGAAAAGAGTCTCTTACATACATAGTGCTGAGAAAACTGGATAGCTACATGTAAAAAACTGAAATTACATTATTCTTTGATACCATATAGAAAAATAAGTTCAAAATGGATTAAATACCTAATTGTAAGGCCAGATACTATAAAACTCGTACAGAAAAATAATGTAGAACACTCTCTGACATAAATTGTAGCAATATTTTTTTGGATCTGTCTCCTAGAGTAATGGAAATAAAAATGAACAAATGGGACCTAATTAAACTCAAAAGCTTTTTCTTTTTTTTTTTACAGCAAAGGAAACTGTAAACAAAAGGAAAAGATAACCCACAAATTGGAAGAAAATATTTGCAAACAATGTGACTGACAAGGAATTAACCTCTGAAATTTACAAACAGCTCATATAAAAAAGGCAACCCAATAAAAAAAATGGGCAGAAGGCCTAAATAGACATTTCTCCAAGGAAGATATACAGATGGCCAAGAGGCACATGAAAATATACTTATTATCTCTATATTAGAGAAATTCAAATCAAAACTACAATGAGATGTCACCTCAGATTGGTCAGAATGGCCATCATCAAAAAATCCACAAACAATAAATGCTGGAGAGGGTGTGGAGAAAAGGAGACCTTCTTACACTGTTGTTAGGAGTGTAAATTGGTACAGCCACTATGGAGAACAGTATGGAGGTTCAATAAAACTGAAAATAGAGCTAACATATGATCCAGTAACCCCACTGCTGGGCAAATATCTGGAGAAAAACATGCTCTGAAAGTCTACATGCACCCAATATTCATTGCAGCACTATTAACAATAGCCAAAACATAGAAGCAGTCTTAATGTCCACTGACAGAAAAATGGAAACAAAAGATGTGGTACACATATACAATGAAATATTACTCAGCCATTAAAAAGAATTAAATAATGTCATTTGCAGCAACATGGATAGACCTGGACATTATCATACTAACTGATGTCATACAGAGAAAGACAAATATTGTATGACATCACTTATATGCCAAATCACAAGAAAAAGGTACAAATGAACTTATTTACAAAGCAAAAACATACTCAGAGAACAAACTCTAGTTATCATGTGGTAGAGGTTGAGGGGGGGAGTAGATTGGGAGATTGAGATTGAGACGAATACATGGCTCTATTTGAAATAGATAACCAACGAGAACCTTCTGTATAGCGTTAGAACTCTGCTCAGTATTCTGCAATAACCTAAATGGGGAAAGAACTTGTGAAAAGAATAGATGCATGTGTATGTATAATGGAATCACTTTGCCATACACCTGAAACTAATATAACATTGTTAATCAACTATACTCCAATATAAGATAAAAATTTTTTATGATTTGTATTAACTGTTCTACATGAACTCCAGTCCGCAAATATGTAATATCCTTGATCCCTCACCTCTTTTTTTGCTTTGTCTCCAAGAAAGGTTGCATAAAAATCATTAGAAATAGGTCAATTAAAAAGATCTTCAGAAAAGATTCCAATTCTGCTTTCCTTAGCAATCTGTTGAAACACTTGCCAAGACTTCCACTTTTCTTTCAGTGAAACAAAATTCCCTCTTGTAGCTTACTTCCCCCTTCCTAGAGTAAATGAGGGTGTATAAACATCTTGACATACACGTAAGTGGAAAAGTGGCTGACCTCACACTGATTTCACATACTTTAAAATCTCTCCTGTCCTGTCCAGAAAATCTTTCTCGCATCCACTTAAAGATCTCAGATTAATATTCCATGGTGTATATATATATATATGGGAGGGGGGATCGGGGTGGGGAATACATGTAACTCCATGGCTGATTCATGTCAATGTATGACAAACCCACTACAATATTGTGAAGTAATTAGCCTCCAACTAATAAAAATAAATGAAAAAAAAAATCTCAGATTAAGCTACTATGTCCAAGGGAACACATATTAATATAAAATGTTTCTATGTTACAATGGCAGACTGCTCTGTATATTCATTCTTTCAAAATGACTTAATGTTTATATGAGCTAGATATTGTTCTTTATTCCATGACCATATTAACACATGATACCTGATCAGATAAATTAATCTCAAGTTTTTCTGAAAAGATAGCAAGGAATGGTGCACATGATATTTAAAGATTTGGAGTGGAAGTTGAGGAGGGGATCAGAAATGTCTGGGAAATGAATTTAAAGGCACAAGGTATTTAAGATGAAATGTAAGCAAAATCAGGTAAGAAATGAGAGGTGAGAGGTAGTAATGGGTACCAAGTTTCAGAGGGGTCCTTTCAGTGGATTTCCATTATAAAATTGTTTGATGCATCTTGTTGGGTCCTATAAAATGTTAGCGTTTATTTGTTAGCACTGATACAACCATGGAGTCATTTCAATGAAATAAACCATCCCAACACTCTCCACCTACATTTTCTAAATACGTGTCAATTTTCCCCTTTTCTTTGCCATTTAACTGTAGATAAGTATGCATTCAAATAATGTGTGCCATCAGGGAAGAGAAGAAAAAGAGAAATACAAATGACAGAATATCAGCTCTGGTTTAAGCTTCCATCACTTTATATCATGTTGCTAGAGTTTCAAACCTGTCCTACCTGGAGATGTTGTCTGGTTCTTACCTTACTATCAATTCCAGTTCCAAGGACATGATAGCACCTCTGGTTCTTCAAATCTATCCAAAACTAAATAACCACTCTCTCTTTTTCCCTTGCACACAAGGGAAAAATTACAAAACCATTTACTTTGATCCAAGTATTCTGTTTATAGCATGTTCAAAGCTTCCACACTTCTGACAAAAATATCCTTTTTTCAGAAGTAAAAGCTATGTATAACCACTGGCATTTCAATCACTGGTATTCACTATGAGATTTACATCAATAAACTTTCTTCTCAGAACCAAGACAGGCACACTGCCATGACTTCTCTGATACACAATCTGTGGCCTCTTCTCACTTCCTGAAGTTATGAAAGTCATTTAATAACCAAAGGTCAGCCCCTCTTTCAGTCATTTGCTTAAGTCTAACCCTAATGACACTGTCTGTGGGATGTCTCTTTGTGAGATAAGACATGTAACAGCAGTTTGTAGAATGTGAAAGCTTTGTCATTATCACATGTTTTTGATAGAAGCATGTCTAAATCTTTCCAAGTGTGAAATTCCACTAACTAATAAACCCTGTATAACTGGAATAACTAAACTTTTAGTGGGTGTTACTCCCTTTTTGGGGGAAAATACAAGAGATAGTTTAGAAAAGAAACAGAGGCAAAGAATGATACAGATATAAGTGGAAAAGGGTCCTCCAATGCCCATTTCCCTCAATTTGAAGATAAAGAGTCCTAAGCAATTTACTGACTTTCAATGATAGAAAACTAGTTAAGAGCCAAACAAGAATTTAACGTTGACATTAATTCTGAAAAATACCCTAGTTTAAGGGTTTGTTTTTTTTTTTTTTTAAGAGGAGGGTGAAGAAATGTCAAATTTTCCAACTCTAACATAATATTTTTGGTATTCTTTTATCCATTTATAGTTCTCTTAAATGATGACAATTTCCATACTGTTATGTGTGAGAGGTTATAGCAAGAATGTAAGGTCATTTCAAAACTTAGAAAGTATTTCTAATTACTCCTGACTTTCAGATGTGACAAAACAAGAGGAGAAATCCCTTTTTTGTAAAGGAACATCTACCAAAATTATGATTAAAATTATATGTGTATATAAATGAATGTACATAAATTTATATACCTAAATGTTCTATCTATAAAATCTCTCTCTCATCATTGAAACCACTTCTAAAGTAAAGCCTTTCAACACACTTGCCTTGGTTAAATATTACTTATGACCATTTCAAAGTATTTGGGATCTGACAAAATGAATGCAGTTCAAAAACATTCACATGTCTACACGATGAGCAGGACAAAGCATTTTTACTGAGGTGTTTGGTGTCTGAGTCTTATAATTTATACACTGCCAAAGAATTTCCTGGAATGTGGGCTGGAATATTCTAGATTTTGAACACATTCCCCAAAATGTTAAGTACTTTTGGAAAATGGAAAAGGAAATGCTGTCATTTCTTTGTTTAACTTGGCTAGAAGTTTTTTTTTTTAACCACTTTTTTCAAATAGGTTAATATTTATTAAGCAAATAAGAAATATTCTGCGTTAGAGCCAGCATAGAAGTGGTACTCAGGAAAGTATGTCAAATTTATTTTAAAGAGTAGTTAAATGTTTTATAGAAATAATGCCGACCTGAACACTGTATCAATAATGTACCACTGACTAATATGGCCTTTCTATGATTATGAATAATCAGATCTCAAAGCCTAAGCACAGCAACCTCAAGTGATGTGGCCTAGTTCTTTGTCTTAAACAATTAAACTAGTCAACAGAGTGATCCTGTAACATCTTATTTTTTTTAATCTCCATTTTAGACACTTCAGAGCCCAATTCCCTTTACAATTGAGAAAGTTTTTTCTTTTGTGTAATATCTACATTCTTATTGTAGTATTTCTATATAAATCTCTTGTTCTGTTCTTAAAATGATTTATAAGCTAGGCTTTTGCCTTAACAGCTTTGTCTTCTCAAATTTTATATAAGCCTACCTTTTAAACTTTTCTTTGTAGATTTTATCCTTCAACCTTTTGATTATGTCCATTTACTTTGATCTGAAAAGACCACAGAATCCAATTTTGCATTAAAAGGGCTAATATCTGTCTGAAATTAGTAAGTGGATGATAGGTATTACATAGCACAAGCTAATTCATTGTGTCTCTTAATAATGGTTCGCTTAACACATAGATACCACATTCATATTTTCACCCAAAAATGTAATCCATTTTAACCTAGAATTGTATATTCTAAACCAGTGGAAGGCAATGCAAAGACTTTTCTGAATGAGAAGGCCCTAGTTGGATCTTTAGAGGAAACGAAGTGGTGGTATGGACAGGTGGTGAGAACTCAAGATTCTTGTAACTGAGAAGAAATCAACTTTGGGGGCCCAGGATTTTTCTCCACCCACTAGGATTTCTTTGCAGTAATAAGCATGTGGTTTGTATACAACAAAATCCAGATCACTCATATGAAGCATGCTTCAAACTACTTAAAGTAAAACACAAATATTCTTGTCCTCTAATATTTAGTGCTAAAATAGACCTTTCTTAGAGCCCTCAAGTGACAAAAAATGCTATTTATTTTATTAGGACACAGTGGAACATAATAGTAAAAGCAGCCTTCAACATTAGATTCGTATAGGTTTGAGGAAAAGCTCTTCCACTTGTAAATTACGAGGCAACTTTTTTTTTTTTTTTCATTTTTTAGCTGTTCATCTGCTCAACAGAGATTCTAATACTTCCTAGAGTTGTTGTGAAAAGTAAAAGGGATCATATATGTAAAGTCCTTAGCACAATATCTGAAATTTAGCAAGCATAGTAAAAAGATTTTTATTGTTATATTTGTATATTTATTGCTAATATCATGGTTGTATAACTGTGTGTGGTAAAGGAGAGCTGGTTACTGATAATCCCCACACACAAAAACAGATTTCAGCAGTTTGGGACACGAGAAGAGAGAGAAGTCGCTCAGTCATGTCCGACTCTTCACGACCCCATGGACTGCAGCCTACCAGGCTCCTCCATCCATGGGATTTTCCAGGCAAGAGTACTAGAGTGGGGTGCCATTGCCTTTCCCGACCCAGGGATCGAACCCGGGTCTCCTGCATTGTAGACAGACACTTTACCGTCTGTGCCACCAGGGAAGTTCACAGAGAAGCTACTAGAGTAAAGACAAATAAGTAAAAGGAGGAAAAGGGTTAAAACTCAACATATCCATTTTGGTAGATAAGTCATCTATATCACTCATTGCTAAGGTCAGTGTATGGAAAAGAATGAATTATTTTTTAGTTATGCTTGAAACCTAAGGGAGATTATCAAAACTGAGATAGAGTCAGGTCTCCCATGGCCACTGCTTGACTATGTGCTCTGTTTGAGGTGAGATTCCTTGCGTTATCCTTCTGGCATTTGTTGGCCTTGTAGCATTTTGCCTCCTTTTCAAAATTCAGTGTTGGCGGCTGGAAAGCGACTGGCATTTGTTTCTTCTGGCAAAAAGAAGTGGCAAGAGGGTGACTGAGAGCGTTGTTTATAGAGTAACTTGGTGTTAGGGAACATTTTTGATCTTTGGGCTTTCATCCCAAGGAAAACCATGAGAGAAGTTGCAAACACTAAAAATTATTTCCTTTATTGTAAAACTGGAATGACGACAGGATTTTTTTTAAGTGTCTGTTTGTAAGTACATTGATTTTATCTTTAGGAACTTTAATACGTAACACTGGATAACTGATTTGGCTTTTTCCAGAATGAATATGCCAGATACTGATTTTACCTAATTTATTTTAAATGGGTGATTTATTTTAAATGTGAAAGCAGTCGTACACATGAATATATATACCATATCAACAGCAAATCAAAATTATTAATCGTTAAAATGTTTATGTAGGGATTGCAATGGGCTGACTAGGTATATGCATGCATCAGCACCAGTTCAAGGTTACAGGAAGAAGTCAGCTAACATTTGTAACAATGCATATACTATTCTCCCAAAACATATATAATCATTTAAAAAATGAATAGAACATTTCTAGAAATATGCTGCACAGGTTTTATTACACATATCCCAATTGTTTAGATCTAAGTTTACTTGCTTGCATTTTTTAGTGCTTTGAAAAAGAACTGCTTTTCTCCTTCAGAAAATTAAACACACATAAACGCTCATGCACACACTCACTAAATTGCCCAACTGCTTCATAAACAGATTGATATATTCTTTTAATTAATTTAGGAACATACAATGTACTCAAGTTACAACAAAGAATACTATGCTTAAGAAAACGTCAATTGCACTTTCCCTATTTTTCAGCTTTATTAAGGTAAAATGGATAAATAAATTGTAAGATATTTAAAATGTACATAGTTTTGACTTGATAGATGTATATATTGTGAAAGGTTTCCTCCAATTTAATTAATTAACACATTCATCACCTGACACACACACATATACATGTGTATGTGTGTGTGTATATATATATACACACATATATATATATGTGTGTGTATATACACATATATATATATCTGGCAAGGAGATTTAAGCTCTACCTTCTCAGTAAACTTCAGTTTCACAATAGTGTTATCAACTATAGTCACCATGTTTTACATTAGATCCTCAGACCTTATAGCTCAAAGTTTATACCCTTTACCAACCTCCTTCTATTTCCCACACCTCCAAGCTCCAGGCAACCACTTTTCTTCTCTCTGTTCTGAAAAAAAACTTTTTTAAACTCCACGTATAAGTGATATCATGCATTATTTGTCTGGCATATTTCACTTAGCATAATGCCCTCAAAATCCATCCCTGTCATCACAAGTGGTAGGATTTCCTTCTTTCCCATGGGAGAATAATATCCATTTTGTGTGTGTATGTGTATATATACATCTTATTTATCCATTCATCTATCAATGGACAATTGTGTTGGTTCTACATCTTGGCTATTGTGAATGATTCTGCAATGAAAATGGAAGTACAGATAGCTCTTGGGGCTTCCCTTTTCATTTTTTTGGACATATACCCCAAAGTGGCATTGCTATTTGTAGTATTTTGTGGAATCTCCATACTGTTTTCCATAGTAGGTATACCATTTACACTGTCACCAAGGACTCTCTTTTCTCCACATCCTCAACAACATTTTTTTGTTTCTCGTCTTTTTGATGATACCCATGCTAACAAGTGTAAGGTGATGTGTTATTGTGGGTTTGATTTGCATTTCCCTGATAATTAGTGGTGTTGAGTACCTTTTCATGTGTCCCTAGGCCATCTGTGTATCTTCTTTGGAAAAAGTGTCCACTCAGTTATTATATTGTTGGATGGACGGATCATGATAATGTGGGCTCCAGTGCGGATTTCTAGTGAGTGACTTAGTCTCAACCTCAAGTCATATCACATAAAAGTTTCATTTAAAATGATCTTTGTTATAAAGTAAAATTAATGTTTGTGCTGAAATATAAATAAACTAAACTAACCAGTTAGCAAAAACACAGTGCTGGAATATGAAATCTCTCATATTACATATTTAAAATATATGTAGTTAGTATAGTACCAATAAGATGAATTAACTCATTTTCTCTAGATACTGTGTTCACATATTGAAAAAATATTGTATAACATTTGCTTAAGGAAGAGAATATTGCTTTTTATAAGAGACCTCATTTACAATTAGATCACATTGTGAATGTCCCTATTCTGGCTTAACAGTAAATCCTCAAATAAACTCTCATTTATATAAATTAAAAACCCCTATACTTTTAAAACAGTGAATTCTAAAAGTAATCAAAGTTGTGCCTTTGTTAATCATTCCTGGTAAGTAGCTGTTATTAACCATAAAGATCTTTATATAGTAAGTTATTAGACAAAAATTAGTCTCACATCTCTAGAGAAAGCATAATTTCACAAAGGGTGATCTATGTAAATAAATCACCTTAGCATAAGAAAACCTTAATTCTAAGTGATTAACTAATCAAAAGATGGGCTACCTGAAAAATGATTTTTTTTAATTGTGGTAAAACATACATTTTACACTTTAGACATTTTAGGGTATACAGTTCAATGGCATTAATTCACAATGTTGTACCACAATTACTATTTTAAAAATGACTATTTCAGAACATTCTTAATTGCCCCAAACACATTTGGGGCAATGCCCCAAACCATTTACTTAGCAATAATTACTGATCTTCCACTCTCTCTACCCCCTGGTAACCTCTAATCTACTTTTGATCTCTATAAATTTGCCTATTCTAGATATTTCATATAAGAGGAATCATATACTATTTGCCATTTTGTATCTTATTTCACTGAGTAATGTTTTCCAGGTTCATCCATGTTGCAGCATATATCAAAACTTCATTCCTTCTTAGGGCTATACCTACATAGTTCAAGTATCCATTCATTTGTTAATGGACACTTGGATTATTTCCAGTTTTTGGCTCTTGTGAATAATGCCACCGTAAATAATAGAAACTAATTATTTCAATGTGTTTTCTGACCATTGGTATATCTTCTTTGAGAATTTTATCTGTTTAAATCCTTTGCTCACTTGAAATTTGATTGTTTTGTTGTTGTTGAGTTGTATGTATTCTTTATATATTCTTGGTATTAAAACCTTAGCAGATATATGATTTTCAGTATTTTATTCCAATCTGTAGGTTGTCTCTTTACCTTCTTGGTAATGTTCTTTAAGGAATAAAAAAAAATTTAATTCCAATTTATATATTTTGCTGTTATTAACCTGTTCTCTTGACATCATATTTAGGAATCCTTTGCCAAATTCAAGGTCATGAAGATTTTCTCCTAAGCTTTCTTTTCATTTTTTAAATTTATTTTTATTTTTTGGCTGCGCTGGGTCTTCCTTGGAGCACAGGCTTTTCTCTGGTCATAGTGAGCAGGTTGTGCTCTGTAGGCTTTGTGCTACAAAGCATATTCTGTTTGGTAGTTGTGGTTTGTAGGCTTCTCATTGTGCTGGCGGAGAAGGCAATGGCAGCCCACTCCAGTCCTCTTGCCTGGAAAATCCCACGGACAGAGGAGCCTGGTAGGCTGCAGTCCATGGGGTCGCTAAGCGTCAGACACGACTGAGCGACTTCACTTTTCACTTTCATGCATAGGAGATGGAAATGGCAGCCCACTCCAGTGTTCTTGCCTGGAGAATCCCAGGGACCGGGGAGCCTGGTGGGCTGCCGTCTATGAGGTCGCACAGAGTCGGACACGACTGAAGTGACTTAGCAGCAGCAGCAGCATTGTGGTGGCTTCTCTTGTCTGGAGCACGGGTTCTAGGTCACGCGCACTTCAGGAGCTGCAGCACACTGGCTCGCTGGTTGCAGCTCCCAGGGTCTAGAGTGCAAGCTCAGTAGTTGTGGCACGCAGGCTTAGTTGCCACACGGGCATGTGGGATCTTCCCAGACCAGAGATCAAACCCATGTCTCCTGATTGGCAAGCTAACTCTTAGCCACTGAACAACCAGGGAAGGCCCCTAAGCTTTCTTCTAAGAGTTTTTTAGTTTTAGATTTTATATTTATGGCACTGATCCATTTGAGTTAACTTTTTGTTATATGTGAGGGAGGGGTCCAACGTAAGTTTTTTGTATGTGGAAATCCAGTTTTCCCAGCACTATCTGTTGAAGAGACTATTCTTTCCCCCACTGAAAGGAGCTGGTGTTCTTGCTGAAAATAAACTGATCATATATGTGAGGATTTTTCTTTCCTAGGCTTGCAACTCTAGTCCACTGGTTTGTATATCCTAAAATATGCCAATATCACACTGTTTTGATTACTGTAGCTTTGTAGTGTTTTGAAAGGAGGAAGTACGAGCTTTCCAAATGTGTTCTTCTTTTTCAGTTTTTTTTTAATTATTATTATTTAGAACCCTTTGCAATTCCAAATGATTTTGAGAATAGGCTTTTTCAGTTGTTCAATAAATAAATAAATAAATAAAAGGCTCTCAGAAAACTGATAGGAATTGCAGTGAATCTATGGGTCACTTTGAGTAGTATTGACATCTTGACAATATTAAATCTTCCAATCGTAACAGCAAATCTCTATGCTGGTCAAGAAGCAACAGTTGGAACCAGTCCATTGTTCCATGTCCTGTTCTAAGTTGAGAAAGTAATAGGACAACACTGTGTGTTGTCACCCTACTTATTTAACAAACACAGAGTACATCATGTGAAATGCCAAGCTGGATTAGGCACAAACTAGAATCAAGATTGCTGGGAGAAATATCAATAACCTCAGATATGCAGATGACACCACCTTTATGGCAAAAAGCAAAGAGAAACTAAAGAGACTTTTGATGAAAGTGAAAGAGGAGAGTGAAAAAGCTGGCTTAAGGCTCAACATTCAGAAAACTAAGATCATGGCAACTTAAAAAAGCTCCATCACTTCATGGCAAATAGATGGGGAAACAATGGAAACAGAGACAGACTTTATTTTCCTGGGCTCCAAAATCACTGCAGATGGTGACTGCAACCATGAAATTAAAAGACGTTTGCTCCTTGGAAGAAAAGCTATGACAAGGTAGACAGCATATTATAAAGCAGAGATATCACTTTGCTGACAAAGGTCTGTCTAGTCAAAGCTACAGTTTTTCCAGTAGTCATGTGTGGATGTAAGAGCTGAACCATAAAGAAGGCTGAGTGCCGAAGAATTGATGCTTTGGAACCGTGGTGCTGGAGAAGACTCTTGAAAGTCCCTTGAACTGCAAAGAGATCCAACCTGTCCATCCTAAAGGAAATCAGTCCTGAATATTCATTGGAAGGACTGATGCTCAAGCTGAAACTCCAATAATTTGCCCACCTGATGCAAAGAACTGACTCATCTGAAAAGACACTAATGCTAGGAAAGATTGAAGGCAGGGGGAGAAGGGGACAACAGAGGATGAAATGGTTGGATGGCATCACCAACTCGATGGACATGACTTTGAGCAAGCTCCCGGAGTTGGTGATGGACAGGGAAGCCTGGTGTGCTGCAGTCCATGGGGTCACAAAGAGTCGGTCATGACCGAGCTGGACTGAATCATAAGTAGAAGGTATCTTTCCATTTGTTTTGTCTTCTGAATTTCTTTCGGAAGTGTTTTGTACTTTTCAGTGTACAAATCTTTCATTTCCTTTGGTTTAGGTTTATTTGTAAGTATTTTGTTCTTTCTGATGCTATTTTAAGTGGTATTTTTAAACCTTTTTTTTAGATTATCCAATATTAGTGTACAAAATACAATTGACTCAATGTATACACCATAGAATGAAGGAAAAAAATCTACATGATAATCTTAACTGATGTAGCAAAGGCATTTGATGAAATTTAACATATTTTTTATGATAAAACCATGCAAAAATAGAATCAAAGGTAACTTCCTCAATATGAAAAGGGGCATGATGAATAACACAATATCACACTCAATGTTATAAAAGCCTTCCTCTAAGATCAGTAACAAAACAGCTATGTCTGCCTTCACTACTATTGTTGAACATTACTGGCAGATCCAGCTAAGGCAATTATATAAGAAAAAGTGATAAAGGCATCCAAATTGAAAAGGGAGAAATAAAAACTATCTCTCTTGCAGATGTTATGATTCTATGCACAGAAAATCCCAAAGAATCCACAAGAATGCCAGAGCTAATAAATAAATTTAGCAAAATTGCAGAGTACAAGATCAACACACAAAAATCCATTGTCCTTCTATTAATATATAGCAGCCATGAACAACATTAAAAGGAAATTAAGATTTGTATGTAATACTTGTTTTATAAATTCAAATTTAGAATAGTTCCTAATTTGCCCAAGTTTCATCATCTCAGACCCCTCCAGATAATTCTTTCCTGATTTTGCTAGTAAGTGCTAAAAAAAATCCAAAATGTAATGAACTAATTGTGAATTAGTATTTTTATCTTTTGGGGAAAATGATAATAAAGTTAAAAGACTCCTATTTTAAATACTAGTGTTTCCAAGTTTATTACAGGAAAATATAGTGTCTTAAAAAATCCTTTCATAGATCCCTGGTTTTATTGCTCTGAGTTGGTGCTCTGTAATGATAGCTGGTCAGAACCCCAAGGTACCCTGGCAAGTGTCAGAGAAAATCTTCTTGTTCCATTTTTGTTTAAATAAGATTGGAATTCACCAAGGAAACTGGTGAACCATTTTTAATAAGGCCATGAATATGAGTAAAAATAATTGTGCAGTCTTTTTTGAGTACTGATTATAGTTAAAATGACAGGCACAATTCAAAGTAAATATATTTTAAATAAAATCAGAACTGTACTTAATTGAAAATTCCAATAATGTTAAATCTCAGGGTTCCTTAAAATTTCTTCAGGTGACAATGACTATCTTTTATTTAACATTTCTGTGACTTATTTCCCCCCCCATTCTTCATAATTCCTAAGTGCTTTTATGTAAATATTTGGATTAGAATTGTTTTTAGGAATTCTTTACCATGACAGCACATAATAAATTAACAAAATGACAAGGGCGTGTTGGGGATATATGGAAGATGCAAAGATGAAACAATAAAATTTTTAGTCAAAACTTTCTTTGGAGTAACATAAACAATATTCTTTATCAAAATATTCAAAACTGTCAAAAGTGTGGAGGTTTTATACATTGAAAACTGCAAAACATTGCTCAGAGAAAATAAAGAAGGCTTAGACGAAGTGACATGGTATGTTCATGGGTTCATGGACTGTGAAATACAGTATTATTAAGCAGTTACTTCTTCCTCAATTGATCTGTACATTCAATGACATCCATAAAAATCCCTGCAGGCTTTGTAGAAATTAACAAGCAGATTCTAAAATTAACAGAGAAAAGCCAAAGATGTAGAAGAATTTGAAAGAGTAAAGTTGGTGTACTTATAGTACCTGACTTAAAGACCTAGCAGAAAATAACAGTGACTGATTGTGTGGTATTGGTATCAACATAGAGAGATAAAAGGAAACGAGCAGAAAGCACAGAATATGTGCGTGTGTGTTGACACACACAGTCAACTGATTTTTTTTTTTTTTTTTGCAATGATAGGTAATTTGGTGAAGAAAGAAAGTATTTTTAACAATATTCCTGGAACAATTGGATGTATATACAAACTTTAATTTATGCCTTAACATATGTGCAGAAATTAACTCAATACTTATTACAGACCTAAATCTATAAAGCCAGCAGAACAAGATCCTTCCAACTTGGATTAGGCAAAGACTTCTTGGATAAGTCAACAAAAGCACAATCCATAAAAGGGAAAAAACTTTTTCACAATTAAGGACTTTTGGTCTTTGAAAGATAATATTAAGTGAATTAAAAACTCAAGCCACATACTGGGGAAAAAAACTGCAAATTACTGACAAACCACTTTCATTTATAATATGTAAATAAATCTCAAATCTCGGTAAAAAACAAAATACGTTAATTTTGAAAATGGACAAAAATTTGAAAGAAGGGGCTTTGCTGGTGGTCCAATAGCTAAGACTCCACACTCCCTAGGCAGGGGCCCAGGTTCAATCCCTGGTCAGGGAACTCGATCCCACATGCCACAACTAACAGTTTGCAGGCTGCAACTAAAGATTCCACATACCTCAACTAAAGATCCTGCATGCTGCAACTAAGGCCCAGCACATTTAGCTAAATAAATCAAAAAATAAATTAAAAATCTGAAAGGATACTTCACTAAAAGATACAAGGATACTAAATGAGCACATGAAAAACACTCAACACCAATGGTCATTAGAAAAATATAAGTTAAAACCACTACATTTCAATACACACTTATTAAAAAGTCCAAAACTAAAGGGACTCACAATCTCAAATGTTGGTGAGAATGTGGAACAGCTAGTGGAAATATAAATAGTACAACCACATTGGAAAAAATGCTTTAACTTTTATATAAAGTTTAATCCATGCCATATGACAAAACTTTCCACTCCTCTCATTCCACACCAAAAAGAACTGAAAATATACATCCAGAAGGAAGGAAATAATAAAGATTAGAGAGGAAATACATACAAGAGATAAAAAAGCAATATAAAAAGTGACAACAGAATGGGAAAGACTAGAGATCACTTCAAGAAAATTAGAGACACCAAGGGAACATTTCGTGTAAAGATGGGCTCAATAAAGGATAGAAATGGCAGGGATCTAATCGAAGCAGAAGAGATTAAGAAGAGGTGGCAAGGATATACAGAACTTCACAAAAAAGGTTTAAATGACCTGAAGAACCACAATGATGTGGTCACTCACCTAGGATCGGACATCCTGGAGTGTGAAGTCAAGTAGGCCTTAGGAAGCATTACTACAAACAAAGCTAATGAAGGTGATGGAATTCCAGCTGAGCTATTTCAAATCCTAAAAGATGAAGCTGTGAAAGTGGCGCACTCAACTTGCCAGCAAATTTGGAAAATTCAGCAATGGCCACAGAACTGGAAAAGGTCAGTTTTCATTCCAATTCCAAAGAAAGGCAATGCCAAAGAATGTTCAAACTGCCATAAAGTTGTGCTCTTTTCACATGCTAGCAAGGTAATGTTCAAAATCCTTCAAGCTGGGCTTCAGCAATACAAGAACTGAGAAATTCCAGATATAAAAGCTGGACTTATAAAAGGCAGAAGAACAAGAGATCAAATTGCCAACATCCATTGGATCATAGTAAAAGCAAGAAAATTGCAGAAAAATATCTACTTCTGCTTCACTGACTATGCTAAAGCCTTTGTGTGGATCATAACAAACTGGAAATTTCTTAAGGGATGAGAATACCAGACCGCCTTACCTGCCTCCTGAGAAACTTGTATGCAGATCAAGAAGCAACAGTTAGAGCCAGACATGGAACAATGAGCTGGTTCCAAATTGAGAAAGGAGTATGTCAAGGCTCTATACTGTCATACTGTGTACTTATTTAACTATACGCAGTGTACGTCATATGAAATACCAGGCTGGATGAAACACAAGCTGGAATCAAGGTTGCCAGAAGAAATATCAACAACCTCAGATTCGCAGATCATACCACCCTAATGGCAAAAACAGAAGATGAATTAAAGAGCTTCTTGATGAGGTAAGGATCATGAAGGTGTCATGAGTGAAAAAGCTGCCTTAAAACTCAACATTCAAAAAAATAAGGTCATGGCATCTGGTCCTATCACCTCATGGCAAATAGATGGGGAAACAATAGAAACAGCGGCAGATTTTATTTTCTTGGCCTCCCAAATCACTGCAGATGGTGACAGCAGCCATGAAATTAAAAGACACTTGCTCCTTGGAAGAAAAGCTATGACAAATCTAGATAGTGTATTAAAAAGCAGAGACATCACTTTGCCGACAAAGGTCCGTATAGTCAAAGCTATGGTAGCTGAGTGCCGATGAATTGATGCTTTTGAACTGTGGTGTTGGAGAAGACTCTTGAGAGTCCCTTGGACTGCAAGGAGATCCAACCAGTCAATCCTAAAGGAATCAGTCCTGAATATTCTTTGGAAGGACTGATGCTGAAGTTAAAGCTCCAATACTTTGGCCACCTGATGTGAAGAGCTGACTCATTGGAAAAGACCCCGATGTTAGGAACGATTGAGGGCAGGAGGAGAAACGAGCAACAGATGATGAGATGGTTGGATGGCATCATCAACTCAATGGATATGAATTTGAGCAAACTCCAGGAGATAGTGAAGGACAAGGAATCCCAGTATGCTGCAGTTCATGGGGGTAGCAAAGAGTCTTAGACTACTTGGCGACTAAACAACAACTACACCAGCAAGAAAACACTCCTGGAAAATAGACATTATGAGAGAAATAGGAGGAAAAAAAAAAGAAATGGAGTTAAAACCAGAAAGTTAGAATTAACAGAAAAAGCATATTAAACTGACTGAACAACAACAGAAAAACAGCCCAAGAGCTGGTTCTTTCAAAGTATAAACAAAATTGATAAACCCCTGGTCAGACTCACCAAGAAGAAGAGAGAGAGAAAATCCAAATTAGCAAAATAAAATAAAAAGAAATAAATAAATAAACAAAATAAAAAGTGAGAAAAAAACAATTAAAAGTGCACATACTGTATGGTTCCATTTATATAAAATTCTAGAAAATGTAAATGAACCTGCAGTGACAGGAAGAGGTAAATGTTTACCTGGTGATGGTGTAACGTACGTGAGCAAGAGGGGAAAGAGGTATTACAAAGGAGTTTGAGGGAAAATTTGAGGATGAAGGATAGTTTCAGTTTTGGCTGTTTCATAGGCATATACATATGTCAAAACTACTCAAGTCGTACACCTTAAATAGTCATTTATACACTTAAGCATGTACAACCTGTATACCCTAAACATGTTTTCATAAACAAATTCTATAAATCATACATTTTAAATATGTCAAACATCCTGTTTTAAAAAGTCTTAGCCATGTTCCCAAATCTTAAGTCACATTTTGAAAAAAATGTTTAAGAAGAAAAACAATTATTTATATTAGAAAGGTTAGATACATTCAATACGTATTTCTTTAGTACCAATGAAATGACAGATATGGTTCTAGATTCTGGAGATGCTTCAGTGAACAAAATAAATATTGTCTCTTGTTTGGAGCTTAATTCTGATAGGAGAGATTAACAATAATGAATGAAAAATATATCATTTAATGCCACACAGGATTAACTTCTATGAAAGAGATGCCAGTGTAAGGAGATCAAGGTGAAGGGCATAGAACTACTATGTTAGGAAAGGAGATCAAAGAAAGGCTACCTAGAGATGGGACATTTAAACACAGAGAAGAGCCATTCAGGCAGAAGAATCCCCCAGTACAAAAGCCCAAAGAAAGGAAAATGTTATGTTAGAGGAAGAGCAAAGAGGCTCATGTGGATGGGCAAAGAATCAGAGGAGATGATTTGGGACAAGAAATCAGGGCAGAGAAGTAATCAGAGCTTCATTATGAAGGCCTTGTAGACTTTGGGATTGTTTTCCACATGTGATTGGAAACCACTGGGATACTGTAAGGAGCAAAGTCACAGGCATCATATTCATGAGTATAAAAACATATTTTGTCCAAGTCTTGCTCATAGACTATACAAGGGCAGTAGAAGCCAGAGGCAGTGGCTTGGACTGCAGTGGAAGTGACCAAGTAGGGGAAAGTAGTCAGGTTCAGAGGATACTTTGAAGGCAGAGCTGACCTCCTGTGCCTGTAGTCTGAATGTGGAATGTGAAAGTCAAGGTAATTCCCAGGTTTGGGGTCTGAATAGCTGATGAATGGAGGGGCCATATTTCAGAAATGGGAACATCAGGAAAGAATAGTTTAAGGGAGAGAAACTAAACTCTTTTTAGGTTTGGCTGTTTACCTGTCAAGTTTGAGATAACCATTAAACATCCAGGGGGAAATGTCAAATAAACAGTGGGAAATAAAACTCTAGAGTCCAAGTGAAAGATGAGAGCTAGAAATATAATTTGAGAGTCATGAGCATATAGAAGATATTTAAAGCCAGTATCACTGGATCAGGTCAAGTAGTTAATGCATGTTTACAGAAAAGGCCAAAGACTGAACCCTGAAGTGTATCCAAATTGCTTCTATTTAAGGACAGATTTTCTCAATGTGTCTGTTATACAGAATTTTTCATTTTGTTTTATTCTGCTATAGGATTGTAGACATAGAAATAAAGAGGTGATAGGAAGGGCTATAAGGCAGGTCCTGGACCTAAGCCGTCTAACCCTGCATCTGCTGGAAACTAGACCCACGGCTGTGAGCTATATGACTTCCCTCCCTTGGCCTTTAGTTTCACCAACTATAAATTAAAATAATAAAGCTTATTGACTGAACAGGAGGAATAGAGAAAAGAGTAAAACTAACATTAAGATTTAGAGATTCACTGGTTCTCTGGCAGGAAAGCTACTAGTTTGGGAAAGAAGATTTAGCTACATTGAACTTGACCTGTGTCATCAGTAAGGACCACTAAATCTTTTGCAGCTGTTCTGTGTAGTACTGGCTTTCTTTCTTCCGGTTGCTTTTCACTTAAATTCATAGTTCTATAACTTAGGAATGGTTTGACTTCAAAAACCAGAAACTCTGTGCAACTAGCTTGAGCAGAAAGAGAATGTGTTGAAAGGTTCAGGGTATCTCGCAAAGCTCAAGGGCAGGAAGTGCTTCCAGGTCTCCTGAGAGAAACAGGAAGGGGAAGGCTGTCAGTCTTTGTGAGCCTGTGTGCTTACTTGCTCAGTCCTGTCTGACCCTTTGTGACCCCATGAACTGCCACCCGCCAGGCTCCTCTGTCCATGGGGATTTTCCAGGAAAGAATACTGAAGCAGTTGCCATGCCCTCCTCTAGAGGATGGCCCCAGCCCAGGGATCCAAGCCAAGTCTCCTGCATGGCAGATTCATTACCATCTGAGCCACCGGGGAAGTCCAGGAATACTGGAGTGGATATCCCATCCCTTCTCCAGGGGATCTTCCCAACCGAGGAATCCAACCAGGGTCTTCTGCATTGCAGAAGGATTCTTTACCCACTGGGCTGCCAGGGAAGCCCAGTCGTTCTTCTTCTCTAATTTCTGACCTGACTTCACCAAGTACCAAAATCCCTGAAATATGTGAATTTACAAGTCCAGTTTCCACAGATAGTTGACTTAGTCTCTATATGTCTCCGATCCAGGAGAGTGAACTTAATTGGCTCTGCCCGGCTTCTCCTCCAATATTTTGTCAGTGAGTTGCCATCCCTGGTCTAGTTAGCTGTGAATAGGTTTATGTATGCAGGAGTAGGTTTATGTATATAGTATGAACATACAAGAAGGGTTCTAGCCTTCAGATTGAGAGCTTCTGATGACATCTCATAAAAGAAGAAAGAAGCTACCCCTGAATGGCTTTAATTGAAAGAAAGGAAGAAAGTAAGAAAAAAATATAGGAAAGGAGGGAGGGAGGGAGGGAGGGAGGAAAGAAAGGACTATTCTAAATTATCATATTTATCTTTAATTATTCTGATCCACCTTGCTTACCACACCTACACATATTCAAATGTTATCATGTAACAGCAAATGTACAAGTAATATAAATATGATGTATATTTTCTAAAACATAAAGCAAAATGTTTTTAATGTTTTGTTTGGGGCACATAATTTTTTGATTGTTAAAGCCTTTCATTAGTACATTTTACATGTGGTAAAATCAGTAAGGACATATTTTAAATCTTATTTTCTCACAAACACAACTAATACAAATTCCCCATAGAACTAAAAGAGAATTTTGACTGCAAGGCCAAGAAGCCTTTAAAAAACATCTCTTCCTAGCTTTTGGATGAATTTCTAACACATTAAATCTTTCTATCTATATTAGATAAGTAGAAGACATTAATTTTTCTTCAAAAGTATTAACTACCACTTTATGGCCTTTAAAATTTTTCGGGAACAGCAAGGAGGGTTCAAATTTACAAGACTAGGAAAATCAATTCAAGGTAAATTCTTTACTTTGTTCTATATGCATTCAAAGTCCATGCTGATTTCACAGTGCTGATCATTTTTCATTCGTCCAATAAAAATAATAGATATACATTTGAGTTACTCTTAAAGAACTATTTGTTGCTATCTTCAGAGTGTTGAAATATAAAGTCTGGTACAAGTGCAACGTTAATGAACTTGGACAGAAAACGATCTCCTCCCATCTCTTTAATTTCCCTTCTTGGTGGGCTCTTTCCCCTCCTCCTACTTCCCTCACAGTGGTAATATCCAAAGAATTAGTCCTTTAAACTCTGCTTAAAGATTCCACACAAACTTCGTACTTTAACAACTATTTTTTATTTATTCATTTATTCATTCAACTAAAGCTATAAACATCTACTATTTGTAAGGTGCTATCCCACATGCTCTGAAAATTTGCAAATCAATTAGTACTGTGAGTCATTGTCTTCTAGGATCTTACAGCTCCCAGGTAAAACAGAACTCGCATATAAGTAAGTATAACAGAAAATAGAAAAAAATACTGTAAGAGAACAAATATATATAATGTAATAGACTAAGTAAATATGAAATCACACAACCCAAACATAACTGAAAATCTAACTAGTTTCTTCACAATTCTTCAATAATTACTAATTTATTTTGATTATAAACTTTGAAGAGCCTTTCCAAACTATTACCAGAATTTCTAACAATAATGGTAACATCAGCTAGCAATTATTGGTATTCACCAAGTTTACAGATAATATAATATCATTTCACAGATAATAAAAGTGAGATACTTTGTCGTAAAAAAGAATAAAATTTTGCCAATTGCGACAACATGGATGGACCTGGAGCATATTATGCTTAGCCAAATAAGTAAAACAGAGGAAGACAAATGCTGTGTGTTTTCACTTATATGTAGAATCTTAAAAATGAACAAATAAAAGAGAAATAGACTCACAACTAGTAGTTTTCATAGAGAAAAGGGGCTGGGGGAAGGGTGAAATAGATGAAGGGGGTTGAGTTACAAACTACAAATAGGTCACAAGGCATAATGTAAGTATTTTATAATAACTTTGTATGGTGTGAAAGTGAAAGTTGTGTCCAACTCTTTGCAACCCCATGAACTAACTATACAGTCTATGGAATTCTTCACCAGAGCATGGGAGTAGGGAGTCTTTCCATGTTGTACAGTGTATAAAAAAATAACAAATCACTCTTTTGTACACCTGAAACTAACATAATATTTGAAGTTAGCTGTACTTGAATTTTTCAAAAGTGAAATACACAGGGTTACACCCAGGGTTACATAAACAATGAGTTACAGAATCAGGATACTGCTTGACACCAAAGCCCAAACCCTTAGCCACTATGTTTTACTGTTTACAGCCCATAAACTCACCTTTACTTAATGTTATTCTCCACCAGTAAACTAATTTCATATTTTCCTGCAAAAATTGAAATGACCTGATAAGAGCTCCTTTGATATCAGATGTTTTCACCTCAACATTTGTCTATATTTCTATCTCACCTCTCTTTTTATAAGGCAGTGTTTTATTTGCTTTTTGTATGCTTGTCCCCCTTTCCTTGGGCCTTTTCCTCACTCAAATTTCCCTCCATGAAGCGTTTCCTGACCTTCACATATGTTAATAATCCTTTATTCTGCACTCCCCTAGCACTGTCTCATATTATTCACTATTTTTATAACAATTTTTCCCCATGATGTACTGTATACTCTTAGAGGAAATGAAAAATTCATTGACATTTCTTTCTCCTTTGCATCTAAGGATACAAAGAAGTCACTGTAAAAATATTTACCTATGAATTTTTATGGTTTAAAATGTAAATCTTTTAATCTAAGTTATGGCTTAATATCCAAATTGCTTGGTTATCTTTAAAATCAAGAATTTAAGACTTTAAATGTTGGTTTGGAGAATTCATCTGGCCTATCCATTTTTCATATTTTAAAATTCTAATATTTAGCTTTTCTTTCATCAGGAAATTTTTCCTCAATTTTGTATCTTAAGTGAAACATACTGACTGGTGATTAAGGATGAGTGAAGAATAACTTTTTGTTTATATGACTTCTAAGTTATAAGGCTGTTCTCCATGAAGCCTACAAAATTACTTTAAGTATCAATATTAATCAAACTTTTTATTTAGTGCATACCATCGCTTCAACAACAAAGGTCCATATAGTCAAAGCTGTGATTTTTCCAGTAGTCATATATGGATGTGAGAGTTGGACCATAAAGAAGGCTGAGCAATGAAGAACTGATGCTGTCAAATTGTGGTGCTGGAGAAGACTCTTGAGAGTCCCTTGGAAATCAAACCAGTCAATTCTAAAGGAAACCAAGCCTGACTATTCTCCATGATTCTTGGGCTTGCCTTGTGGTTCAGCTGGTAAAGAATCTGCCTGCAATGCAGGAGACCTGGGTTCAATCCCTGGGTGGGGAAGATCCCCTGGAGAAGGTAAAGGCTACCCACTCCAGTATTCTGGCCTGGAGACTTCCATGGACTATATCGTCCATGGGGTCACAAAGAGTTGGACATGGCCTTCACTTTCACATCCATCAGAAGGACTGATGCTAAAGCTCCAATACTTTGGCTACCTGATGCAAAGAGCCAACTCACTGGAAAAGACCCTGATGCTGGGAAAGATTGAGGGCAAGAGGAGAAGGGGGCAACAGAGGATGAGATGTTTGGATGGCATCACAGAGCCAATGCACATGAGTCTGAGAAAACTCTGGGAGATAGTAAAGGACAGGGGAGCCCAGTCTGCTTCAGTCCATGGGATCGCTGAGTTGGATGTGACTTAGCGACTGAACAACAAATACCAATTCTTGAAAGTATTTTGATCTTTACAAAATTCATGAGATTTGTTTTGATAGTTACTTTAGAACCACTTCTTTTTTGCTAATATTTCTTTGGAAATTTTATTTTCGAAACCAACATATTTATTTTTTTCTTGGGGCCCTCTTCAAGTCATATAGTGAAAGTGAAATTTGCTCAGTTGTGTCTGACTTTGTGACCCCATGGACTATACAGTCCATCTAATTCTCTAGGCCAGAATACTGGAGTGAGTAGCCTTTCCCTCCTCCAGGGATCTTCCCAACCCAGGGATCAAACCCAGGTCTCCCACATTGCAGGTGGATTCTTTACGCAGACCCTTTTACTGAAAGCCTAAGAAAGAAGACTAAAACTGATCAAGAAAAGCAAGCACTTGGGGTATGTTTTATTCACACTTCAGTCTTTCAAATCATGGCATTTGCTCATAAAACACACAGAAGTACAGGGTTTTAATGAAAAGTAATATTTTGGCTTTCTACTTATCTCTTATTTAACTTAAATATTCTGAATTTTAACAATAAAAAATTTAAATGGCAGAACGTTTAGGATACAAACTACAATTTTTACAAAATTTGCCATCCAGGTAATGAACATCTTGCATATACTGTTTTGTTATATTCTAAACTCTAAAGTTATTAAATTAAATTAAATTTAATTTAATTTCTAAATTAAATTCTAAACTCTAGTTATTTATTGCATATGCTTTATAAAAATTATTTTGCTAACTCTGAAAACTAAATGCCCTTAACCTAACCAAAGAGAGCATAGGAAATTGTGGTTTCCTTATGAATGTATGCTTTTTTTCCCGGGGAAGGACTTATTCCTTGTTAGTGAGGGAGGCTGAATGAGGTAAACATGAATAATCAGATTGCTGGAAATAGGTTCTAACGGCTGGTACAAAGTAAACAAACTGTAGATATTGAAAAAGTACAGGTTTTCAGTCTCTTTGTTTTTTTTTTTTTTTTTTTTTTCAAAATGTCTGGCTCCTGCGTTCTTTATTCAGATGGGCTTACACCTGGCAGAGAAGTTCTTTGGCTCTATTTTTCGGGATATCTGTAGGAAATGAGTTTAGAAACTTGACAGGAACAGCTTGAGGTATTTGATGAATAATAGAGAACTTCCTTCATTCAAGTGTCTGACTAGGGTAGAATGAGAAGTATTAGGAACTTGGAAAAAAGGAAAGATTGATTCAAAAATAATACATAGCTCTAACCCACTGGCATATACAGTTCTTTCTAAAGCACTGTAGACAGATCACATGAGAAAAGAGCTTAAATTAGGTTTCCTTAAGGCTTATTTGGACTGTCTCTCTTGTTGTTTGTTACTTGCTGCTTGCTTCATTCCATCAAAAGTAAAAACATATAAAGGGAAACAAAAATCCTGCAGAGAAAGTACCACTGTTTTAAAGGTATATTTCTTACGTATGCGAGATGCTATTCATATTGCATCCTCACCCTATGAAATGATTCCTTCATTTCTTCAATTCTCATAAAGAACCAGTCTTATTTAACAACGCTGTGATAGTATAACAAAGGTTTTAAAATGTATAGGATGCTTTCTGCTCATTTATATATAAAAATTATCTAGCACATGCTTAGAATGGCTTGACTCAAATTACTTTTATCCAGTGTTCTGTATGTGGGCTTCACAAGCACTGAAAGAATTTTTAAACTCCAGCTCACATTCAAAAGGAATGAAGAAATTGACCCTAAAGAATAAAAGGGAAATAAGTTTGGGCTAATTCAGCTGAACTTTAATTCTATCATTTAAAAAAGGAGACTGTTTGATTAGGTAAACTGTAAAATGTCTTTGATTCTAATAGTTTTTGTATCTAAATTTATTTTTATGCATAAAATTTTCTTTTACTCATTTTATTTTTCATTTAAGCCATAAGTTTTTTTGGTTTTCACTTGGTGTCAGACAGTTTGTATTATCTATCATTCCAGATTCATCTCTCTGAGGTAGATACTGGCTAACCAAAAACCCAGAGATTTAATAGAATTCAGAATATGAGACACAGTATAATTTATGATCTTATTTGTAGTACACAGGGTGGAGATTAATTTTTTAGCTTATATTTTCAGAATTATTTGCAGTTAAATCCAGTGGACACTTTTCAGTCTTTATTTCACTTAAATTCTGAACAACTGTCAACATAACCCCACCCTTATTTTTTAAAATGCTTGTATATATGTGTATACATTTTTTTTTTTCCTGAAACCAGCCTCTTGGCTTTTCTTCTCTTGCTCCACTATTCCTTCAAGTCTCTATTTCCTGCTGCTCATCCACTTTGGGCTTCCCTGGTAGCTCAGTTGGTAAAGAATCTGCCTGCAATGCAGGAGACCCAGGTTCAATTCCTGGGTCAGGAAGATCCTCTGGAGAAGGGATAGGCTACCTACTCCAGTATTCTTGGGCTTCCCTTCTGGCTCAGCTGGTAAAGAATCTGCCTGCAATACAGGAGACCTGGGTTTGATCCCTGGGTTGGGAAGGTCCCCTGGAAAAGGGAAAGGCTACCCACTCCAGTATTCTGGCCTGGAGAATTCCATGGAATGTAAAGTCCATGGGGTCACAAAGAGTCAGACACAACTGAGTGATTTTCACTTTCATCCACTTTTTGGTGTTCTACCCTAAGTTTGGTGTTCTACCCTGTGCCCAAGGGTTCAATAATCAAATATTAATATCAATATATGCCTAAATCAATGTCCCAACCCAAACTCTCTGTTGAGACCCAAACTAGTATATACAATTGCCTGTGCATGCCCCTGTTGGACTGTTTCAGAAGCACAAAACACGGCATGTATAAAAAACCATGCCCCACCACCCCAGCCATGCTTCTTTGTGAATTTCACCACCCACCAATCAGCCTCTACATCATCAAAAACACTAACTTCTCCTTCAAATCTACATTAAGCAATAACCATGTACAATCAATTTTATTTTCAGAGGCACGACTTGAAACTCTTTTTCCTCCCAAATCTACTCTCACCCCTGGATCCAAACAATCCTTCTCTTTCAACTGCATCTTGTTCTCAGTCTTACCCCTATGAAATCCATTCCTTACCCCTCACTCTCACCTCCTCGCAGACAGAATGAATCTACCAAAATGCAAATGTGATCATATTGCTCTCTTACTTAAACCCCATTTCGTTGTCTCCCATTAACATTAGAATAAACCTGAACTCATTAACAAGACTCATAAAACCCTTCGTTACTTGACATTCACTTATCCTCTGGCTTCTCTCACTCCCCTCTTCCTGCCTCTAACTTAAGGTCATAGCCACAATGAATTTTTTTTCAATTCCCAAAATGCGTCATCCCTTTCTTGTCTCTGAAGGCTTTTGTGTAGGCTGTTTCTTCTGCCTAGAAAACAATCTTTTTCTTCCTTTTCAACTCTCAGTTGAGGCAGAAAATAATTGTCCTTAAAGTAGTTGGGGTAATTTCTAGGTGCAAAGCTTATTCTAAAGCATTTTACATATATTAACTTCTTTAATTCTCATAACAGCTCTATTTGTTATTATTATCTCTATTTGACAATGAGAAATGTTAAAAATAAATAAATAAATAAAAAAGCAGTGAAGTTAAGGAACTGTCCAAATCAGAAAGGCAGTAACTGGCAGACCCAATGATCCTGAGCATTCTGCTCAAGCCATCTTCCCCATTAAGACCAGTGCTGTCCCTGTCCCACCGCCCTCAAACCCAGACAGGCTTGTTGCGCCTGACATGCCTCTGACATCCTGTCACCTGCCCCCACTCCCAAAGCACTAGCATTTTAAGTCACTGCCTTTGAACTATCCTTCCTGCCAGGCTATATACTTCTCAAGGGCAGGCACTGCATTTATTAAAGGAATGGATAATGAATGAGCAAAAGAGAACCATTAACTTTCTCCCTCCGTTTGGCATTTGTTAAAGATTCCTGGGACTTCAGGCAAAGGTTTTATCTGTATTTCCAGTGCTTCCTTCTCACAATTTGTGAAATTAGAATTATGTAGGCATTTCCTCCTAAAAATAGCCAATTCATAATCATGTGTATACTTCACAATTCAACACATTCACCTCAACAGTTCCAACGAGTTACAAATGGTCTCCCTGTCTTTTCTCACTGTACACCTGGCGATGCTTGTACATCGGCCAGTGTCTATCAGAGGCAGAATTACCCTTTTTAACAAGCAGCTGGTGCCGCTACAGTGGGAAGCCTGGGTTTTCTTCCATCTTCTATGCTGCACACTTATCATTTGCCCTAGAATGCATTTTCTCATAAACCAATATTTTTAAAGTATGTTAGCATCTCTGACCTGTCCCAAACATACATATTTACTTGATCCAAATATGGAAACTGCTAAAATGAATTGGCCAAATATCTTTTAAATGAAGAGTTTCACATATCAGATAATTTTTGTATTCTCTTGGGAACCTAACGTACACCTTTAGTATTTTTTCATCTGGCAAAATTAAACAATATCAACCATGGGTTTAGAAATGGATTCATAGAACATAATCTTATTGTGAATTGAGATTTGTTTGCAACAGCCTTCAAAGTACGGGTGCCCACAATTTTTTTTTTAAAGCCCATGGAAAAGAATAAATAAGTTGTGATTTATGTGATTACCAAGATAGAATAAGACGGGTATGCATTAGAAATCACATAAGTTTTGGAGCTAGGGTGAACAATCCCCACGAGACTTTAGATAAGTTATTCAGCCTCCTGATTATTACATCTTTTTCTATTAACATCAATACTGTCTGTCTCATAAAGTTTTATTATGCAAGCTTTTTTTTCACAGTAAAATTTATGCAATAGTAAAATGATTACTATAGGGAACTTCTATTTCACAATGAAAATATGGCAGTCCCTCCCTGGACATACTCATTTTATACATTCACTCATTTATTCCTCACAGCAGCTCTATGATACATGATATACTATTATCCCCATTTTATAGATGAAGAAATGTAGAGAAGTTACTAAATGGTGGGACTTCTGTCTAAAACCCAGAATGTCTGACTTGAAATTTACTGTACTCTGCATTGCTGATTATAAAATATATTAGCCTTGTGAAAATGAAAGTGTTAAGTCACTCAGTGGTGTCCGACTCTTGCAACCACATGGACTACAGCCCACCAGGCTCCTCTGTCCATGGGATTCACCAGGCAAGAATACTGGAGTGGGTTGTCATTCCCTTCTCCAGGAGATCTTCCCAACCCAGGGATCAAACCCAGGTCTCCCGTATTGTGGGTAGATTCTTTACTGTCTGAGCCACCAGGGAAACCCTATATTAGCCTTATTAGTGGTAAATGACTAGGATATTTGTAGTCAATACAAAGTTTAAAGTGAGGAACAGGCAACTTAATAAAAACTGACCCTATAGTGATTTTAAATTTACCACCAATATGAAATGGTGAACTAAGAGGGCAGAAGAGATAGAAGGATTTTAAATGCTGTTTCTGTTGTTTACCAAGGCAATAACATCATGTGCTATGTTTGTTGTGCTTAGTCAGTCAGTCATGTCCAACTCTTTGCAACCCCATGGACTATAGCCCACCAGGCTCCTCTGTCCATGAGGTTCTCCAGGCATGAATACTGGAGTGGGTTGCCATGCCCTCCTCCGGGGATCTTCCAAACCCAGGGATAGAACCCAGGTCTCCTACATTGCAGGCAGATTCTTTACCATCTTAGTCACCAGGGTATGAAATACCTGTATTTTTATCTGCAGAAGAAGATTACATCAGAAATTGGATAGTCTGATTATCCTCAGGTTTTTCAAAGAGAAGCAGATGTATTTTATGGAAACAAATTTTAAAAACAATGTAAAGCTTCTAGGGCTCGTATCTTGGATATTGTCATAGTGACAACTTTTCAGCAGACAGTCAAAAATCCAGATAAAATTTTTTTCATTAAAAATTATTGCTTGAAAAGAAACTGGGTTCTTTGCAGTGAATGCTTTTCTGAGGAAGTGTGAAAAAATCATAAGAATGCCATAGAAGATACCAGATTTCTTGCTATTTTTCTCACTAAAAGGTTAAAGATGACGATGATAGTAAAAGGACAAAAGTGATCACCCTGTGAAAACAACTACACATTTTTTTTTACTTTTAAATTAAACTGCCATTTCAAAAATGCTGCTGTCACTTAAACTGAGAAGTAGAGAATTACTATATTCCTGTAAAAGCAGGTGAACCAGATGCATAGGAAAAATAGTTGGCTACAACAAACCTCCCTATGAGGAAAAAAAAATTAACCAGCTGTGTAAATAAAGCATTCTTTCTAAATGTCATTATCTATCTAAAATGCTATTTTCTTTCAGATGACATAATGTATAAGAAATGACTTGGCAAAATACAAAGGATCATACAAATACAACTTATTGGTAATTATTTGGATCTAGTTGGCTTGCTATCACATAGCTTAATAAAAATAAAAGAGAGTATCTCTAGAAAATTATATTAAATCTCAAGTGACCAGAGAGAAAAATTACTCCAAAAGGATTAAATACCATGGAATGTTCTACCATGCTCATAACATCTGTTTAGGACAGTTAAAAAGCCCAACAATAAGGAAATGTACTAGAATAAAATCATTTTAAATATGTGAACCATGAAGAAAGTGTAATTGATCTTGAAAAACTCATATTAAAACACATAGTGAGCTGTGCTTAACTACGAGCTTTGCAATTTAAAAACTGCAATGAGCTCTAATGGTAAACCATGCAAAGAAAACAACAGTGAGGCCGAATGAGTAGTAGAAAATATTAAAGTCAAATGTATGTGAAGAAATATTCTAAATACTCTACATCCTTTATCCTATTAAAATACCAACATCCAAGTTAACTTTTTCTCCTAATTCTGTATATTTCTGTACACAGCAATAGCATTCATCTCAGTATCAACTTGGGAGAAGGCAATGGCACCCCACTCCAGTACTCTTGCCTGGAAAATCCCATGGACAGAGGAGCCTGGTAGGCTGCAGTCCATGGGGTCGCTAAGAGTCGGACACGACTGAGCGACTTCACTTTCACTTTTCACTTTCACGCATTGGAGAAGGAAATGGCAACCCACTCCAATATTCTTGCCTAGAGAATTCCATGGACAAAGGAGCCTGGTGGGCTACAGTCCACGGTGTGGCAAAGAGTCAGACACAACTGAAATGACTTGGCACGCATGCACTGCCATTCTACCTACACTGTCTACTTTGTATTCTGATTTCTTCCCATCAGAAACAGTGATGGGTCCTGGCTAGAGACCACTTCTTTATTCCTTCCTCTTAATGTTATTCTTCATGTTAAGTTTTATATCCTAAAGCACAGTTGCTCACAGTTGCTTGCTCCTGTCTCTTCTCCTGGTTTCCGTTTCCTCTCATCTCCCTTCACCAGTCTACACACCCTCATTTCACCTATCTTTCAGTACTAGTTCTCCTCCCAGGATACAAAACACCTCCTCTCGGGAAACCCTCTTCTCACGGTGCAGCCAACTTTACACACGTTTTTCTAAGCTGACCCATTTGCTCTGGCCCACCTTTCAAAACCCAGTTCTGATGGTTTCTGCTTTCTGGGAAGTCATTCCTGGCTATTTCGAGCCCTCAATCATCTCTGGCTTCTCCCAGATCCTCTAAGACATCATCTTCTCTTGCTTGTTACAGGTTCATGGAAAGCCCTGTGGACTGGCTACCTAGAATGTAAGCTTATGAGTAAATGACTCCATAATTCTTAGCACCCTGGAATGTATAAGGTGTTCAGTGAAGGAGTGGGAAAGGAGAAGAAGGAAGGGGGAAGGGGTGGACAATACCATCCTCTGGCTCCAACAACCAAAGTTTCTTTTCTAATCCATACATTAATGTATCAGTAAAGTGAACACTGGCTTATTTTAACAAAAAACAGCAAACACCTTGAAAATATTATTCCGTTCCAACATAGCATACATATACTCCAGAAAGAAAACCATCCCTTGTGGTAAACAATCTGCAAGCCTTTCTCCCTAATTACATTCATCTGGAAGAAAAAAAAACTTTAATTCTTTTTTATTCCTATATATTTTGTATGGCATGGCATCAGAAAGAACTAACATTTTCTGAATGTTTTACTATTATGAAGCTTTTTGATTCAGTTTTTGTCTGAGGTGAAGTAGAAATTTTAAAACTCTTTTTTCATGAATCTATTAACACGCTAGACAGACTGTATCATTAGGCATCCAGTTCTATTTAGGGAACTAAGACACCTCCTGGAGAGAGAATTTGAAGTTCTGTTCATCTCTATACTCTCTGATCAAATCTATATAGTCTTATTCCTAGGAAGATCCCTTCTCTAGACAGAATCACCAGAAGACTATGTACCTGAGCTTTATTTCTGATGTTCCAGTTGAAGCCAAAAAACATTGACAATGAAGACTTTCAACAGTAAAACATTCATAATTTATGTGCATATAAATATATATTTATGAATGAATTTTTAAGGATGCTACAGATATTCCTAAAATTTTATATGTGGTAAAGATTAAATCAGTACAAAGATATGAGTAATGAAAAAGAAAAAGAGGTATAAAATAATTTTTAAAGCAGGAAACAAAAGTGTTATAAATGCAATATGTATTATGGGTTATATATTGTCACTTTTAGAACTTTAGTTGGCATTTTCCCAGGGTACTAAAGTACCAAAATAACCCCAATTTATGTTGGATATATATTATTGTATATGCAGTATAATGTGAATTATATATTTGCAAAGTATCTAACCACCTTAATGTGGTATGAATATCAAAAGCACACCAGAGTACCAAGAATGGTATCTACCAAGAATTTTATATATTGATTTAATTAACCATATTCTAACTCTCTCTCCCTTCTAATTCTCTTTACCACACCAACCTGTTATTCTATGCTCATGGCTAGTTTTCATTTTTTAAATTTCATCCTTATAAAAATCTCTATCATTTAAAAGTACATGCATTTTTGGTATACATAAATAGCATTATGCTAGCGATCTCATTCTGCTTCATACCTTTTCTACTCAGTGCTGTTTCTCATACTTATTCATGATGCTCTGAATACATAAAATCTATTGATTCTAAAAATGTCATATTTTTTTTGGAATACATTTTTCAGTTCTTATCTATCCATTCCCCAGTGATAGCCTTTCAGAATGCTTACAATATCTTGCCAGGACAAACAATGCTCCAGTGAATGTTCTCATGCATATATCTCCTGTGGAAGACAGATTCCTAAGATAAACCTCAAGAACCCTTGTATAATCTTCCCTTTGAATATGGGTGGGATCTCAGAACAGGATGGAATTTCACCCCTGTGATTAGATTCCCTTACTTAGCAAAAGGGAAAGGATTTCGAATTTGTAGTTAGGTTCCAAATCAGTTGGTTTTAAGTTAATCAAAGGACAGATTTTCCAGGGTGGGCCTGACTTAATAATGAAAGTCCCTAAAAGAGGAACTTAATCCTTCCTGAAGAGCAATTCTCTTGTTCACTGTGCAGAACCATTCAGCCATAAGTACTCCAGCTGTGAGGGAATGGATTCTGCCAACAACCACATGAGCTTGGAAAAGAACCTCAAGTTTCAGAAGAGACCACAGTCCTAGACAACATCTAAATCACAGCTTTGTCAGACCCTAGGCAAAGGGCCCAGCCAAGCCAAACCTAGACTTCTGACCCACATAAATTGTCAGACAATAAATATGTGTTGTTTGAAACCATCAAGGTATCAGTCACTTGTGCTATGATTATGAAAAACTAATAATATCTTGTTGGACATGTTTGAGAATCTCTTTAGGATACAACTCAAAAGGCAGAATTCCTGGGTCACTAGGTACATATAGTATTTGTTTTGACCATCAGAGTATGAAGGCTTCTATAATTTCAATGTCCTTGCCTATACCTTAATTCTCTCCAACGTAACTGCTGTAAAAATCTATCTCATTGATATTATATTTCTCTTATTACTTATGAGTTTAGGCAAGTTTCATTTGCTTACTTATGTCCTTATCTGGGAAGGTTTCCTTCTATAGTTTTTTTGTTCACATCCTTTGACATATTTCTACAAGGTTAGCTGACTTTGTTATTTTGCAAGAGTTCTTTGCATATTCTAATCTTCATTAGTCTGAGACATTTCAAATATCTTTTTCCCATCCATCATCTATCTATAAACATTTTCATGCTAACCTTTTAGAGTAAATCCTTACTTTTAATGTCAAATCCATTAATATTTTCCTTCAAAGTTTGAAAATTATTATTTTAATAGTGAAGCTTACCATTTGATTACATATCTGTGTAGGACTAATACATGATATCTGTGTAGAACTAATAGGCTTCCCATGTGGCACTAGTGGTAAAGAACCTGCCTGCCAGTGCAGGAGACCTAAGAGACGTGGGTTCAATCCCTGGGTCAGGAAGATCCCCTGGAGGAGGGCATGGCAACCCACTCCAGTATTCTTGCCTGGAGAATCCCATGGACAGAGGAGCCTGGTGGGCTACTGTCCTTAGGGTTGCAAAGAGTTGGACACAACTGAAGTGACTTAGCACGCATGCATGAACATGCATAGGACTAACAAGTCTGAGGTCTCACCCATCTAAAAAACATGTAGTGAGAAACAGGAAGGAAACAGGCAGAAGGCAGACACAGGAGGAACACAAAGAGAAAGGCAGAGTGTGGACAGGTTTGGACAGTCTGGATTTGGCATCCAGAAAGCAGCCTTTCAAAACAGGATTATTAAAAGAGGATTTTCTGTTGTTGTTATATTATTGCACCTTTAACACAGCAATGGCTAATTCTGGATGATTTAGAATCAAAAGCCTCTGAAAGCGTAGCAAAAACATCTCTGGAATTTATTCTTATTCATGAGATTGGAAGAAGGAGGCCACTCAGGAAGGAGAAGGAGGAAGAAAAACTCACAACTTCCCAGACTGGGAGTTGCTGGTAAATCAGGCTGGATAAAGATTGGGTAGGTCAGGTGCATGTTCAAGTTTTCCAATTCTACACTTCAAGGCAGAGAAAGGAAGAAACTTTGGCTAAATGATTTAACAATGGGGTGAGAGCAGCCTCCTGCCCTCATTTGCAGTTTGACAGCCCAGGAATGGCTTGCTTTGTGTGTTCACCCATAACTACCTGCTCTACTTCCGGGCAGTAGTTCGTACCACATCGACTTTCCTAGTCCTCTCGGTTCCTTGATGGCATGGTTGAAACCTGGCGTAGCTGAGAGACCTAACTGGAGAGTCAGTGGAGACTGCAACACTGACATGGAGGCTGCAGGACAGACCTCCAGGATGAAACGTGCCTGGGAAGTAGAGCCGGAAACGAGATGAATGACATAAACCAGGGAGCACTGTGGAACCTGAACAGGGAGGGAGGAAGACAGACTGACGACAAGCTTTAGCAACCACTGGCAGATGGAAGAGGCTCAAAAGACCCTGAGGGGGGCTGCAAGGCACCACACTTGAGGACTTCAATCCTTCCCCTGTTAGCTGAGGGCTCATTAGCTACACACACCTCCAATGACACAGGAAAATAATCATACAAAGCACAGGAAGCTCACATCAGATCCAAAAGAAACAGCTCCAGCCCAACAAGACTCTTAGGTCAGTGCTAACTCTGCAGCTTACTCCACTCCTTTCCCACGCTGACTGCTGAGGGCTCAGAAGGAAGACTAGTTTGATGACAGACAAAATAAAAAAAGCAGTTTTCTTTTTTTCCGCTTGCACATCTGCATGGCAGTGTGACTTAAACATTCCACCCCGCTTCATATAAATATGAGGCCAAAAACTATGACCGCTTAGCATTAAAAGCATCTTTGTTTTCATTTAGTTATTTAAAATTAGCTATTCATATGAATGTCTTCTTTCATGATGTCAGTTAAACCACACTTAAGACTCCCAGATGTTTCACCCTATGTTGACAGGTCTGCCCAGTTGCATGCAAGCCATGTGGCTGACGAGCGAAATTTTGCACTTTTTCACTGTATGTTTGATGTGATATAGACTCAGTCCAACACTTAGAGACATCACCACATAATCCAACACAGCTGTGAATCATTTAATGCCGCTCTGGATTCCCCATGACCTCCATTTGTCTTACGATGATCTTCGGTGGAGTGTGACCATGTACTGTAGGAAAACTCAGCTGAAAGCTAACATACTATTAGAATGATCCTATGCCTGGAACTTTGTAAAAATGAGAAGAGTACTCTACTTCATATTCAAAGATATCCACTAAAACTTCACAAGCATGGCCTTAAATTAAAGTGCGCCCTCAGGAGACATTCATCATGGCAAATGTACTATGAAGAGTCACCTCCCAATCTAGTCAGGGAATCCAAGTGAGAAATGGAAACAGATGTAATATATCTAGGCATAGCACCCCACTCGTGCCCAGAAGAGACTATAAATGGCCATATGTATCCCAGAGTCTGTGTCCAGAACGCTGAAAGAGAATCATCACAAAGTCAGAACAGATTTTCTGAAACAGGAATCATTTTCCTTCGGTCTTTGATGTGGGGAAAAAAGTATTCCTGGAAAGTGAGTTTGCTTAGATATGACAAGCTATTGCCATAAAGATGCCAGTTCATAGGAACATCATAAAGTATTATTTCAAATTAAGACATACTTATTTAAAATGCATTTTATATCACAAGATGTTCAGACTTGCTACAGAAGTAATTGTTTGTTCACTTTATCCTGAATTGGCTGAATGAGGACATGGAATAAAGTCTCAATTCCATTATCATATTTAGTTTTCACAGAACATGGTTTCAGCAGAACAAAACACATATGATAGCATCCTCAGGTCTTCTCTTCTGTTAGTCAAAACAAAATACAGTTTTCAGCAGAGAAGTTTTAATCTTGTGATACTTTCATTCATTGCTGTCTTTAGAAAAAATGTCTTTGGATAATTCATTCAAATATAAAATAACTTCAAAAGCGAAAATTAATATATAAAACAGTCTGCCTTAGATCTTGAAAGAAGTCCACTTAAAGTTATTTATCCATAGAATCAAGTCTTTATATATATATATTGGGTTGGTCAAAAAGTTCTTTCAGGTTTTTCCATAAGATCATATGGAAAAGCCCAAACAAACGTTTTGGCTAACTTTCTCTCTATATATATATCTATATTACCTAGGGCATTTGTATCTTACACAATGTAAAATCTGCCTGTGAAATTAATTTTTTAAAATTTACATTATTTTGTCAACTGCTTGTAAGGCAGGTTGAGATTTTTCGTTCAACCCAGGATATAAAGGATAAGAGTCATTCAGGCAGTTGGAAGCGTTAAGTTTAATGTTAAAAGCAAGTCTAGAAAATTCAAGCTGAGGTTCTCATGACCTCCTAACAACCAGAGGAGCCACTGTTCCTAATTGAATATACAGCTGCCTCTCCATATTTGATTAATGACGTGTGCTTGTGTAAACGTCTTTGGCTATGTCATAATTCCTATTTTATGTCAAATCAGATTAACCATTTTCCATGTTTTGTCTCTACATTGAGACTGGTCTACACAAGCCAAAAACAAATTGAAATAGGATGTGCTGGAAATGTTGGGTGCATATCCTTGGATGCTACAAAATTTACTTCACGATGTTCCTTTGCATTTCCAGATTTTCTCCTCTAGAAGGATTCAGCAACTTGGTTCACATGATTACCCACCCAGTCAAAAACTCATAAAGCTCCATGATCCAGTACTCAGAAGTGTTTCTGAATACAGAGCCTCAAAAGACACACACGACAAATCTGCATTGCTTTCTATTTCAGTTATTTCCAGAATAATAATGGATGTAAAACAAAATAAGCCACA
The DNA here is from genome assembly GCF_019320065.1 of Cervus canadensis. NCBI lineage: Eukaryota > Metazoa > Chordata > Mammalia > Artiodactyla > Cervidae > Cervus > Cervus canadensis. The sequence continues at coordinate 20,911,321 of NC_057394.1, read as the reverse complement.
TTCCAGAAGTCTAAAGTCTATATTTAAATATATATTCAGAACACTGCTATTTAAATTTACAGAATTTTGCACATTCTGAGATTTTTAACACTTGGTACAATCAGTTAAAAAGGAGTTTTATTTATTTAGAATCATAAAAGTCAGTATTTTAAGACAATTTCCTTTCAGCCACCCTTGGCATCCTATGAAATAGGGGGAACAATTTAAACATCCAAATATTGCACAAGCTTTTAGATTATGAAATAGTAAAACACTTGAATTTCCCAAATATTAACGGCAAATAATTTTAAAATATGGTTAATCTGTCTTAGGGTAAATTGAGAAAGAGTTATGTCAGAAAAGTAGAACATATTTAACTTGGAGAAAGAAAAAGTGCCTCTTTATTTTTAAATAAGAGTTTTCTGTTTTCGAGCAGTGGTACTTGGCTGTTTCGACGTAGATCTGTTTGATTACAAATCCAAAGAAAATGTTCTGAGAACAGTCTACTTGTTTGCTCTAGGTTTAGGACTTGATGTAAGCCTCATTCGGTTGGTGAAAGCTTACTTTCACAAAGATTTCATGTTCGCAAATAACACCAGGAAATGATCCCAGTGAGAAAATTATACAAAGTCGTATTCATGAGTAGGTTTGGCTTGAATCAGTAGAATGATAAAATTAAACTCCTGTGCCTGTGTATTAGATGTGCAACAGATTTTAATGGCCCCAAATTAGAGGGAATCACCATTTCTTGACTTAAAGAGATCTACCTTAATAAATTGTGAGTCGTTTTGTGCAGCTTTTTAATGTTCAGTTTTTGGTTACTTAGGACATATATATTAGTTTGAGATTATTTATTCTCCAAAAATCTAATTCAAATACCAAGTTTTTGTACCATAATATGTCATTTCAAGATTATTTCCATTTCCAGTCTATGAGCTACATGAGCTCAGAACCCTCCTTTTCCTTTTACTCAAAGAAATGATGAGGGTAATAGTCACTTAAATGCAGGTTAAATTATGAAGTGACTTCAGTAGTTTTTATGTGGAAAAGTCATACAATTATAGAGATGGAGGTTATCGTAATCTGGACTTGAGAAACAAAAACAAAAAAAATTAAAATGAAACTAACTTAAGCAAATAAGGAATTTACTGACCCATGTAATAGAGAAGTCTATGAGTATATCTGACTTCAGACATGTCTGGATCCAGGAGTTTGAATGATGTCATCCAAGTTCTCTCGACAGTGTATTTATTTATAAGATGTGACTGTCTTTGCCTGTTGCTCTCCCTTCCACTGATAAGATGGACAAATGTAGCCTCAGTTAGATACTTGTAGAGCTTATATATAAACATAATTGTGGTTGATTTTTGACACCTGAGGCAGAAAAGCCCTGAATACTCAGTGGAGTATTCTTTGAAACATGTGCCCACTTTTCAAGTAGATAGGCAGCGAAAAATATATGTTATTTACTGAAGTACCTTAGGAACCATCCACTCTATTTATTTTCCAAATGAGAAAATAAGGCCAGAAAAAAGTAACAATGAATGTCACACAATAAGTTAGTCAATAAGTCACACAATAAGTTAGCATAGTTAGACAAAGCTAAAATAAATAATGAACTGATAGCAAAATAAATTCAAAGAGAGATACAAGAAAAAATAATTAGTAAGTATTTATTTACCTTTATTGACATAATACACATGTAATATATAGTGTAGTTAAACAGAGCTCAGTGTGACTGTGAATTATTAAAGATCAACTTGGCATTTGTCTACATCTATTTCTTAAGCAACTACTCTTGTCTCTGGCATTTACTTGGGCATCAAAGAAAGATGTTAGAACTAAAAACTGGAGCAGAAACCACTAACTCAGTGGAATAACTTTCCAATTAATTATATAATGGATCCTGAAGATTAAAGATATTTTATTTGTATTACTAATCTTTTTTTTAACTCCATATTAATGTTCTCTAATGTGCTTCCCTCATAGCTCAGAATCACCTGCCAATGCAAGAGACGTGGATTTGATCCCTGGTAGGGAAGCTCCCCTGGAGATGGAAATGGCAACCCACTCCATCTTGCCTGGATTCTTGCCTGGAAAATCCCAGGGACAGAGGGGCCTGAAGTGCTACTGTCCGTAGGGTCACAGAGTTGGACACCACTGAGCAATGTTGCTATCACAAGTCTGTGAATAAAGTAACTATTTTATATTTTATATATTTATTTTCACCTTACCTGATGTTTATCCATTTACCACAGCTAAGAAGTTCTACATTTTTTAGTTCCTGTTCACCTCTTTTGCCTCTCACCCTCCCCCATGATTTGAGAGACTCAAGACTGTTTCCAGGAATACCTGTAAAACAGCACAATGAGATAGCATTTAACCATGAAGTTGTAGCAACTGAAAAATTAAACTTAAACCTGGATTTGGGTTATTATTAAAAAAAAAATGGATTCTTTTAAACTCTGTAATCTTTGAAAGACAGAGTAGCTATTTAAATTTGAGCTTTCCAGGAGTCAACAGAAAGAGGCAAAGTAGATCACTTACAAGATTCCGAAAAATCTGGTAAAAGCAAACCAATTGCTTAGGAATGACTGTGACTGTACCAAAACCAGAGAGAATTGTTGACGGACACCATCCTCCTAGGAAGTGGTACAACATTCATATCAAGAGCATGATATTTAAGCAGATTTGGCAAAAAGCAAACTGACGTTGAGTCAAAACACTATGATCCAAATACCTGGCCCTCTGATTATCTGGCTAACCTTGGAATCAGTTTTAGAAAACCATCATCAATTCACTCATTCATTCATCCCATGAGAACTTGTTTGGATTTTCTTTATTCTCTTTATTCTGCACACTTCTATAGATAAAAGCTGTCTCTCTATCTTGAACTCGTAGTCTTAGAACTGATACAGTCATGAAACAAGCTTTTGTATAATAAAATGTGGTTAGTATTTTATTTTTGTGATATTTATTGTGAAATATACAGTATTATGGGATATTATGGCAGAAAATGCTACTCTGGTTAAGGAGGTCAGAGACAGTTTCATGGGAGTAGCTATGTCAAAACTGAGACCAAAAAGTACGAGTCAGAATTGAAATTGAAGACAGAGGTAGAAACCTGTTCATACAGAACCTTGTAACGCATAAGGGGTTTGAACTTTATCTGAAGACCAATAAAAACCACTGAAATATGTTAAGTAGCAGGACAGTATAATCTGATTTCAGTTTCTGGTGGCCTTATCTTAGAAGTCAGTCTTCCCAGGTGGCGCTAGAGGTAAAGAATCTGCCTGCCAATGAAGGAGACATAAGAGACGCAGGTTTGATTCCTAGGTTGGGAAGATCCCCTGGAGAAGGACATGACCACCCACTTCAGTTTTCTTGCCTGGAGAATCCCATGGACAGAAAAGCCTGGTGGGCTACAGTCCATGGGGTCATAAAGAGTTAGACATGACTGAAGTGATTTAGCAGCAGAAGCAGCATTTTAGAAGTCAAGAAGAAACTAATGATGGTCTAGATTAGGCTAGTGACAGAGGAGCTGGACAAGGGAGATGGATTAAAGAGACAGAAGGTAAAATTGCCAAGACTCAGTGATTTATTGGAGCAAAGACAGATTTTACTTCCTGGCAGTTGATAGATGAAAAGCAAATTGCCTACTAAGACAAAAAATAGTCATTATTATACTTGCCTTTAATTCACGAAGTAAAGCTGTGTCATCCACATGCAAGATAAGCCTTTCTTTTTCAATTATGGTTTTCTCATTGTATATGCCTAGTTGTGGGGTTGCTGGGTCATATGATAGTTTTATTCCTAGTTTTCTAAAGAATCTCCACAGTTATTTTCTATTTCAGTGGGAGGAAATAAATTATATACATGTTACCCAAACATGTTATTAAATTATAACTCACAAGGTTTTTGAAAAAGAACTGAAGCATACCACTATTACACCCTAATGGGTATTTTATATAATTCCTCCAAAGGCTGTTCCTACTGACCCTGACTCCCAAAATCATATTAAGGGAAAAGTTCTTCACAAGCAACAACAATATATGTATAGAAATTATAAAATTAGTCCCATAATCAACTGCTGTCCCACAGAGTAAAAAGACCAAGGAAAGTACAACAAAAGCTTAATAAATGGATGCCTTTCCTAATAGAATCCTCACACTGTGACAAGGAATATAGCAGGAATAAACAGTTGAATAGCTAAGACTAATTGATGAAAATAAGTTTGAATATTTGGGCACATTCTGGGAAAGTACCTAATAGCTAAGATAAAAAAGAAAATCATACAAACTTTCAGATTAAACAATAGCGTTACTTTCCATGGATAAATTATCAGACTGGTCTCAACTTCCTATCTGTTTCAGTGAAAGATATGACTTTCCAAAATGACATCTGTAGGTTACTGAGAGAAAAGAAATGCACTCCAAGATATATCTAACAAAAACCATATACATGGAAGAATTCAGTGAGCAAGGCTTTTTACTTCCCTAGGAGGTGGAATAGTAAGCCGAGACCACACTGCCAACGAGGAGTGGCAGGTCGTACAAATCATATTAACAAACACAAATCATCTTTTAGAAAACAGCAGAGCACTGTTGAGACACCTGTAATTGGGAGGCTAAGATTTTAGAGTGCAAACAACTTTGGAAAAATGAACTGAATTTATAGGTCAGCTTTGATTTGCAGAACAGGAGTATTTGCCATTAACAGTCAGTTAGCAGACTGAGATCCTAGGCTTTGCACCCACAGAGCTATGCCACTGTGAGGAGAAAAAAACAAAATGGCCAAGTTTTTTCTCAAGGTATTTGCTTAATTCTGAGCCTGGGCAAAACAGACATAGAACCAAAAACCTAAGAATGCTTCCAAAAAGCTATTTATCACACTCAATGATCTTAAGAAGCAAATGCCAGGGTGTAAAACCTATCAGAAAGAAGAGTTGTGGAAATACACAAGCCTCTTTAGAACTCTGGAGGCCTGGGTGAACCAGAGAAAAAAGGGGTCTCAGCAAGGTCATAACCCAAGTTCAACTCAGTCTCTTTCCATCAGTCTTAGCTATTCTATTATTTATCCCTGCTATGTTCCTTGTCACAGTGCAAAAGACTCTATTAGGAATGGCATCCATTTATTAAGCTTTTGTTGCACTTTCCTTGGTCTTTTACTCTGTGGGACAGCAGTTGATTATGGACAATAGTGTTGTTGCTTGTAAAGAACTTTCCCCTTAATATGACTTTGGGAGTCAGGGTCAGTAGGAATGGTTTAAGGTTACTGACCTCAAGTCCATCTCCAGCAGATGGAAGGGGAACCTACTCTACAGATAATAGTATCACCTGGTACCTCTATAACTTTTACACGCAATTCAAGAAAAACTTGGTACACACATGAAAAGATGGAAACATATAAGTTAAATCCAAGAGAAAAAATAGACTGAGCACTGATGATAGTATATATACTATGATACTGACTAGTCACAAGAAAAGCACATATTAATTGTAATGTTCAATTATATGTGAGATTTATATATGTATTTATGTGTCTGTTACATTTAAAATATACTTCAGAGATATAAACCCTGTTAATGAAGCACAGGAATTGCCAGACTAACCAACATTTAACTATGTTATCTTTTATCCATAATCCAAATTCTCCCACTTTATCTTCTCAGTCACTGTCCTCTCTGTAAACTTTTAAACCCCACTTGAGATCTCACTGAATAGGAATATCCACAAACATACATGTCACTCCAAAAGCTTACTATCCTATTAGTTGATTAAAAATTGGTTCATGTGATATTACTGGCATAAATTCAGGGTTTGTTAACACAAATAACCAAGAATGGAGCTTGCATATATGAGCTTGAAAGTGAAAGTCACTCAGTCGTGTCCGACTCTTTGTGACTCCATGGACTATATGGTCCATAGAATTCTCTAGGCCAGAATACTGGAGTGGGTAGCCTTTCTCTTATCCACAGGATCTTCCCAAGCCATATGGGCTTGCATACAGTCTAAATGTTTGCTCTGTTTTGTAGACTTCCAGCTATATTCTTGGCTCACCATTTCTTATGATCAGAATGTCATAACTTAGTTTTCCATTTCAGTGTGTTTGAATTTACAAGTTTCATGTTGGTCCCAAAAGTTTCTCTTTGCTAAATTATACACACCTACTATTATACTCACTTCACACATTTGCTATCTAATGAATACAAAATGGCATGGTATTTATATTTTACAAACAGAAATTGTATGAAGAACCTGCTGCAAATTAACTTATTTTTATTTTACTAATACATTTTCATCTTGATTAGTTGCCCTTATCAGAAATACCTACATTTTATAAGATAAAAGGAGTCTTCAAAAAACTTTTCTGTGTGATAAAGAAAAAAAAACAAATTTGGCATCTTAAGCATTTTTAAGTGTGGTGATGGTGGTCACTTAGTCACTAAGTTGTGTCTGACTCTTGCAACCCCACAGACTATAGCTAGCCCGGCTCCTCTGCCCATGAGATTCTCCAGGCAAGAATACTGGAGCGGGTTGCCATTTCCTTCTCCATTTTTAAGTGTACAGTATAGTAAAAAAATATATATATATATAGAGAGAGAGAGAGAGACACACACACACACATATACATAGTAAAATATATATAGTATATACTATATATACAGTACAAATATATATATGTATATAGCAAAATACATACAGAAGATGAGGTGGTTGGATGGCATCACTGACTGAGTGGAATGAGTTTGAGCAAACTCCAGGAGATGGTGAAGGACAGGGAAGCCTGGCATGCTACAGTCCATAGGCTTGCAAAGAGTCAGACACAACTGAGCGACTGAACAACAATAGTAAAATATATTCATGTTGTTGTGAAGTAGACGTCCAGGCCTTTTTCATTTGGCAAACATGAAACTCAAGAGCTATTAAACAACTCGCCTTTTGCCTCTCCTACCAGGCCCTGGTAACCACCATACTACTTTCTGTATTGATGAATCTATTTTAGATACCTCATATAAGCGACCTTATAGAGAATTTGTCTTTCTTGAATGACTTAATTCACTTAGCATAATGTCCTCAAGGTATATCCATGTTGTAATATATAGAGTTTCCTGTTTTAAGGCTGAATAATATCCCATTCTATGTGTGTATTACTTTATATTATCCACTCATCATTTGTTTTGCTTCTACCTTCTGTAAATAGTGCTGCTATGAAGAACATTGGTATGCTTTGAAATCTTTTAGATATATATCTGGAAGTAGGATTGGTTCAATCATGCAGTAGTTCTAGTTTTACTTTCCTCAGTAACCTCCATACTGCTTTTCATAGCAATTACATCTTTTTCCAATCCCATCAACAGGATGCAAAGGTTCCAATTTCTCCATTTCCTCAACAATTTTTGTTATTTTCTGTTATTTTGATAGTAGTCATCCTAATGAGTATGAGGTGGGATCTCACTGTGGTTTTGATTAGGATTTCCCTCATGATTACTAATGTTGAACATCTTTTCATATGCTTATTAGATAGTTCTATACCACCTTAGAAGAAATATCTGTTCAAGCCCATTGAAAGTGAAAGTCGCTCAGGCGTTTGTGACTCTTTGTGACCCTATGGACGATACAGTCCATGGAATTCTCCAGGGCAGAATATTGGAGTGGGTAGCCATTCCCTTCTCCAGGGGATTCTCCCCACGCAGGGATCAAATCCAGGTCTCCCACGTTGCAGGCGGATTCTTTAGCAGCTGATCCATCAGGGAAGCCCAAGAAAACTGAAGTGGGTAGCCTATCCCTTCTCCAGGGGATCTTCCCAACCCAGGAATGCAGCTAGGGTCTCCTGCATCGCAGGCAAGTTCTTTACCAACTGAGCTATCAGGCAGCCCTTTCAAGCCTTTTGTTCATTCTTTAATTGGGCAATTTGATTTTTTGTTACTCAGTTGTGCGTTTCTTTTTATATTCTAGATATTAACTCCTTACCTGATATGCAATTTCCAAATATTTTTTTTCCCACTTCATAGTTTGCCTTTCCACTCTTGTTATGTCCTTTAGTGCATAGAAGTGTTTAAGTTTGATACAGCCCCACTGTATGTTCTTTACTTTTCTGCCTTTGCTTTTGATGTCATTTCCAAGAATTCACTTCCAAGTACAATGTCATAAATCTATTTCTCTATGTTTTCTCCTAGGAGTTTTATAATTTTAAGTCTTATATTTAGATGTTTAATCCATTTTGAGCTAATATTCACATGTAAGATATGGTTCTAATGGTATTCTTTTGCATGTAGATATCCATGTTTCCACTATTAGTAGAAGAGACAATCCTTTCCCCATCAAGTGGTCTTGGTGCCCTTATTATAGTTCAGTTCAGTTCAGTAACTCAGTCATGTCCAACTCTCTGTGACCCCATGAACTGCAGCATGCCAGGCTTCCCTGTCCATCACCAACTCCCGGAGTTTACTCAAACTCATGTCCATTGAGTCGGTGATGCCATCCAACCATCTCATTCTCTGTTGTCCCCTTCTCCTCCCGCCTTCTATCTTTCCCAGCATCAGGGTCTTTTCCAGTGAGTCGGTTCTTCGCATCTGGTGCAAGAGTACTGGAGTTTCAGCTTCAGCATCAGTCCTTCCAATGAAAATTCAGGACTGATTTCCTTTAGGATGGACTGGTTGGATCTCCTTGCAGCCTAAGGGACTCTCAAGAGTCTTCTCCAACACCAGTTCAAAAGCATCAATTCTTCAGTGCTCAGCTTTCTTTATAGTCCAACTCTCATATCCATACATAACTGCTGGAAAAACCATAGCTTTGAGTAGATGGACTTTTGTTGGCAAAGTAATGTCTCTGCTTTTTAATAAGCTGTCTTGGTTGGTCATAACTCTTCTTGCAAGGAGCAACTGTCTTTTCATTTCGTAGCTATAGTCACCATCTGCAATGATTTTGGAGCCCAAAAAAATAAAGTCTGTCACTGTTTCCACTGTTTCCTCATCTATTTGCCATGAACTGATGGGACCAGATGACATGATCTTAGTTTTCTGAATTTTGAGTTTTAAGCCAACTTTTACACTCTCCTCTTTCACTTCATCAAGAGGCTCTTTAGTTCTTATTCACTTTCTGCCATAAGGGTGGTGTCATCTGCATATCTGAGGCTATTGATATTTCCTCTGGCAATACTGATTCCAGCTTGTGCTTCACCAAGCCCAGCGTTTCTCATGATGTACTCTGCATATAGGTTAAATAAGCAGGGTGACAATATACAGCCTTGACGTACTCCTTTTCCTATTTGGAACCAGTCTGTTGTTCCATGTCCAGTTCTAACTATTACTTCTTAACCTACATGCAGATTTCTCAGGAGGCAGGTCAGGTTGTCTGATATTCCCATCTCTTGAAGAATTTCCCACAATTTGTTGTGATCCACACAGTCAAAGGCTTTGGCATAGTCAATAAAGCAGAAATAGATGTTTTTCTGGAACTCTCTTGCTTTTTCAGTGATCCAATAGATGTTGGCAATTTTATCTCTGGTTCCTCTGCCTTTTTAAATGCAGCTTGAACATCTTGAAGTTCACAGTTCATGTACTGTTGAAGTCTAGCTTGGAGAATTTTAAGCATCACTTTGCTAGCATGTGAGATGAGTGCAATTGTGCAATAATCTGAGCATCCTTTGGCACTGCCTTTCTTTGGGATTGGAATGAAAACTGACCTTTTCCAGTCCTGTAGCCACTGCTGAGTTTTCCAAGTTTTTGGCATATTGAGTGCAGCACTTTCACAGCATCATCTTTTAGCATTTGAAATAGCTCAGCTGGAATTCCATCACCTCCATTAGCTCTGTTCCTAGGAATATTTCCTAAGGCCTAGTTGACTTTACACTCCAGGATGTCTGGTTCTAGATGATGCGTGGCCACATCATTGTCGCTATTCAGGTCATTTAAACCTTATTTGTACAGTTCTATGTATTCTTGCCACCTCTTCCTAATCTCTTCTGCTTCTTTTATGTCCTTGCTGTTTCTGTCCTTTATTGAGCCCAATTTGCATGAAATGTTCCCTTGGTATCTCTAATAGATTTTCCCATTCTATTGTTTTCCTCTGTTTCTTTGCATTGATCACTGAGGAAGGCTTTCTCGTCTCTCCTTGCTATCTTTTGGAAATTTGCATTCAAATGGGTACATCTTTCCTTTTCTCCTCTGCTTTTCACTTCTCTTCTTTTCACAGCTATTTGAAAGGCCTTCTCAGACAGCCATTTTGCTTTTTTGCATGTCTTTTTCTTTTTGCATTTCTTTTTCTTTCTCTGGATCATTCTTTGTTAGTGCATAGAAACAACTCATATTTGTTTATTGATTCTGTGTCCTGCAACTTTGTTGAATTTATAGTTTTAGCAGTTAGTGTTGAATTATAGATCATTTGACCATGTATGTTCAATGGTTTACTGCTGGACTCTATTTTATTTCACTTGTCTATGGGTTTATCTTGATGCCAGTACATTGTTTTGATTACTGTAACTTTGTACTATGCTTTAAATCAAGAAGTACGTATCTTCTAAATTTGTTCTTTCTTAAAATTGTTTTGGGTATCCAGGGTCCCTTGAGATTGCACATGTATTTTAGGATAATTTTTGTGGCAATAGAAAAATGTACCATTGAGAATTTGATAGCTATTACATTAGATCTATAGATGGCTTTGGATAATATGGACATATTAACAATGTTGTCTTCCCATCCATGAACACTTGTTTTGTGTCTTCTTAATTTCTTCCAAGAGTCTTTTGTTGAATTCAGCATTCAAGTCTTCCACCACCTTCTTGATGCTACTATAAATGGAATTATTTTCTTACTATTTTTGGATCATTCTTTGTTAGTGCATAGAAACAACAGATGTTTGTTTATTAATTTTATGTCCTGCAACTTTGTTGAATTTATTAGTTTTAGCAGTTAGTGTTGAATTTTTAGGTTTTCCTACATATAAAATTATGTCATCAGTGAACAGAGATGATCTTACCTCTTCCTTTTCAATTTGTATGCTTTCACTTATTTCCCTATATTCTCAATTTTTTAGTCTATTGCCTAGCTTTTTGGTTAATAGTTAAGTTTGGCTTTTGTGACTAATTATTTGGCTTTTGATATTGTCACTGTGTCTGTTTATAATATTAACAGTCTTATTGAACAATTCATCAGAGCAGTAAAGCCTATATATTCCAATACATTCAATTTTAAAATCAGCAACTTAATGATAGGATATGAGAAGGGAATATTTTTCAACGAAGTAACAAAAGTAGTATCTTTAAAATTTTTATGATGGAAATAGTTTAATGTATGTAAAAACACAGTTAAGAGTAAAATGAACCTTCAGATACTCATCTCCAGCTGCCACAATCCTGGTCAGTCTAGTTCCATGTACATACCCGTTCATTTCTCCCTACTTCCAGAATATATTGATTCTATGATAGTATTCCATCCACAGGTATTTCAAAATATATGCACAAGAAGAAACTAATTATCACACCATAGTCACACTAAAATTTTAAGCACTTCTTCTTTAATATTATCAAATTTATCAAATATATACTATAGGAACAATTTGCTGGATTGTCTCATAATTTTTTAGGGTGATTGTTTAAGTAACTATAAAAATAAAGTCTACATGTTGCAATTAGTTGTTACATTTCTTACATTTTATGTAATTTATACATTTCCCCTTTTTCTACAACTTATTTAAAAATTTAGTCAATTATCCAGAGGAGTTTTCTACAGTCTAGATTTTATTGATAGCATTCCTGTGGTATTGCTTGATATATTCCCTCTCCATATATCTCCTTAAATTGGTGGCAAGATTTAAAAATTTGATCAGATACAAATTCAGGGCTTTTTTTTTATTTGTTGTGTTTGTGTGTGTGTGTTTGTCAAGAATATTGCATAAATGGTCTTGGATACTGCCATTCAAAGGAGTTTTATGACTGATTTCCTCTAAAAAGCAGCTTTGTGTGTGTGTGTTGGTTGATTTTACCCAATTACAAACTCCTGTGTTAACCTGTTATCATTCACTGATGCTGGCAGAAAACAACAGACTCTTGGGTCAGAGAGCAAAGAATGCATTACTTATGGCACAACAAGTGTCATGCACATCAGCATATTTGTGTTGCTTTCCTTTTGTTCTTAGTTCCATGGGAGTGATGTGAAAAGGTCCAAATGGATTCTGCACATGCAGTGGGGTTCTGTCATAGCGGAGTAACACTTAGCTTGGGGGACTGACCAAATTTATAGCAAGCAGTAAGCAAGCATCTCTTTGTCCAGGAGACAAGTAATTCTCTCACCTCTGAAAGTCACCAGGTACATCAACAATCTTGAAAAATGACCCATGGAAGAGTGGTCAGAGTCTTAGAGGCAACCAGAAAGACAAGTAGGATTGATATGAGTCCAACAAAGGATATTCTTTTAGCATAGGATACAATAGACTGTTTTCTAAGATTTCTAATAAGGACATTAAGGCTCCGTGTGAATTAGGGTCACATGGTAAACAGCCAGTACTAAAATGTAAGGCTTCTGAAATGCATTCTTTATATCATCTTTAAAAGAGTAAATTGTAAGAAAATCAACTTAGCAGCATGGGAATGGTGACTAGGAAGCTTTTCTCTACTAAGGTTTAAATGTAAGGGAAAATATAAATTTCTAATCATGTGCTTGCATCAAATGTGACTTACTATCTCAATTCTGCATTATTAGTATAATTGAGAAACCCCCAAGATAATGTTTCTGCATTCCTAAAATAAACAAATACATAGGGAACTACAAGTCTATTGTCACAAAATTACTGAGATTCAAATCCCAAGAAATATTAGCTTATATGTAAAAATTACAGAATACACAAGGAAATAATTAATTAGAAATAAGAGATGGCAGTCGTGATAAGACCTGCAGTTATTAGAAGAATTTGATAGAGTCTATGGTGTATAAGTGTTTAAAATAAAGTTTCAATAAAACAACAAATTACAAAGAGGTGAAAAATAACTATTTGATAAAACACTAAAACTTTAAAAACTAAAAAAAAATGCTGAAAAATAAAATCTCAAATAATGAGAGGTTCAACTCAGACAAAACTGAAAAGATTAATACTAGAAGGCAAACCAGAAAAATTCTCCAAAATCAACAACATAAAGATAAAGAAGTGGAAACTGTGAAAGAGGTATTTATAGTTATGGCCAGTAGAATGGAAAGATACTGATATTCCCACGTTAAGAATTCCCAACTGAGAGAAAACGGAGAGGATAAAAATTCTCTAGAGTTAATAAAACTATGTATAATGAATGAATGTATGAATCCCACATAAAATAAATCTAAACCTAGACAAAGTATAGTGACATAAGAAAAGAGATTTCTAAAAATGACAATCAGAAAAGAAAAATTAACTATGAAAGTATTACAATTAGAGAAATAGGAATATATTCATCAATAAAAATTAATGCCAGAAAATATCATTTTCAAATTGCTGATAAAAATATTAAAATAAATTTTATATAATGCCTAATCATTTGGAAGATGTTAATAGATTTTTTAAAATAAGACTTTATCACTAAGATTCTCATTGAAAAAAATCGGCCTGGACAAAGAAAATTAAACCCAATGGAAGGATACATAGAGTTATTTATTTACTCCTTCAACAAATGTTACTTAAGGACCTCCTTTGTGCCAGGTATTTTACTTATTACTGGGATTATAACTGTTCAAGAAGCAATATCTATCAAATTATTTTCTGTAATTGAAATTGGATGAAATCACATAATTATATGTATAGTTTTTTACAATTTTAATATTCTTTTATAGCATGTTTAAAGGCAGTAAATATTTATCTTTCCTCAGTCTCTTAACCATCCTCGTCTGTGTTAACCATGAATTTTACTTCCATGCTGAAACGATATACTTCCTTTTATGAAACAACAAATGCTATGCAGTCCAACAATCCAATCCCTTAGAACAACAGTCTAATTTTCTGATACAATTCTCTCATCCTCCCAGCTCTCAGCAAATACTTATTAAACTGAATTTAACTGAGTCTAGTTTATTTGGATTAAATTGATCCAAGTATATCTATGCTTGTTGTTGCTCAGTCACTCGGCCATGTCCAACTCTTTATGACCTTATGGACTGCATCATGCCAGGCTTCCCTGTCCTTCACTATCTCCCAGAGTTTGCTCAAGCTCATGTCCATTGAGTCGGTGATACCATCCAACCATCTCATTCTCTATCTCCACTTTCTCCTCCTGCCTTCAATCTTTCCTAGCATCAGTCTTTTCCAGTGATTTGGCTCTTTGCATCAGGTGGCCAAAGAATTGGAGTTTCTGCTTCAGCATCATTCCTTCTAATAAATATTCAGGGTTTATTTCCTTTAGGATTGACTGGTTTGATCTCCTTGCAGTCTAAGTGATTCTTAAGAATATTCTCCAGCACCATCACAGTTCACAAGCTTCAATTCTTCAGTGCTCAGCCTTCTTTATGGTCCAACTCTCACATCTATACATGACTACTCATAACTTTGACTATATGGACTTGTGGGCAAAGTGATATATATGCTTTTTAATACACTGTCTAGGTTTATATCTTTGCTTAATCAATGCCAAAGATGAAATCAGTGAGAGCAAAAAAAGGAGAGCAAAGTACATAAACAGTACAGACTTGAATATGGGACTTAAGAAAGACAAAGACATTTCCAAAGGCGTCCACCTGCCCTCCACTCTTTTGGTATTCTTAGAGAGAATCTTAGATGGATAGCACGTTTAAAAATAGCTCACACCTGAAGGGTTAGATCACAAAGAACAAACAGATCAAAAGCAGGATGTGGCTGTGCATTTTATAATGTCTAAAGTGAAAAGGTTCCTTGGTTCATTAACCATACATCACTCATTACTTCCAAATATTACAAGTGCATGACATCGTCTTTGTCCTTGGAAAAAACAGCTGTAATTTGACTAAATCTGTCATCAATGTTGCTAAATGACATGGTAGAAAATTACACAGCTGATGTAACTGTGCAGCCTAACTATTTTTAAAGTAATCATCTTTACAGAATAACACTGCAACTGGTTATCTTAGGATCTAACGATGGAGGGACAGGACTTCAATGGTCAGAACTTACCTACCCAATCCTGACCCCTGTCTGTTAGGTGGTAATGGCATTCAAATAGTGACTATTTGGGATGACAGAACGAAAGAGACTTTGGCCATGCCCTCTCCAAATGCCTCACTTCTCACAAATGAGGACACTGAGGACTCAAAAGGCCCAGGCTGGTGAGAGAAATGGGCTGACTGATTTTTTAAGTGACTCTTGTTTATTATTTTGTTATGCACCTATTTAAGAACTCTGCTTATAACCTTCTTTTTACACTGATTCTCCA
The DNA here is from genome assembly GCF_019320065.1 of Cervus canadensis. Lineage (NCBI taxonomy): Eukaryota > Metazoa > Chordata > Mammalia > Artiodactyla > Cervidae > Cervus > Cervus canadensis. The sequence continues at coordinate 20,895,976 of NC_057394.1, read as the reverse complement.
GAAGAAATTTATAGTGAACAAAAGCATTGTTTAATAGCCAGTATTGTTGTTTCAACAGCTGAGAAATTCACTCAGTGATATTTCTACTGCTGGAATGCTCACTCTCAGCTACTATATGATATATTAAGTAATAGGCTAATTAAATCATCTACCACATAAAACAGACATGGAAATAAACCAGGGTCCACAAGCACATAGTGTGAAAGTATTTTAGATATAATGAAAAGCCGGCAGAGGGGTTAACCAGAGTCAGTTCCAACAGAAGCCAAAAATACAATAGATTTCCTAACAAATCTATCTTCAGTTTCATTTAATTTTCAGGAGGACAATTTGTGTGTGTTGGTGTGTGTATGTTGAGTACCTGATTTTATCCATTTAGGCAAATGCTTATGTTCTCTTCATTCTGTATGATGACTTGGACACAAACATTCACACCATTAAGTAAACAATTAATGATTTTTTACTTACAAATAAACGAACGTGGCATTTCAGAATATTTTCATCAGTATTTTCTATAAAACATTATGAATATATGGCAATTAAGTACAAAATATACCTATATATTTCCTGGAACTATGTAAGAAGCCAACACATGTTTATTGAATTGAAATATGTATACCTGTAAATGCCCAATGCATTTCCAAATGAGAAGGCTTATCTCTGGAATATTTGAGAGCAGGAAGTTTTCCTTGAACTTCAATATCCTCCGTGCCTATGTTGTTCAAAGATACAACTGGGAGGAAAATTATTTTTGAGTCTCTAGTTTTCTTTCTCTGTGCATGCTGCATAACCAACATATAGCTACAACTGGGGACATAAGTGTTCCACAGGCTTCCATGTTTCCTTTTCAGCAAATTTCGGGACAAAAATTGCTGGAATTGCCTTTCAGTGATCAGAACAGCTTGTACTGTTTTATCCCCTTCCTGAATACACTGTGGTCCATAAAGGAAAATTACATGCTTTTTATGTAATTCACTGTACTATGAGTTTCAAAAAATGCAAAATTGGAGCACGAGCCTTTTGGTAAACTGAATATTTCACATACTTAAAATATGAAAAACAGTGCCTCCGGAGAATGCTGACTTGATGTGTCCTTGACTGAGATGCTCCCTCCATGTTCTCACCCTTATGCTTGATAAAGCTTTATCCATGTGCTGTTTCTGAAAGAGTGAAATTGTATTATATGTATTATTTAGTCTTATAAAAATGTAGCAGAAAGTACCTGGCTCTATCAGAATGATTACCTGCAGGTTCATAACACAGGACCCCATCCACTTCGTGGAAATAAGAACAATATTCAATTTGATAGACTAAGTCAGGTAAATCTAATTATCCCTCAGTGATTTTTTTCTCATAGTTTAATTAATTCTATTCAATAGTCTCAATGTCAACATTGTCACACTAGAAAAGCATATTTACTAGAGAAGAGTCCAAATTTTCTAAATAATACCAGGTCCAACGTTCAGCCTCTCATCCAAATCTACATAGAGACTATTTAAAAGGAATGTCTTTTATAACAAAGGAGAATGATGAGATATTGCAATACATGTTGAAAATCAAAGTTTATGTTACATTTATCTGAACACATATTTTCTTCCAGTGATCTTAAATTCCAGCACTTAATTTATACAAATATATGTGTGATATAAGTGGTAGTTTTAATAAGATTTCCTGTTGCTCACAAATTCTAAAAGTGATGGTTTTTATTTCAATTTTATCATAGTGGTTATGCTTATAGAACCCTCACATAAAATCTCCACTCTATGATAACTTGGCATGGTAGCTCACCTATGAAACCTAAATATGGTCTATTGATTTTTAGGCATGAAGCATAAATATTACTGAGATATCCCAAATACTTCTGGGTTTTCCAGAAAACAAATATGAAATAAAATAGCATTAAATTAATTATTAGTAGCAGCCATATTATATTTGGTAGCATAGCAAAAGAAGCATAAAAAGAGAAGGAAAACAACTCAGCAAATTCAATCACGTTCTAGATGTATTTTGAAACTATTGGGAGTTACAACAAAATCATTTTATTTTATTTTGTTTGCGCATTAAAGTTTGGGGATGAGAACTTAGTTGGCAATTGCTGGACATTCTTATTAGCAACATTGGTGCCTACTTGCCAAAGGACATCTCTGGAAAGGAGCCCAACACTTAGCTCTGACAGGCCTACCATATATAATTTGCCTAAGATACTCCATCATTCTGCAACTGCATAATTACTAAAGGCTCTACAGAAAAACTTTAACATTTCTGAACAGGTATGTTCAAGTATATATTGGACGTATATATGTATATTCTTTAAAATTCTAAATATGACTAATACTTAAAAAATAAGAAGAGAAGGAAAAAGAACTAAATCATGGTGCCCTCCCAAGCCTATCTACATTTTACTTTTTTTTTTTTCCATTTATTTTTATTAGTTGGAGGCTAATTACTTTACAATATTGTAGTGGTTTTTGTCATACATTGACATGAATCAGCCACGGACACAATGAGGTGCCATTACAGTCAGGATGGCTGCTATCCAAAAGTCTACAAGCAATAAATGCTGGAGAGGGTGTGGAGAAAAGGGAACCCTCTTACACTGTTGGTGGGAATGCAAACTAGTACAGCCGCTATGGAAAACAGTGTGGAGATTTCTTAAAAAACTGGAAATAGAACTGCCATATGACCCAGCTACCTACATTTTAAAAATACTGAATATAAGGACCTCACTTCAGGCCAGTCAGATTAAGATCTCTGATGACAGGAGCTGAATGTTTGAAGCTGTATGCTCTGGATAACTGTAATATGTGCTGAAGTCTGAAAACAACAGGCTGAATGTACACACAATTTCCTAGAGTCCCTTGTCTCTTGCTGTTTTGAACACAGAAGTTTTTTCACGTTAATGATCGAATGATATTACATATAGAACAGATCTCCCAGAGTAGTAGGTTGGCAGAGAAAGTCACTGGATTAGAAAAATACCACCAAAGTCATAAGGTTGGACTTGTTCATTATTTATTAATAATAACCATTGGCATTTATTGGTCACCAGGTCCCGGTCACTGTGTTAAATGCTATATATTCACTGTCTCATTTCTCAAGTACACATAGCTAATTTTAAAAAAAAAAAAAAAACACTAGGATTTAAGTTGGGGTTGGTCTGACTCTATTTTTAAAAATTTTAACCACTCCACTTTAGTATTTCTCAAATGGAAAAATTCAGAACACTGCACTATCCGTGGGTAATTAATCAATTGTGATCCACTGTAAAGTTGATTTTTTGAGTAAATATTTCATGCCAGTTTATGTCAACAACCATGTTCATTCTGAATTACCAAGAAACAGCTTAAAAACTAAATATTAGGGATCAGTGTCAATATCCATGTTTGTGTTTAGAATCATACTGAAAAACAATTAACACTACTTACTTGCCCACATTGAATGACTGAGAAAGGAACAGAGTGATTAAAAATAAAACGGTCTGATCTTCTCAAGTGAAGGCCAAACTGTCATCAGAGTCCACAGTAAAAATGAATATATCATATAAATGCACAGAGAAAAATCATCATGTGACACACAGAAGAATGAGTATGCCCAAATCAGAACTTCTACTATTGCCACCTATATCCTTCCCCTTAAAGGGGGTAATTTGACACAGTCCACATCACTGAAGCGCTAGAAATCTCACTGAGGCAGAAGGCCTCTGAATCTTTTTAGTATTTATTTCTGACTCTCTGGCATGTAAACATCTTACCATTAAGTCTAGAAAAGTTGCTGCTTCTTACTAAGTGCCATCAGCATGAAGGTCATCAATGTCATGAACCAACATAATACCCTGAGGAAGAGAGATGATCAAGGTCTTTCTCTAGGACAAAAATCATGACACAGGGTTAGACAGTTGATACACCCCTGATACACAGTGAAGGCATCACTGCTCACCGTGCCAGCTGAAAGAAAACTGCTTGTGGTAGTCCTTATGACAGAGCTAGAGAAAAACGCACTTGCCAGATCATTAGCTGCCTACCAGGTACCTAGAGATGTGTTAATTGGCTCAAGTAATAAAATCGAACCAAGCACAGCAGATGCAATTGAACTCACCACTTGACTAAGCTTACAGTAACCCACTGTCATTCTCCAGGATCCATCTGTCTTCCACACTGGCCAAATAGGTGAGTTGAATAGGATGTTGTAGAAATCATCAGCCCTGTATATTTCCAAGTCCTTGATAGTGCACCAACCTCTGCAATCCCTCCAGGAATTCAGTAGCGCTTTTATTTCACATTGTCCTTCATAGAGGCAGTTCTAGAGGCTTCAAACTTGGACTTGCACCACTACAGTCCTCACAGCTTAGGTCAAGGACCTAGTGTGGGGATCTTACCAACTACTGAATATTTCTATTCCAATTATACATTCTAAAACTGCAGAAATAATCCCAGGCTGGGTTCAGGGGCCCACTGTGTTTCTTGTGAGATGGATCCAAGCCAAAACTCCATGGGTCATCTGACCTCCATAAGTTCCTACTCTGACTGGTAGACCACACTGACATTTTGAGTCTCCTGGAATCAGTGTCAATTAAGAATTGATGTCAGTAATACCTAAGAGATCTGATTTTCTTTTCCTTAATACACACTTACCCTCGTAAAAAGCCATAGGTCCCTTTGGTGAAAGTTGGGAGAAAGACTAAAAGTCAAAATTGGGGGCATTGTATTGAATATCAAGATCTTTCCCTAAGGAGACCTGGCTTCCCCTTCATTCAAAGGGTTCTGGATCTAAAAACTGGTCCAAGTCTAGGAATTGATTGAGGAGGCATACCTCTGTTTTTATGATTCAGATTTGTTCACTTGACCAATAATTTCTGTGCTTATATGTGTGTATGTGTATACATATATATGTGTGTGTGTGTGTGTGTGTGTGTGTGTGTATCACACAAGAATTTAGTAGGTTTCCTATTTATTTCACTTCTAAGAGCATCATAATAAACTAGACCACAGGACTACAATGTTCTGACTGCTGAAAATAAGTCCTTTGAAAATAAGGTAACCATACCCACCCTGCCCTTGGTGGTTGAGTACCACTGCTTGGCCCCTTCCACCTCAAAGTCCAATTACTCCCCTCCCAGTTAGGGTTCCTGATTCAGCAACCTCAGTTTTCACTGAAAAGATGGGTGTACACAGAAGAATAATCATAGATCTTTTCAGGATGCTGGAGCTCCCCACATAAATTTATTTCTCATAGTTGTGGCGAAAATTGCTTCTTCTGGATGCACCCAGGGTGGATGACTAAGTCTTAAATGACAAATCCACTCTAACACTCTAATCCCCCTGAACCTTTGAACCTGTTGCTGTGCATTAAACCAAATCCCATATGATATCTCTAACCCATTCATTGTTGTTCACCTTGTGGATTATATTTCAGCTAACCAACCAAATACATTATTAAATTCCTCTCACACTCCACAAGCTGAAACATTTCATGCAGAATGTCTGCTTAGTAAGCTCCTATCAATAAGTTCAGCCAGATCCAACTTTATGTTCCTTCCACCATTCACCCACATCTTATATTCACACATGTTCCCTTGCAGCTTTCTGCCATATAAGTTAGAAAACTCAAATAGTTCTTTTGGAATATAGGGCACCTCCTCATGAGCTACAGTTTGTTTCTTGTTCAGGGCCTGATAGAACTTGAATCCAGTTTAAGTCAAGAAGTAAAAAATAAAGTATTTGGAGGAGGATCCTGCAGAGAATTACATTGTCTCAATGTCAACTGCCTCAGGGGAGGCCACTGTATTTCTCTCAGGCAATGCAGGGTTATTTCCCTCGAAAGTGGGTAGAGAAGCCACTTCCACTGAGAATGGGGAAACTGCTTCTACTGGCAAAGACAACCAGTTAGGATTTAGGAGCCCAATGTCCTCAGATTCATCACGGTCTTCCCACATACCCCCATTCCAACTTTCAGGATCCCATTCCTTTCCAATCAATGCCATCACTTTAACAATTGACACCCTTCAAAGCCAAAAGTTTAGTTTGCTCAGCCAGTGACAGGATGAGATTTTAGGTTTAATTTTCAATGAACTCAACCCTGCATCTATAGAAATTGAAAGAATCCTTCAGGGTGCAGGTAGAAGTTTTCAAGTCATTTAAACAGCACTTGAACTCATCTTTTTTTCCCTACTTTGTCCATCAACACTAGGAGCAACCAGACAATCAATCCCCTTATATCCACTAGTTTGACACTATATTCAAAAGTGTCAAATACACAGTTAACCATATCTTTGCTTCTTGTAAGTAGGTAATTAAAAGAAAGTATCCAGTGGAAATATTTTGTGTGTCTCTATTGCCAGATCATAACAAGGACCAGCAATGTCCTCTTTACCAATGGAAATGGAATCATCAGCATGTTTAAGTCTAATCAGATTAGTGAATCAATCTAGAAATCTCAGAACCAAGTCAGAACACTCATCAAAACCCTATTCCTCCAGAATCACTCTTGGTACCAAAATCTCTATTATTTGGGTTCTTCAGAAAAAACATAACCAATAGGATGTATATATGTTATATATACATTATGATGATTTATTCCATATTATAAAAATTGACTCACACAGAGAGGTCAGTACCTTCCAAAATCTGCAAGGTCCAGTCCAAAGGCTGGTAAGCTCGAGAACTGGTAAAAGCCAATGTTTCCATGCAAATCTAAAAGTATAAAAAAGCAAAGCCCCAGTTTAATATCCATCAGGCAGGAAGAATTCTTACTTGATGAAGGGTCTGAAGTTTTATTCTAGCCAGGTTTTCAACTGATTGAATGAGGCCCACACACACTACAGAGGGCAATTTGCTTTACCCAGCCTACCCATTTGAATGTTGATTTCATCCAAAAAACAACCATACAGAAACACCTAAAATAATGTTTGACACAATATGTGGACACCCTGTGGTCCTGTCAAGTCAATACCTAAAATTAACCATCATACCAACTATCTGTGTTCACAATATTTTGGGGGTTTAGAGTTGGGAGGACTGCCATGCATCGCATTAATTGAGTGATAATTTTAGTGTTAATTCAATCACAGACTTTAATTTACAAGTTCATTTTAGCTTTACATCATAAATTAAAAGTTTGCATCTAATTGCATCATTATACGTATTTAACGAACACTGTGGTTAAAATCAGCTTTCTAAACTGGGGCTGTGAAAAAACGTTTTTTCCTTTAAAATTGGCCATAAATTACATAAACAAGATTGAGAAACTGTGTTACATAGAAAGATAACCGCTGTCTCAAGACAATAATAAAGTACAGATATTGTTTAAGGGAGAAGTTTAATGTTGAATATGGGATTCATTTTTTTCCTTAACTGAATCTTATTGTGGAAACGATTTTTGAGGTCTTACTCAGCACTCACTACGCTTCTCTGTGCACTGCACAATGAGATGAGTCTAGAATGGCAGCATCCCAGATCTTATCAGATTGTGTCCCAGCTTTAGTATTCCACAAACTAGCTAATATCCATGAGAATGTTATGAGAGACCTTCATCATGTGCGTAAATTACACCATGTGGCTGTAACAGTTTCATTCAATAAATATGGTTCAACTAACACTTAAAAAACTTCCCGAAGCTGTATCTGCACAAGCTGCTGAAATTTCACTTCACATACCCCCAAAAATTTAGAAAACAGAAGTGTACAAAATTTTTGAGTTGGTACATATAAGTTACATCCAGCTTTCTATCTGGATAGGAAAAAAAGTCTATTTTTAATACTTTCATTGTCACCACTCTTACTCATGATATATTCATTGTTGGCATTAGAAGTATACACTCATATTTTGTCCAATATGCAGAAGTAGGGAGATATTGTAAGCCTACTTACAGGGAGTATCATTTCCCTCTGGTTCCCATTTACTCATGTTTTGCTATGCAATATCCTACATCCTCACCTCCATGGATATATTCTCTCTGGATTTTCACTTGGAAATTATTTTTTCCCACCTCATTCTGTGTTGAAACTGACCCTTACTCAAAATAACACCTATCATCTAAAGACCCAGTTTCCTTTTCTACATCAGAATATTCTTGAGGCAATAGATTCTCTTTGCACAAAGGTCCTACACATGCCTAAAAGGTGAGAAAACAGGTTCCATGGAAAATCTACAGAGAAACAGTGTACTAAAATTCTTGGGAAAATAACTTTTTTCTATAAAACACTAGAGACACAGTACCTGTGAAAGAAATAAGTTACAAGCTGGACTTCATGAATATTTAAAACTTCCATTGCAATTAAAAGATGAATAAGTTCTGGAACTCTAATATATAGCATTGTGATTTAAAGAATACATAAAAACTCTTGTGATACAAAAGACAGTATCAAGAGAATGAAAAGACAAGCCATAGACTGGGAGAAAATATTTTGAAAGACACATCTGGTAAAGGATTGCTATCCGAAATATACAAAGAACACTTAAAACTCCACAATAAGAAAACAAACAACCTGAATAAAAAATAGGCCAAAGATCTTAACAGACATCTCAAAGAAGATATACAAAGAGCATCTGATCATACGAAAAGATGTTCCACATCACATTATCAAGAAAATTCAAGTTAAAACAACCGTGGCATACCCCCATACATCTATTAGTTAGTTAGTTCAGTCGCTCAGTTGTGTCTGACTCTTTGCGACCCCATGAATCACAGCATGCCAGGCCTCCCTGTCCATCACCAACTCCTGGAGTTTACTCAAAACCATGTCCATCGAGTCAGTGATGCCATCCAGCCATCTCATCCTCTGTTGTCCACTTCTCCTCCTACCCCCAATCCCTCCCAGCATCAGGGTCTTTTCCAATAAGTCAACTCTTCGCATCAAGTGGCCAAAGTATTGGAGTTTCAGCTTCAGCATCAGTCCTTCCAATGAACACCCAGGACTGATCTCCTTTAGGATGGACTGGTTGGATCTCCTTGCAGTCCAAGGGACTCGCAAGAGTCTTCTCCAACACCATGGTTCAAAAGCATCAATTTTTCGGCGCTCAGCTTTCTTCACAGTCCAACTCTCACATCCATACATGACCACTGGAAAAACCATAGCCTTGACCAGACAGACCTTTGTTGGCAAAGTAATGTCTCTGCTTTTTATATGCTATCTAGGTTGGTCATAACTTTCCTTCCAAGGAGTAAGCGTCTTTTAATTTTATGGCTGCAGTCACCATCTGCAGTGATTTTGGAGCCCCCCAAAATTAGAAATACCCAAATCTGGAACACTGACAACACCAAATATTGGTGAGGTGGTGAAAAAAATCGAACTCTCATATCACTGGTGGCAATGCAGAATGGTATAGCTACTTTGGAAGACAAGTTTGTTATAAAATTAAACATACGCTTACCATTGAGAAAACATACTCTTACCACAAGATCCAATAATGACACTCCTGGTATTTATCAAAAAGAGTTCAAAATTTATCCCTGCACGTAAACCTACACAAGGATGTTAGCAGCAGCTTAATTCATGATCGCCAGATCTTGGAAGCAACCAAGATGTCCTTCAAGGGATGAATGGATAAATGAACTGTGATGCATGCCGGTAGTGGATTACTTGGTGCAAAAAAGAAATGAGCTATCAAGCCACGGAAAGACATGGAGCAATTGTACATGGGTATTACTAAGACAAAGAAACTAATCTAAAAGTGCTACATTTTGTGTGATACCAGGTATGACATTCTGGACCAGGCAAAACCATGGAGGCAATTAAAAAGACCCATGGTTACCAGCAGTGTGGAGAGGAGAGATGGAAAGTGCAGAGGACTTTTTAGGACAGTGAAGATGGAGAGCACAGGGGATTCTTTATGCCAGTGGTGGCAAAGGTTGGTTTTTTGTGTTTGGCTAACATTTACTGAGGCCACAGTTTCATATAAATTTATTTGTTCAAAATAATGTTTATCAAGTGCCAACTATATAGGGGCTCATACTACACATAAACCGAAGAATCATCCTGGTTAAACACTGAAATTTAAGTACTTATAATAACTACATATATATGAATATAAGCAGCTGAATTATCTTTATAATGACAATCCTTTGATAGTAGAGATGATTCTAACTTATTGGGTTCCTATTTACATTGTATAGCATCAGTATATCTTTTTGAACAGTGCAGGTAATCTGCTCCCAGGTGGCGAGTCCCCTTGCCATGTCCTGACTGGGCATCAGGAGACTGGCATCCTATTTATGGTTCTATCATCTATTTTCCAAGGAAACTCTGCCATTCAACTCACTTTGCCTGCCTTAGCCTCTAATCTTCAAATAATAACCATGTTTTTGTCGACACAAAAAAAATCACAAAGTGCTTTTTCATATTTATGATTTCATTTAATTTTCACATCTATCCTGGGAGAAGGCATTATTATCATGTAAATATTACAGATGAAGAAACTGAATCTCAATGACTATATGAATTTTCTCAGGTTTCTGGGGCTTGACCTCAGCTCCTGTCTACTATACTCCATTGCTTTCTAGCATGAATTCTGGAAGTCTGGGTAGCTCCAATTTAAATAAATTAAAAAGCGTTAAGTGCTTATTTACATATCAAACATTTTCAGTAAGTCGTATATTCAAAAATTGTTTCTGCAAAATGTAGGGTACTGTGTATAGCTACTTACAAGCCCATAAAAAACTCAGAAAAAAAAGCCATAATCATGACTTTGAGGGGCTTAAAATTAAGTGAATGAGATCAATCTATAAACCCAAATATAAGTTATAAAAAATACATATTTAAGCAGTCTTAAGCTGACTGTTGATGACAAGAAAAGACAGCAGTAAAAAACACAGCAGTGTGAACAACTGCACAACAGATGGAGACAAGGACAGAAAGATTTCACATGACTGCTGTCAGACAGGTTTATGCCAAAAAACTTACAGTATTTGGAAAACTGTACCATTTATTAGAATATATCACATAGAATTACATACTGGGGCACCAATGAATTATGTGTTTGAGAGAGAATGAGTATGGATTATTTATTTATTCCAGGAGATATAATGCAAGAACAGGTGAATTTCCATAAGGGGTCAGAGAAGGTGATCCTGTAATTTTCAGCACCCGCATAATTCACCTGCTTTCAATATGAGAGTCTTCCCTCTTTACACACGGACCTGTTATTTTCATAATGTCTTGTCAACCCAAAGTAGAGCAAATAATACACTTTAAAATCATACATGGTCCCATCTGAATACCAACCTCCAATTGAGAACACCACAAGGGCAAACAGAGAGACACCCCCGCTCAACAACCTAAATACTTGTCCTCACAAGTGCTGTGTTTTCTGGCTATTTTCATGAATAACATTTATATTTTTATCAGAGATGATAGCACTGGCTAGTTCCCTATAATTTTGTTGAGCTATCCCTTGGGCCAATAGAATTTCTTCTTAAAAAATAACATGCAAAATATTTAAAGTTTGAAATACTAAGTTAAATATATTAATTTATAATAATGCACATGATGACTCAGATATCCAAGTCAAGATAATTCATTCCCATTTAATAAACGTAATAAGCTTTACAATCTCTCGTGCACAACATTCTCAGATATTCTAACAATATTTTAGGCTCTAAACATTAGCTACTTAATATTTTTCAGTTACTGAAGTAAAACAGGCAAATTTTGTCTGAAGTTAATTTTCACATTTCATTGGGAGAAAAACTATCTCCTTCTCAGTGTTCACATTTTATTTGATGCAACTAATTTTTAGCAAATACTAGTAAATAAGTGAAACAGAGAAGGCAATGGCAACCCACTCCAGTACTCTCGCCTGGAAAATCCAATGGACGGAGGAGCCTGGTAGGCTGCAGTCCATGGGGTCGCTAAGAGTCGGACACGACTGAGTGACTTCACTTTCACTTTTCACTTTCATGCATTGGAGAAGGAAATGGCAACCCACTCCAGTGTTCTTGCCTGGAGAATCCCAGGGACGGTGGAGCCTGATGGGCTGCCGTCTATGGGGTCGCACAGAGTCGGACACGACTGAAGCGACTTAGCAGCAGCAGCAGCAGCAGCAGTAAGTGAAAATGTCATCTATTTAATCAAGGCCCAACCTAATATCTTAAAGATATGCATTATGGGTCTAACAAAAAGTTCGAATAAAAGAGAATATTTAAAGGGCCCAAATTGTGGTAGGCCTCAATTTTCCAATTATTCCCAGAGCTCTGTAGCTAGATAGGCCTTCTCCTGCTACATATAACAAGCTTTACAAAATTATACAGCAAATGTACCATGGATTAGGCAATGCAAAGGCAAAAGAACCTGCCTTCCAGTCTTCCAACATGCATTCAATCATTCTTCCATAAGGCAGCAGGTTGTTTTGCACTATTTTTTTTATCAGTGGGGAGTGAACAGCCAGGCTTTACTGGTAAGTTTCCTGGCTAAAATGGAACAATGCTCAGTAGTTTTAATGAAAATAATCACCATAAAAGCAGGAACACTGATCACCAGAACCACCTGAACTACACCAGTGTAAATGGACAAAAGAGACCTAGGCTTATCCAGAGAGTCCAGATGGAGCTGCAGTCACAGACAGAAAATGAACCTATGGTTACCAAAGGGGAACAGAGGACAGAATAAATCAGGAGTTTGGGTTTGACATATATACACTACTATATATAAAATAGATAAGCAACAAGGACCTTCTATATGGCACAGAAAACTCTACTCAATATTCTGTAATAATCTATATGGGAAAGAATATGAAAAAGAATTGTCATGTGTACATGTTTAATTGAATCACTTTGCTATACACCTGAAATTAATACAACATCATAAATCAACTATACTCCAACATAAAATTAAAAAAAAATTTTTTTAAGTTTCTCACGCTTTAAAATTTTCTCAAGTTAAAAAAACTAGTTTCAGTGACCAGATGCTGGAAATATTGAGCAAGTTGCCTTCAAGATGATAGACTGATGAAACACATTTAATTTTACTCCCTCCTGCCACCCCACTAAGATACAGTGTAAGAATTACTTTTAACAAAAATACAAAATTTACTGAGAGCCAAGGAAATAGAAGAGGTGATGATTACAACATTTGGAAACAATAAAGCTAATGGATGAGTAATGAATATGTAGGAAGCCCAGGGAAGGCAATTCACAAGCAACGTTGACGAAAGCAGAGAACGAACCAAATTTGTTCAACAGCATCTTCAAAAAATACAGGAATAGGCATCATCTGTCACCTCTGTAAGAGGGAACTCACGTAACAAAAGAAGGACTAGTCAATAACTGTACCATTCAATGATTTCTTTCTCCACTCCCGATTGATCAGTCCATCTCTCCCATATGTCAGTATGCTACAGGAAGCATAATCTAGAAAGAGTCTCTGGACTGCGCACAGCTGAAGGCAGGAGTATTATTCTCCAAAAAAAGATAACTGGAAAATTTATACACACATATATACACATATATTTAAATAATGAATGTTGAGACCTATACTCTCCCCCAAGCCTGCTCTCACCTGGCTCCCAGAATTCCTGCAGGCAAGGAATTACTCCTAGGCAAGATATCAAAAAGTCTCTGCCAAGAAGATCTAGCTTAAGAAGAAACAAAGACAGTTAAAGGGGACCTGACAGACTTCTGGTCTACAATATTTATGTGTCTTCACCCCCTTTATGCATATAGTAGGACTACACATCCCTGTCCCTTGAGGTTAGAGTCAGGTGACTAGCTTTGGCCAATAAACTTAGTAAGCAGAAATGTTAAGTACTCCTTCCAGATGAATGCTTTTAATTGTCAGTTTGTTTCTCCCCTCATCTCCCTTGGTTCTATTGACCATGCATGGATGTGTCGATAGGGATGTGAGGTACTTAGTTACAATGCATAGGGCTACCTGGACTGGCATCAGACACTGCTGCCAATACTTAGGAGGCATTTGATTTTTCAGCCTTAATTACCCTATCCAACTTCCTCAAGGAAGTCATAGGCAGTTTCCTCAACCGACGTGGAAACAAGATCATATTTGTCTACTAATTACTGAGCCCTATCCACACACCCAGAGTTCTAACCAAATTTTCACTTAGACCTGTTAAACAACCATGAATCAGGGATTATACTTATCTAAGGGGTTGCATGGAGCCCCCTATATATCCACAAGCAGAAAAAAAAAAAAAACCACGTTTGTATTAAAGACTACAGTACTTTGAAAAAATACTGTAATTAGTATCTTAATAAAGTCAGAAGTCTCAAACAAAAACAAAGGGGATATATAGAGGAAAAATATCAAGTTTAGTAAATCTAAACTCTGAATACAAGAATGAAAACCTCAAGGGGAAAAAAAAACACTTAAGTTTAAGAAATCCCCTAGAAACTAGAGTAAAATGATAGAAACTAGAAGAGAAAACCAGAGGATACTTCCCAGAAATCCAACACTTAAATAATGGGACACCCAGACATTGAGAATAATGTAAACAGGAAGTCATCAATAAATAATTTCCCAAGATGGACATGAGTTTGTAGGCTTCACTGACTGCCCAGCACAGTGGATCCAATACCCAATAGACCCACACCAAAGGACATCATGATAAAATTTCAGAATATAGTGAAAGAGACACAATATAAACAAATTTTCTCATCTGTGAGCTTGATACATCTCTTTATTTAGGTCTTGTTTTATGTCCTTAGATAAGGTTTGCTGTAGGGATCATGGTTTTCCTTCAGTATTGACGTTTAATTTTATTGTGTTACCAAAAAATTCATATTTTTTGTTTAAAATTCCTTGTTATTATTTGCTTTGTGCCCTGCTATGTGATCCCTTTTGTTAATGGCTTAGGTATACTTTAAAACAATATTTACACAGTATATCCACTAGTCATTAACTACCTTAGGCTATCTAATCTTGCTAGCTAGCTGTATTTATTCATTTATTAGACCACTGGTGAAAGTTTGTATTTGGGTCTGGTGTAATAAGTTATATTCCTAAGGTTAGAACCAATTGAAATATAAGTACTGCACATCAGACACATAAAAATAAAAATATCTGCTATTTTACTGTTAAAAACTGGACTAGAGAATGTCCTGACATATGATACCTATTATTTCATCCAAGAATTACTGTCAGGTCAGAAGCATAGCTAGAAAATCATGGGTCCTCCCTGCAGAGTTAGTTTCAATTCATGGTGAAGAGCAGGATAATATGCATCCTCACATTTCTCAATTCAAAAGAGGATGAGAAAGTTTAAAGTTTAACATTTTTGCTCTTCATCCCAACTTAGTAATCAGGACAATCTGTTCTCTTTCCATGTGAAGGAATGGGGGTACAAAGAGATTCTAGGATTATTACTAGAATAATGACTGGAAGTCAGTGGAGTTCTTTTCTTGGCCCAAAGATGTGGATGGCCAAGTCATCCATATCCTCACTAATTTTCATTTGCTTGAGCTTTCAGGTAATGAGATAGCAGGATTAAAATTTCCCACTGAATGTTTATGTGTCCATTTTGCTTTGTTATTTTATCCAATTCTTTTCCTTTATTAATATTGATTTATTTTGAAAATATGCTCTTAGGCACAGAATTGTTATATCTGTATGTTGAATTATTTCTTTTGTTATTATGTGAAGACTTTCTTTACCCCTTTTTAATGTTCAAAACTCATTTTGTCTTTTATTAATATAATGACATCACCTTTCTTTTGGTTATTATTTACTTGCAGTGTGTTTTTCCAAGCTTTTACTCTCACCCTTTATGTATCATTTTATTATGCTGCTAAATTTCTTTTGAAATCCAAACTGAGTGTCTGTTTTCTAATTTGATGCAGTTCATTTCATTTAGAGATTACTAAATTATTTGCATATGGCTTTAACATCTGATTTTGCGCTTTGGGCATATTTGTTTGTGTGTTTATTCGTTCCTGACTTCTCCTGGATTTTATTAACCCCCTTTGCTTTAATGGATTAGGAATATATATGTTCCACATGAAGTTTTTAAGTTCTTGGGCTTGAAATTTTAACATTCATTAAAGTATACATTTTTCTTGACAAAACCTAAAAGTAATTATTTCTCACTTCTTTCCAGAACATACAAATACTTTAGAATGTTTTAACAATTGTTTGCAAATATTTTAATTATATCTTTTAAAATTATATCTAAATTAATCATTTTGTTATTGTTTTCTTAACCAACATGCTTATATACAGTAACCTAGCTAGATATTTGCCAATTACTTTGAACACTATTATATTAATAACTTTCATCCCACTCCATCTCTGCTGTTTATTTTTACATACATTTATAATAATACTTTAGAATCATTTGGGGAGTGTTAAAATACATTTATTTATGCCTTTATTTTCTCCATACTGTATAACTTTGTATAGAATTCTACATTCTTTCACAGTTAGAATTTTTATTTTAGCTTCTATTATTGCTCTTGAAAATTAATATAATATTTTGTTCTGTTAAAAGCAATCTGCCCTTCCTCTTGAGTGCTTTAAAATTTTTCTATTTTTGGTACATTGAATATTACTACTATGTGTCCAGGTATATCTTTAGTATATCTTAATTTTTAACAGTGTTTAACTCCATATTATCACTAAGTTCAGTTCAGTTCAGTCGCTCAGTCGTGTCCGACTCTTTGTGACCCCATGAATCGCAACACGCCAGGCCTCCCTGTCCATCACAAACTCCCGGAGTTCACTCAAACTCATGCCCATCGAGTCGGTGATGCCATCCAGCCATCTCATCTTCTGTCGTCCCCTTGTGCTCCTGCCCCCAATCCCTCCCAGCATCAGGGTCTTTTCCAATGAGTCAGCTCTTCTCATGAGGTGGCCAAAGTATTGGAGTTTCAGCTTCAACATCAGTCCTTCCAATGAACACCCAGGACTGATCTCCTTTAGGATGGACTGGTTGGATCTCCTTGCAGTCCAAGGGACTCTCAAGAGTCTTCTCCAACACCACAGTTCAAAAGCATCAATTCTTCAGCACTCAGCTTTCCTCACAGTCCAACTCTCATACCCATGCATGACCACTGGAAAAACCATAGCCTTGACCAGACAGACCTTTGTTGGCAAAGTAATGTCTCTGCTTTTTAATATGCTATCTAGGTTAATCATAACTTTCCTTCCAAGGAGTAAGTGTCTTTTAATTTCTTGGCTTTAGGATATACAAATCTTTTGTGACTTTACTAACTAGCAATATCTGACCAGTCTTATACTCTTCACACATAATTTACAGAATCACTAATTTTAATTGTTCCAATACTTGTAAATTCTTACAACTAAGTATGTAGTATATAAATAAGGACTAGTATATTTAATAAACTTTATAAAGAACCCCCTGCTAATACAGGAGATACAAGAGACATAGATTCAATCCTTGGGTGGGAAGGTCCCCTGGAGGAGGGCATGGCCACCCACTCCAGTATTCTTCCCTGGAGAATCTCATGGACAGAGGAGACTGGAGGGCTACAGTCCATAGGGTTGCAAAGAGTCAAATGTGACTGAAGTTACTTAGCACACACAATATTTAGTCTTTATTATCAATTGCACAAAAATGGCATTTTAAAATTTCTATTTAAAAATTATTTCTAGAAGTTTCACAATACTTGTCTTAAAAAACTCACAATAATAATATAAAACTGTTTAAACTAATTAAAGAAAAGAAATGTGTGTCCGACTATGCAACCCCATGGACACCAGGCTCCTCCGTCCATGTGATTTTCTAGGCAAGAGTAATGGAGTGGGTTGCCATTTCCTTCTCCAGGGAATCTTCCCCACCCAGGGATCGAATCCAGGTCTCCCACATTGTAGACAGATGCTTTACCGTCTGAGCCACCAGGGAAGCATTTTTCATATGAGATGTATGTCTCCTTTCTAATGTCTTCAGAAATCTATACCACATAGTGAGGAAAAAGACCTGGATGGTCATTATGGAATAAAAAATAACATTAGAAACTGAAAAAAAAAAAAAAATCCAAACAGTATTTTCTCTGCTAAAAACTCTATCCTGAAAAATAAAAGCTATTTACTATTAATTGTTGGAGAGCAACCAATAATCCATTTGATGCAGTAACAAGTGATAATAATCCCTGATATTACCCAGAACTCAAATATCTCAATACATCATAATTAAAGTAAACTTTGGTTTACAGTCATAATCTCCCATTAATGTTTTAACTCACTGTTTAACTTACTAACAATTAAAATTATTTCATTATTCTCATGTAATTTGTCAAAAGGGAAGACTACTCTTGGTTATAAAGCATCAACCAAAAGAACTATAAATAAATTTCACACCTTTTCTCACAGAGAACAGAATAACAATGCCATTTATTAGTCAGACTCTGAATATCAAATAGAAGATCACAGAGATGACATTCCATAAGGGTGTTCATGATTATCACAGACCTTATCTCTTCAACCATACAGTCACTCTGCTCTTATTATGGATTACATGGAAGCCCCCAAGGAAAACTGGAAAATAACAGTATTTTTTTAGGATACACCCTAGATTAAAGTGACTCAATAGTCTGGGTGAGTCTGTCAATTATATTTCCTAAGAGATAAGAATGGATTAATCATTTAAAAAATGGTAAACTGTTACATAAACCATATCAGATTTGTTAGGCACCCAAATGTCCAGTCAATATACATACGGCTGATTTTAGTATGACCAGTCAACTCTATCAAGTAATGACCAAGGGTAATAGTTTTTATTGAATGTTACAAGATCCATAGCAACTTTATGTAGCAAGTACTTGCTGAGTTAATATTCTCACCCTGAATCTTTGCTATTACATTCCCTACTTTTCTCTCAGATGTAAAATTCCAAGTTTGCATCTAATTCTAATATTTTATTCTATACTCTGTGTTGCTGTGATGTAATTTTATGTCTTTATATTAAAAGAGATTGAACTTAAGGAAGTAAATGTTTTTCCAAAGAAGTCATACAAATGTGAACAGATAAATGAAAAGATGCTCAACAGCACTAATTATCAGGAAAATTCAAATCAAACCCACAATGTGATAGTGCCTCACAGCGGTTAGAATGGCTATTATCAAAAACAGTATATGAACTGAGAACTTCCAGATGTTCAAGCTGGATTTAGAAAAGGCAGAGGAACCAGAGATCAAATTGCCAACATCCAGTGGATCATCGAAAAAGCGAGAGAGTTCCAGAAAAATATCTACTTCTACTTTATCAACTAGGCCAAAGCCTTTGACTATGTGGATCACAAAAAACTGTGGAAAATTCTTCAAGAGAGGGGAATATCAGACCACCTGACCTGCCTCTTGAGAAATCTGTATGCAGGTCAAGAAGCAACAGTTAGAACTGTACATGAAACAATGGACTGGTTCCAAATCGGAAAGGAGTACATCAAGGCTGTTGTATATTGTCACCCTGCTTTTTTAACTTCTATGCAGAGTACATCATGTGAAATGCCAGGCTGGATGGAGCACAAGCTGGAATCAAGATTGCTGGAGAAATATCAATAACTTCAGATATGCAGATGACACCACCCTTATGGCAGAAAGTGAAGAGAAACTAAAGATCCTCTTGATGAAAGAGAAAGAGGAGAGTGAAAAAGTTGGCTTAAATCTCAACATTCAGAAAACTAAGATCATGGCATCTGGTCCTAGCACTTCATGGCAAATAGATGGGGAGACAATGAAAACAGTGACACTTTATTTCTTGGGCTCCTAAATCACTGAGGATGGTGACTGCAGCCATGAAATTAAAAGACGCTTACTCCTTGGAAGAAAAGCTATGACCAACGTGGACAGCATATTAAAAAGCAGAGGCATTACTTTGCTGACAAAAGCCGGTCTAATCAAAGCTATGGTTTTTCCAGTAGTTACGTATGGATATGAGAGTTGGACTATAAAGAAAGCTGAGTGCCAGAGAATTGATGCTTTTGAACTATGGTTTTGGAGAAGACTCTTGAGACTCCCCTTAGACTTCAAGGAGATCCAACCAGTCCATCCTAAAGGAAATCAGTCCTGAATATTCATTGGAAGGACTGATGCTGAAGGTGAAGTGCCAATACTTTGGCCACCTGATGCGAAGAACTGCCTCCTTGGGAAAGTCCCTGTGCTGGGGAAGATTGAAGGCAGGACGAGAAGGGGACAACAGAGAATGAGATGGTTGGATGGCATCACCGACTCAGTGGACGTTAGTTTGAGCATGTTCCAGGAGCTGATGATGGACAGGGAAGCCTGGCATGCTGCAGTCCATGGGGTTGCAAAGAGTCAAGACATCACTGGGCGACTAAGCTGAACTGATTATCAAAAAGACAAATGATAAGTGTTGGCAAGGATGTGGAGAAAAGGGGATCTTTGTGCACTCTTGGTGGGAATATAAATTGGTCCAATCACTATGGAAAACAGCATGGAGGTTCCCAAAAAATTAAAGTATAGAATTACCATATGATCCAGCAATTCCATCTCTGGATATATACCCAAAGGAAATGAAAACAGGATCTCAAAGAGATATCTGCACTCCCATGTTCACTGCAGCATTAATCACAATAACCAAGATACAAAAACAGCCTAACTGTCAATAGATGAATGGATAAAGATGTATTGTATATAAAAACAACGGAATGTTACTCAGCCATGAAAAAAGAAAATCCTGCCATTTGCTATGACTTAGATGAAGTTTGAGGGCATTATCCTAAGTGAAATAGGTCAGACAGAGAAAGATGAATACTCTGCTACATTGCTTGTATCTATAACTTAAAAAAAAAAAGCAAACTCACAGAAGCAGGGTAGATTGATGGCTGCCAAGAACTGGGATGTAGGGTAAATAAGATGTTGGTCAAGGGTACAAACTTTCAGGCATAAGATAAATAAGTTCTGGGTATCTAATGTTAAGCACAGTGACTACAGTGATTAACACTGAATTATATACTTGAAAGGGCTAAGTGAGTAGAAATTAAATGTTCTCACCACCAAAAAAAAAAAAAAAAAAGGTAGTTATGTGGCATGCTGGAGACATTAACACTACGGTGACAATCATTTTATAAAATACATCAAATCAACATATTGTACACATTAAACTTACATAATGTTAGAAGTGGAGAAACATTTTTATGATTTTGCAGTTTTCTGTCCTGGATTAAAGTTATCAACTTATTCATTCACCTACTTATTACTAAATGCTATTCAGTGAATACAGAAATCAATAATAGATTCCCTATTCTCAAAGAAAGGCAGCCATAGACTGAGTTCAAAGATCCTTAAAGACCATGCAAGTATGTGTATAAAATAATATCAAAACATTCTTCTGTACTGATATCTACTTTTTGAATATTTTAAAATAAGTAAATGTACAATTTTCTTAACTTAGTACCCTACTAATGGACACTTAATGGCTTATGACTTTTCACTATCAATGCACAAATTAACATTTTGTGAATAAATATGAGCATATTTTAAAAATTATTCCCATGGAATTTTTCCACTAAAGCAGAATTTAGGTGTCTAGGTAAGTGTACATTTTAAACACTTTTGCTATATTTTGGCAGTCTTCCTTAATAAAGGGCTATATCCTTGCCAAACTGGTTGTCATCAGCTCTCTGTCCTGCCTTTGTCAATTGGACAGTAGGTTAACTGACACTTCATCTTGTATGAGATAATATTACTTCATAGCACCAACCATCAGGCAAGTGCCCGAGTTTTCGCATTACATTTGTTTTTTGTAATAGCATGGCTGTCTGTCTACCTCTACCAGACTGCAAGCCAGCAAGGGAAGAAATAGGAATTTATTGTCATCTTTGTGTGTTGCCATTAGGCATAGAAAAGTTTATTTTAAATTACTTCATTTTTGTTTAATTTATTAATGTGAGAAATCATCAAACTGATTTTTCTTTTATGGATTTTTGGCTGAGCTTTAGTATAATAAGCTTAGTAAATTAAGTTCCTTTAAGAAAACAATCACTACATCAAATCATTGTGGGTTTGGCCTTTTGGCCAAAGATTTCTTAACAGAAGTTCAGGCCAGGTTGTGATTTGACCTGAAACTGCAGCCCTGACTGCCAGGCTCTTCAAGAGATCTTTCATTCTTTCTATATAATTCTTATCTCAAGGGACCATCATCCTTAGAACGATCGCATTTATTGGTAATACCTCTACCTCCAATGATAAAATGGCATCTGACTGAAGATGAGATAATCCCTCCTCGTATTGCCTGACTCGCAGACATAAGATTTAACATCTTTCTATTTTCATATTTGTACTCACCACAGTACCCTCAAGCCCAGACCAGTGCCTGGCTCATGAATGAATGAGGAAAATACTGACTCCAGAAGGCATTAAAAAAAAAGTTTTTCATGAATCCAATCCAGGCACCTCCTCACAGTGCTTTAAAAAAGAAAAGTAAACCCCTTAAAGCTCAAATTTATGTAGTTATCTTGGAAAAAATTTTAATTGCCTAGAGTCCACACAGCGCCTTGTTATATTCTAACATAACAAGGAGTATAAACCCATGACTAAAATATGCACACTCCACTCCAGTCTCTATTAAAAAAAAAAAAAGGAATTGCTAGTTTATTCATCTTGCTTAATGACACAGAAGGGCAAAACAAGTACCCAAACAATGAATAATAACACAAGCGCTCAGACTGTAAAATCAATATGTCAGATCAGTAGAGCTGAGCTTCGTTTTAATGCTCTCATCCCTGAACGCAGTGGAGCTTACTTTCTGAATTATATATATATGTATTGACCTAATTACATAAATATTGACTTTTCCTTATATGAAGCTTTTTTTTTTCAGTCTCACTGTAATTACGATGTCAATATTTGCGGCCCTAGTAACACTGAATTTAAACCTGTTAACTGTGACTGATAGTGGCACACCATGAGATAATCCAGACCGTCTCACAGTCTCAGCACATGGGTGACACCAGATAATAACTGATAAACCAGGAATTTCTTAGGTGTATCATAGAAAGGTAAACTTCTTTAAGAAAACAATCTTAAAGGATGAAATAATTATTTCATCCCCAATAACTGGGGAGACGGCCTCCTCCCTCAGTTTGTTGGGTTTTACAGCACACAGAAGTAATAACCAGGATTTGACTAGATTTTGGTCTATAATGTTGCACAACATTTTTTTTCTTTAATCAAACACTTCATCCCTAACTTCAATCCCCAGTCCATCCTACTACTAAATTCTTTGTTCTACTGACATATGTCTATACCCCTATCCCCATAGCTCTGCGTGTGTATAAAGGGTATCTTTTAATATTTGTTATTATTCTTTGATATATTTCAATAAGGATCTGTGCATAGTTTAGCCTAATACAAAGTACAATCTGTATAAATTCTACTTTTTAAAAATGTCCAATTTAATTATCTCTCCTTACATGGCTTTATTTTCATAAGAAAAGATTTCACAACAGTTCCTACCATTGTTACGTCTCTGGGCCACGCACTGATACTATACCTCAGGACATTTTAATTAAATTTCTTTACTTCGATAACATTAGAGAAATATTCCAAATGCTTTCAAAAAGCTAGAAAGTGCTGTTTACTTTGTTCTCCTAAAGTTTCTGAGCACTCCCACTCAAGGTCTTATACGTTCCAATTTAAGAAATGCAGAAATATGTGTCATATTCATCTTTTAGAGTTAGGTGAAACACACAGGGAATGCTACACAAAAAAATTAAAAACAATCATGTCCACAATTTGGATAGAGAGTCGTTCTAGAAGGATCATGGTGAGGTGGTATATCCATCATTCCGTGATTTTCTTATTTGCCTCTACAGGGATGCCAGAGGAGATGAACCTCAGTGACGTGAAGCAAATCCATCAAACAGACGGTGGTAGTACTTTAGACACAACCGGAGCAGGATGTACGGCCGCAACTGAAACTATGTCACTGACTCTGATGGGTGTAGTGATGTTATTTCCGGGGCTTTGGTAACAGCTCTTCTGCCCTGACACACGTCTTAGTGGAGTCTTGATTTCTCCCTTCTTTTGCTCTGAGTGGAATAAGGTATCTTTTCAAACGTAACAATTATATTTATGAGAAGGTACTAACTTCTTGGAAGCCAAGTTGGCATGTTGACAAAGTACCTAAAAATCAACGTTTACATGATAGACCATTTGAAAACATGTCTCTTTGAATCTAAAATATGAATCTAATTTAAATGTTCTTAAATGCTAACATGTTAAACCTGCAAATGTGAAGAGCACGGAAGTGACTTTGAATGAGATTGTAATTTTATTATTCTCAATTCCAACTTCTTCCTTTTTAAAAGTAAAAAATGTTTTCAATTGAAGGTGTATTTGCAGGATGATGAAAATAATACATAGCTTTTCTTAAGATACTGGAATCAGAATTTCATTAACTGAATCAGAAACAAACAATGGCAAGTAGTATGCATGCATTTTCAAGATATTCTTCCATTTTTATAAGCTACAGAAAGAAATGACTGAAAGCCTATAAATTATAGAGTAGATTGCAAGGAGCATTTCACATAATTTCATTGAAGATGCTTGATAATTTTTATCCACTGTAACTAAGCCACTGACAAACGTAAAGCTGAGTATTTTGATAGCATCTGATTTGTATCCCATTATATACAAAATGCATCCTTGGTATTGTGACTCTGTTCCCTCCTATCTCTCTGCCTCCTAATGGATTTATCTATGTTGCAAAGCACATGCCTGCTCTAGGAATATCTCTAATAAAGCTGTTAATTATTTGGTGGAAAATTTTAAAGAATATTGATCATTTTCTCCTAGAAAAAATGATATATTCATCCATTTTCAAAACGCTATTTCAAAAATTTGCTGTTTTTTAAAACTTGGTATTGAACAATTGTCTATATATTTCCAAAGTTCCTATGGATATCTAAAGATGAACTAATATAGAAAATATGGCATGCGCTGTTTTAGCTCTTTTCGTATTTTCACATTAGCAGAGCCACTAATCCACAGTCCCTGACTTCCCAGTTGAGATAAGATGCCTCAGCAGACACTGTGCTAATCACTGTACTTAAGGAGAAAGAGATAAGTCAGCATTTATTAGGAAGTATCATATCCAGTCAATAGCCAGAAAATATAATTAATACAAAGTGACAGAATACAAAAGAGAAGTGCTGAACTTATAAAATTTTTTAAAAATCAAAAAGATTTCAAATGACCTCTGAAAAAGAACTGATGGGAACTCAATCAACAACAAGCATTTGTGGGATGAAATCAATCTGTCCAAATAAGGAAACTATATGATCAAACCCTATTCTCCCTCAGGTTCTCAATTACTGATGAGAACCTGGTGATGGTCAACTTACACCACAGTATTTTTAAACTGCCAAGATAAGTCAGATTTTTCTTGTCTGTTCAAATATGACTCTGAATTGGAAGTGCTATTCTAACTGCCAATTCTGGATGCCATTTTCCCAGGCTTCCACTCCACCTTAACATGATCTGCTTGGATTTGAGTGCATTTGCACCACCATACTCCAAATATTATAAACTTAACACTTTTTTAAATTTTAATTTCAACTTCAACTCTTTATTTAAACAGCTCTGAAATGTGTAATAAGAGGTCGACCAATTGTGGCTCTCCAGCCCAAGCCACAGTTGGGTTGCCACGGCAACACTTCTGACCCAAACCTGAAGGGTCTTCAAAAAAGCCAACTAAAGAACAAGGTTCAGCAGTCTAAGATGTACCTGGATAAAATTAGTTGATAAAAGATAATTTTAAATATTGTAGGAAATGGTTAAAAGCAGAGTAGTAACAAAATCGATAGTATGAATGAATACCTTTTTATCAATTAAATTTTACATACTAAAATGGGTGCTGTCTACCTCCATGTAGACGTTTAGGAGACAATACACATACCATAAACGATAAAGCTAGAGCTCAAAACACTTGAGATTTTCAGAATTTATTTAAGAGCCTGAGGCATACTTTTTTAATATTCTCAATGGGGTCATTCTTTAACACTCTGCTCTGAACCATCTTACATTTGTATAGCTCTTTATAATTTACAAGGCTCTTTCAGAGGAGACAAAGCATATCATTTGACTTTCCTCACTTCTAAAGGATGGGCTCAATTTTTTTTTTTTTGGAAGGGGCTCAATTTTTAGTCAAATAAAACAATAACACTGAGTTGTTTTCTTTTAATATGGCTCAGAATTTGCTTTCTAAGAGTTTTCCATTAGTAAGGTTAAAAAGTTTTTAAGCAATGGTAAAGTTGTTAGAATACATGTCTACTTTCCGAGATGACTTAAAGGATAACATTCAGGTGAATATATATGTATTTTAAATTATCTTCCACAGTTATAGTCATATTTTATACTGGGATCAATTAAAGGAGTTTTCTTGAATTTCTGAGTTATTGTTATATAAATTAATCTGAAACAGTCTAGTATTCTGCATGTATTGGGGAAGAATCAGTTAATCTGAGCCAAAATTCAGGGCCCTTCCTTTGCATATACACCATGATAAATGCTCTTACACAAAATCTTATTTAGTCTCACCAATAATATTATCATCTCCATTTAACCAATGAGGAAACTGAGGCTAGAAATATTATGTACTTTG
This sequence comes from Cervus canadensis, assembly GCF_019320065.1. Classification (NCBI taxonomy): domain Eukaryota; kingdom Metazoa; phylum Chordata; class Mammalia; order Artiodactyla; family Cervidae; genus Cervus; species Cervus canadensis. The sequence continues at coordinate 20,869,454 of NC_057394.1, read as the reverse complement.
TTTGGTGTCATACAACTAGTCAGAGTAGAATCAAACATATAAGTAATGTCTCTAAACAAACCATATACATTCTTGGTTCAAATATATAACAGTCTCAGAACAGTAGTACAAAATCTTAAAGTTAGCATAAAAGTCATTCAAAGGTGATTTAAGTCTCTAAACAAGGATTTAAAAAACAAGAAAAATTAACTGTACAATCCTAATGTATAATTATAAAATTGTAGATTAGTATAAAAGCATAGGAAAAAAGAAAAATGTAAACGTGAACCTTTTCTTTTGTACTAATCATTACTCTCTCACATGTGAAAATTTCATTCAAATACATCAACTGCTAAAGTAAATCAGCTACCAAAAATGAGAAAACACACATATATATTTTCTATCACATAATCATAACATTTCTTTTTGTTTTCTCAGCAACTTAAGGGTTTAAACATTTCTTTGGCCATAAGACACAGGATGGCATAAAAATATAAGGAAAGAAAGATAAGAAACAAGGAGGGAGGGAGCATGTGGCAGAACATTATTTGTAAAAATCTTAGATATGTCTTTTATCCTCTTATTTGTCCAGGAACATCTTATCAATGAAGTAGTGTCTAGAGTGTTCTTTTCTAATTAAAGGACAGAAGTTAATATGCTATTTCCTCCCAATACTCAGCTCTTCCAAAGTACTCAATAATGATGCTTTGAAAAGGACTCAATTAGTTTACTGCTAATTGTTTTCAATCACTAAAAATATTGTTTCTATCATCAGAACACTTCAGATACAATCAAAATTGTTTCTTCCTGAGTGAATTCATTCAACCCAGACTTGTAATTTTTTGATATAAATCATTGAGCAGTCTGTGATATCAGTATTTCTTTAGGTTGTAAACTTTGGTATCCTATATAAAAATATGGGTTGTATGAAAATTCAGCAATAATTCATGTTATTAGGTATGACACTGGGCATATTAAGGTTTTTTTTTAATTATAAACTGTTGTATATCAATCATTTCTGAAAAATATAGACAAAATTTTCTCAAGTTTGAAATCTTTCTTTGCCTTTGCTAGAATTAAATGATCACTGAATTACACTTATATCATCATTTTGTAAATGGAGTTTCACTCAAATGAGTCCTTAAACTAACCTATTTCCATGTGCAGAAAAAAACTGAAGAATTCCATTACAATATGATTCACATCTTCACAGTAGAATGGCAATAACTATTTGGAACAGAGTGCCGGGATGGAAGTTTGTGGATAACTTTGCAAACATCTGATTCAAGAGTCTCTCCCCTTCCTGCACTTGTCAACTGTCACATTGGAAGCATCTTCACCATGAAATATTGGGTTGGTCAAAAAGCTTGTGGGAAATTTTCTGTAGAATTTTAATAGAAAAACCCGAATTTTTTGGCCAGCCCAATATATAAAAAGAGATTATGCATCGCACCTTCCCAAGAAAGTTTTCCTTTATCACAGAGCAAGAGGAAGGGGATAGAGGAATTTGAAGTGCCATAGAGTTAAAAGCAGATCAGAGAGCAGCTAAGGAGCAAATTGGTTGGAGACAGAAGGAATGAAATTGACCCAGAGGAATCACTAGGGTGATTTGGTAAGTAAATTCTACTTCTGTGAGTTTCAGTACCCACCGTTGAGCACCAGTGCCCTGAAGGAACTAACTGCCTTAGAAGGAGGGGAAGTGCAAAGTCTCTCTTTTTGCCAGATTACCCAGCCAAGGCCAGCAGCAATAAGGAGGCAAACAAAAAGCCTAGTTTGCGAAACAAATGCTATGAGCAGTACAGTGTGTTTAGCAAGCACCTGACTTATTCTATTTCTTTAAGAAATCTAGGCACTGACCATTAAGTATTTTTAACAACAGTAATTTCTTCAGAATAACAAGACCCCCATAGGATAAACAAGGATTTCAACTTACAAAATCGTGGTCAAAATTGTCAAAGACTTCCAGAATAGAATTAGTCAAGTCATGGTGCTTTTCCAACTCACCCCACACGCCCATTCCTCTCTTTCTCACCAACATACACACACCCATGCCTCACAGTCCCTTGCTATTGTTTCTATTTCCTTTTTATCTTCTTATCTGTATAACTGAGTTAGCGGGATCTAACTCAGAATTACTTAACAGGACTAGATAATGCAACATATATTTAAGACCCACCTGGCACATGGTAATCCTTAACAATTTCAGGTTTGTGCCTTTCCCATTAAGCCTTCTCTTAAAATGCATGTGTGCCCAGGATGGGATAGTACCACACCATTAAATTATTAATTCTGCCTGTGGCTAAGCTTTTGATAGGGAAACAGCATTTAAAAAGTTCGAGTGTGAATAAATAGAGCTTAAGAAGGAGGGCTCACTGGAAAAATCCCTGATGCTGGGAAACATTGAGGGCAGAAGAGGGCATCAGAGGATGAGATGGCTGGATGGCATCACCAATGCAATGGACATGAACCTGGGCAAACTCTGGGAGAAGGTGAGGGACAGTGAGGCCTGGTGTGCTAAAGTCCATGGGGTCGCAAAGAGTCAGACACAACTGTGTGACTGAACAACAGCAAGGAGGAGGAAGAATAGGAGAGAGTAGAATTGCAGGAGAGACCTACTCCCGCCTGTTTCATCTGTCATGTTTTGCTTAGCCTCATCCTGGCTACAAAGTTTATTCATGGAAAATGTATTTCCAAACTATAGGGAGTTAGAGTGGTCTTGCTTTTATAAAGGGTTATTAGCCCTGACCCAGTGTTTACAAGTGAATTTGTCTCCAACTGTAACAAACTGAAGACCTCAACTGCCAGCCCCTGCAACGGCAAGTCTACCTGACCAGAGTCTTCGGACCACATCTCAGAATGACTACAGTCTGGGATAGCGCTCAGAGCTCAGGCCAAGATGAGGTTTAATCATTAATGAGCAATCAATGTATTATTCAGTATCAGATTGAAAGTCACCACCAAGTGAGGATTTCTGAAGGCAAGCCCATCTCCTTAAGTTCACGTTGATAACAGGTGATAAAGTAAGTAGAGTAAGTCCCCTACATATGAATGAGTTCTGTTCCAAGAATGCGTTTGAAAGTCCAATCTGTTTTTAAGTCCAACAAAGTTATGCCCAGGCACCCAACTAACGCAGTCAGGCTATGTAGTACTGTACCACATGCTGCGTTGTGCTTACTTGCTCAGTCGTGTCTGACTCTTTGTGACCCCATGGACTGCAGCCCACCGGGTTTTTCTGTCCCTGGGGATTCTCCAGGCAAGAATACTGGAGTGGGTTGCCATGCCCTCCTCCAGGGGATGTTCCCAACCCAGGGATCAAAACCAGGTCTCCCACATTACAGGCAGATTCTTTACTGTCTGAGTCACCAGGGCTATAAAAGGTGTATAATACTTTTCACACAAATAGTACATTAAAAAAACAAACACAAAGAAAACATTTGTAATCTTACAGTACAGTACCTTGAAAAGTACAGGAGTAAAGGTTTAACAGCTGGGCAAGTTCACATATGTGAAGGTTCTTATGTAGGGACTTACTCTATTTCTAAAGAGAGATGTCAACTCTTTCCACTGAATCACTCAATATCCCTAGACTCAGAAAACCTTTTGAAAAGTAAGCTGATTAGGTTAGGTTATCTTTTTGAGGTTATTTGTAGATTTTACAGGGTATGTTTAAATTTTCCTTTGTTACGTAAACTTTTTATTCTCATCTAGTCTCTCGGATATTTTCTCTCATCCCTGTCTTTCTCAGATTCAGCTCTAGTAATAATGTGAGCATCCTAAAGAGATCCCATATGCCAGATGCCCTTGTGTGACCGTCTGATGGGGAGACTGTCTGAATCATTGACACACAGGCGTCCAAAAATGCTGGAGAAACCAGAACAAGCACAACTTCAAAGGTTTTAGTCTAACTGTCTGTATGACCTTCAGCAAGTCCCATTATCCCTCTGAATTCAGTTCCTCATCTGGAACACAATGTGCTTGAACCAAATGATCACTAAATTTCCTTGTCAATTCCCAGTCTAAAAGAGTATCTATTTACTTGATGTCTTATATGATAACCTACTATTACTTAATACATAAAAGACACTTAAAAGTAATGCATAAAATGTGATTTTAGTTACAACTCTATGCATATGGTGGTAATTCTAATTTGTTTATCACATATGGTGATATGGCTTTTCTGCATAAGACTGAGTGGAATACTCTTCATAAATGAAGGGAAGAATAAAGTTTGCTGAGCTTTCATTTAATGGAGAGAACAATATGCCTGAGCAAAGAGATTTACCCTGTCATTAAATATATAGCAATTAATTGCTTTTTGTTTTCACTAATCTTACAGGAGCTATGATCTAGGGTCTTCAGTAATTCAGCAGTAGTGTCTCACAGTATTTAAAAGCAAATAGTGAATACAGTGGCACCACTAAGGGTCTGAAAGATCACAGTGTGTGGAAGTCAGCGATGGAAGTAATAAAAGTGCATTTGACAGAATTTTTTCTTCTCGCAGATTTTCCCAGGAGACCCTCTTAAATAGGGCTAAACAAATGGTGCTGCCTCTGATGATTTATTGCAGAACAAGCTGACAGGCACAGGAGCGTGTTATCTGGTCCCCTGAAGTGTAGGGGCTAATTCAGAAAATGAAAGGAGACCAGAAGTGCAACAGTTGGAGAACAGACTCTGTATCAGTCAGTGAGCAAGCAGAGAGAAGCGGGCAATTGCAGCTTATCTAAAAAGATAGTTTTTAAATATTGTGAGTCGGTAATTTTAGTGTTTTGTTTTCTTTGCTTATTAAAAATATTAATGAGGATCTATGAGAATTTCATCACAGATGGTTAACTGCAATAAATTTAGAGTAAATTTTTCTACCTTACTACTACTTTTGCGACACATTCATTACAGTATAGATATAATTAAATGTAAATATGTGAATACTTATACACATTTATCTCTATTTATCTATAAAATGTACATACATTTTCATACATTTGCATGTTTATTGCTGTGTTTGTGCTTTATGAATAGATAAAATATAACAGATAAAGGCTTTTATGTTACATTTTCATAAAACTTGCCTTTATATCAATTATTGCTGGCTTTTGAATCAAAGACTGAGAAGGTCAGTGCAATAGATAACTTTGTTAAAATTGCTTCTGATTATTTTCCCATATGGACTTTCATCTTTCATTTCAAATGGACCAGTACTGAACAAAGCTCTTACTATACATGAGTGAGCACACATGGCCACTATGGCAATAAGAGGATGCATACATAGGTATATGTTTCAGAAAGCCTCACTGGCACAGCCTTATGTATACACATTCTATGATCTTTAAGAGACTATTCTCTGGAGAATAATGCAAGGCATAAAGAGCTTATGATTCTTATTATTAAATATGTAAAAATGTGAACTGTAACAACTCCATTGCTTTTAACAACTCACTTGCTTTTAGATTATTAACTAACTGAAGTTAAGCTGAGCAAGACAGTAATAACAATGAAAGGAACTCAAATGTATCCTCATTTTCCTCAAGTCACTGGCTGTTCTGTCTTCTGCCTTAGTGATGCTCACCTTTCAGTATCCCACTGCCTTTGTTATCTCTGCTCGCAGGGCCTACATGGGACACTTTGTGAGAAATGGAACTCAGACTTGGAAATAAGACTAGCCTTGCTTTTGAATAGCAACTCTCTGAAATATCTGTGAAATTGAGATGATCATATCTCCCCCACCCCATGACTGATATATTGGGAAGATTTATTTAGTGGTTATATCTACATTGACTGGCACACTGTGGGATTAAGTAAACATGAAGTAACATTTTATCAAGGCATGCTTTTAGGTGAAATTTTTCACACTACATATGTTGAAAAATCATTTGATTTTAAAACTATATGGAAGCAATCCCACTCGTGGGTATACACCCATAGAAAACCATAATTTGAAAAGATACATACACTGTAATATACACTGCAAATTATTCATTGCAGCACTATTTACAATAGGCACATGTAGGCAATCTAAAAGTCCATCAATAGAGGAATGTATAAAGAAAATGTGGTACATATATATAATGGAATATTACTCAACAACAAAGAAGAATGAAATAATGTCATTTCTAGCAACATGAATAGGCCTAGAGATTGTCATACTGAGTGAAATCAGACACAGAGAGGCAAATATATGATATTGTTTATATGTGGAATCTAAAAAAAGGGTAAAAATGAACTTATTTACAAAAGAGAAGTAGAGTCACAGATATAGAAAACAAACCTATGCTTATCAGGGGATTAGGATTGTTATTGTTGTTTAGTTGCTAAGTCATGTCCTACTCTTTTGAGACCCCATGGACTGTAGCATGCCGGGCTCCTCTGTTCATGGGATTTTTCAGGCAAGAAGACTAAAGCGGGTTGCCATTTAGGGGATAAAGGCAGGGAGGGATAAATTAAGAGTGGGATTGACATATGCTATATAAAATGGACTTCCCAGGTGACACAGAGGTAAAGAATCCACCTGCCAGTGAAGGAGACATAAGAGATGTGAATTCAATCCCTGGGGTTAGGAAAATCCTCTGGAGTAGGAAATGGCACCCCACTCCAGTACTCTTGCCTGGGAAATCCCATGGACAAAGGAGCCTGGAGGGCTGCAGTCCATGGGTCACAGGGTCAGACACAACCGAGTACAAGCATGAGGCTGTATATAAATTAGATAACTAACGGTGGTGGTTTCGTCACTAAGTCGTGTCCGACTCTTGCAGCCCCGTGGACTGTAGCCCGCCAGCCTCCTCTGTCCATGGGATTTTCCAGGCAAGAGTACTGGGGTGGATTGCCATTTCCTTCTCCAGGGGATCTTCCCCACCCAGGAATCAAACCCAGGTCTCCTGCATTGCAGGCAGGTTCTTTACCGAGGGAACTATGAGGGAAGCCCCTAATGAGAACCTACCATACAGCACAGGGAACTCTACTCAGTACTCTGTATTGGCCTATATGGGAAGAGCATCTAAAAACAGACAAACAAACAAAAAAAGAGTGGATTAAAAAAAAAGTGGATATATGTAAAAGTATAGCTGATCCACTTTGCTATACACCTGAAATTAATACAATATTGTAAATCAACTATATTCCCAATAAAATTTTTAAAAAACTATATAGAAACCTGAAGATCATGTATTTCTTTATTTTGCAAAGAGAAGACTAAAACCTGGAAAGAAAAATGAATTACCCAAGGTAACAACACAACTGTTTTGAAACAAAAGATCAGCAAACACTCGCTATTTAAGAGCAGTTCTGTGCACCATATGGAATCAAACTGCATGCTTGTATATCCTAGAATTTAACAGAAATTGCCTGCCCCATAACTCAGAGAAGGCAATGGCACCCCACCCCAGTACTCTTGCCTGGAAAATCCCATGGACAGAGGAGCCTGGTGGGCTACAGTCCATGGGGTCGCTAAGAGTCAGACACGACTGAGCGACTTCACTTTCACTTTTCACTTTCATGCATTGGAGAAGGAAATGGCAACCCACTCCAGTGTTCCTGCCTGAAGAATCCCAGGGACGGGGGAGCCTGGTGGGCTGCCGTCTATGGGGTCGCACAGAGTTGGACACGGCTGAAGCGACTTAGCAGCAGCAGCAGCAGCCCCATAACTGGGCTTCCCTAATGCCTCAGTGGTAAGAATCCACCTGTCAATGCAGGATACCTGGGTTCAATCACTGGGTCAGGAAGGATCTCCTGGAGAAAAAATTGGTGACTTCCTCCAGTTCTCTTGCCTGGGAAATCCCATGGATAGAGAACAGTCCATCCACTCAAAGAGTTGGACACAACTTAGCAACTAAAGAGCAACAACTACAGGGCCTAAACAAACAGGCAAACATCCCAGTTTGGGAGAGTATGCTTGGTCTTGTGATTTTCAGAAAATGAAAATAAAGCTACCTAGAGAAGTTATAAAATCTAACATTACCATGACATTGATTAAAATAGCACATATAATGTAATAGAATTTGAATGTAATGGTTCATCTCTTTCCAAATTAACTATTCTGCTTCTTGATAAGCCTACCAATTTGCTAAAGTATTCGGGACACTTTGATAAATAACCTTTTCCAACATAGATTACAATTTTTGAATTCATCACCATTTTATTTTTAAATTATAGGAAATAAACTTAAAATATGTTTTATGTCACATTTAAAGGTATTAAAAGAAACATTTCTTCTATGTCACTGTTATTGTTCCCTACCATATCATTTTTATGTGCCATTTTTAGATTTACCATGTCTGTATCAGATTATAATTAGGTTATATCTTGAAACATGAAGATCAATAGATCATGTTCATGTTCATTTTAATTGGAAGTTCTTTGTTATTTAAAAATTAAGCTAGTTTATTGCACTATAGCATCTTCTAGTGATTTTAAAATAATGAGAAAATATGAATATTTTAAATCTTTCTAAACAACTTCCCTTTAGAAAATCATTATTTCACTTTATTATAAAACATGAGGGCAAGTCAGCCATAGTTGAACTATGAAACTTTTAATTCCTAGTTCTGTTTTTCTCTTAAAATCCAGAGATGTTAGTTATTTGTCTTCTTTGGGATGAAAAAGAAAAATGCTCCTCTTGTACTTCTCTTATTAGCTACCTTTTTCTAAAACAGAGGGAATCATCTCCATATAAAACAGGAAACTTTAGAGATGAAACAATGAATTTCAATGTAGGATAGAGAGAAAATTTAATGGAGAGTATATTCATAGAATTAACTCTGGTATAACTATGAACACTTTACATTCATGTTATCCTTCAAGTCTTATCTGGTCACATGTAAAACTTTATTTTAATCAACTTTTATGATTAAAAAATAAAATATTTCCACTGAAAAATCTTGAAGATAGAATATCAAAAATTCTCCAACCTCTGTTCATTTTGCCTCATTAAAAAAAAATCTAGCTTGTAGAAATATGGCTGTATAAATATACACACATTATATTTAGATCCAGAGATCTATATAGAAGGGATTTTCCTGCTGGCTCAGATGGTAAAGAATCTTCTGGCAATATGGAAGACCCAGGTTCGACCTCTGGGTAGGGTAGATCCCCTGGAGAAGGGAATGGTGACCCACTCCAGAATTCTTGCCTGAAGAATTCCATGGACAAAGAAGCCTGGCAGGCTTCAGTTCATGGGGTCGCAGAGTTAGACATGAATTACTTCATCTAAGCAGAAGACACACATATGTAAAGAGATAGATATATATAGGGATTATATATTTACATAAATATATAAAGATAGGATACTTTATGACATGATTATATGTTTTCTTTTTAAGCAGTCATTACTGCTTAACAATATGAATTTTTTTAGGCCAATAAATACAATTCTAAAAATAATCATAACTGATTCAAAGTATTTTTATATGAATATCAATTATTTAATCAATGCCCTGTGGAGCAACATTATTTACAATATATCATAGGCAGTGTTTTTTAAAATCTTTATTAAACTAAATTTTACATACCTCCATGATTAAAATACTAAGAGCTTCCCAGGTAGCTCAGTTGATAAAGAATCTGCCTGCAATTCAGGAGACCCCAATTCAATTCCTTGGGTCAGAAAGATTCCTTGGAGACAGGATAGGCTACCCATTCCAGTATTCTTGGGCTTCCCTGATGGCTCAGACAATAAAGAATCCGCCTGCCAAGCAAGAGACCTGAGTTAGATCCCTGGGTAGTCAAGATCCCCTGGAGGAGGGCATGGCAACCTAGTCTAGTATTCTTGCCTGGAGAATCCCCATGGACAGAAGAACCTGGCAGGCTACAGTCCATGGGATGACAAAGAGTCAGAACATGACTAAGCAACAAGCACAGCACAACACATGATTATCCTCTTAGTTTTCCTTCCTTCATTTCAGTTCAGTTCAGTTCAGTCGCTCAGTCGTGTCCGACTCTTTGCAACCCCATGAATCGCAACACACCAGGCCTCCCTGTCCATCACCAACTCCCAGAGTTTACTCAAACTCATGTCCATCAAGTTGGTGATGCCATCCAGCCATCTCATCCTCTGTCGTCCCCTTCTCCTCCTGCCGCCCAATCCCTCCAGCATCAGGGTTTTTCCAGTGAGTCAACTCTTCGCATGAGGTGGTCAGAGTATTGGAGTTTCAGCTTCAGCATCAGTCCTTCCAATGAACACCCAGGACTGATCTCCTTTAGGATGGACTGGTTGGATCTCCTTGCAGTCCAAGGGACTCTCAAGAGTCTTCTCCAACACCACAGTTCAAAAGCATCAATTCTTCAGCGCTCAGCTTTCTTCACAGTCCAACTCTGACATCCATACATGACCACTGGAAAAACCATAGCCTTGACTAGACGGACCTTTGTTGGCAGAGTAATGTCTCTGCTTTTAAATATCCTATCTAGGTCATAACTTTCCTTCCAAGGAGTAAGAGTCTTTTAATTTCATGCCTGCAATCACCATCTGCAGTGATTTTGGAGCCCCCAAAAAATAAAGGCTGACACTGCTTCCACTGTCTCCCCATCTGTTCCCCATGAGGTGATGGGACCAGATGCCATGATCTTAGTTTTCTGAATGTTGAGCTTTAAGCCCACTTTCACTCTCCTTTTTCACTTTCATCAAGAGGATTTTTAGTTTCTCTTCACTTTCTGCCATAAGGGTAGTGTCATCTGCAGAATTCCTTCCTTAGATGGAACAGAAAAAGTAGATGCTTTATTCCAATTGGAATGACCAGCATAGCCAAGAACCAACAAACAATAAAGATATAAATCATTTTTTTCATAAACTTTGGTCCCATCATACTTCCTTAATTCCCCTAAATTGAAGGTAATTCTGTCCTTAAATCAATGTACCACAAAATCAGATTACAATCATTTGTGTATTTATCTTATTTTTCCTGGCAGGTTAAAGGTTACTAATGGCTTTCAGAATCCTTTGTGGTAACAGTCCTTTGAACTTAGTAGATGTCCAAATACATGTGTTAAATCTAATTTTGACAGGATGCAAAAAGATGCTAATTTATTGTATTTGTTATAATTGATTAACCTTAATAGTTCCCTGCCTATATCAAAGGAAATGAGAGCAAATGAGAAACTAACGTGAAAATATCTGTCAATAGGAAAATAATACAGATTTATAATTGTTAGTGCCAAATGAACTATTTGCTGGGGGTTTATACATTTTTTATTAGTTCACATCTGACCTCTTAATAGTGAAATATAACCTGAGAGCCACAACATTTTGAAGACGTCTGTGCTGGGAAGGAGTTTATTAGACTTGTGTGCCTGCCAAGCTCAGAATGCCTTCTGAGGAAATTTAAAATATGATCCCCTTCCCTTTATAGCTGACAGGGTCGGGGGTGATCTAGGACAGCACTGTCCAACAGAAATGTAATGTGAAATGTGAGCCACCTATGAAATGTTACATTTCCTAGTAGCCACACTAAAAAAGAAAAAGGAGAGTAGAAAGATACAGCTGATATTTAACAGTACATTTAACTCAGTGTAGACAGATTACCCCTGGAGAAGGAAACGGTATCTCAGTACAGTACTCTTGCCTGAAAAATCCTATGAACAGAGGAGCCTACTGAGCTACAGTCCATGGGGTCACAAAGTGTCAGATACAACTGAGTAAATAACAACAAACAAACAACAATGCAGATTACCACCATTTCCAAATGTAATAAACATAAAAATAATCAGTAACAGATTTTCTATTAACTTTTTTAAATTATTCAACTGGAGAATAATTTCTTTACAACATTGTGGTGGTTTTTGCCACACATCAGCATGAATCACCCACGAGTGTGCACATGTCTCCCCATCCTGAACCCCTCTCCTACCTCCCACCCCACCCCATCCCTCTGTGTTGTCCCAGAGCACCGGCTTTGAGTGCCTTGCTTCAAGCAGTGACCTTGCACTGGTCATCTGTTTTACATATGGTAATACACATGTTTCAATGCTATACTATCATATCATCCCACCCTACCCTTCTCCCACATAGTCCAAAAGTCTGTTCTTTACATCTGTGTCTCTTTTGCTGTCTCACATATAGGGTCATCATTACCATCTTTCTAAATTCCACATATATGTGTTAATATACTGTATTGGTGTTTTTCTTTCTGACTTACTTCACTCTGTATAATAGGTTCCAGTTTCATCCACCTCGTTAGAACTGACTCAAATGTGTTCTTTTTTATAGCTGAGTAATATTCCATTGTGTATATGTACCACAACTTCCTTATCCATTTGTCTGCCAATGGACATCTAGGTTGCTTCCATGTCCTGGCTATTGTAAACAGTGCTGCAGTGAACACTGGGGTACATGTGTCTCTCAATTCTGGTTTCCTTAGTGTGTATGCCCAGCATTCTTATATTCATTATTTTGCAATCTAGCATGTGCTTACTGCATGTCTCAATGTGGACACAGTGTGTTGCAGCTGCTGATCTAGTGGCTACTGTATTGGACACATAGGTGAGAGGTGGAGACACCAAGCACCTTGGGAAAAATGATCATTAATAAAGAAAAAAATTTGAGAAGCCTCCCTTAATCATAAATCTGAAGCAAGAAAATACACATGAACTTGGAGAAATGCCCTTTTCCTTACGAATTAGCAAAACTTGTCCTTCTAAATATGGATAGGAGTTGAAAATTCTAAGAAAGAGCTGTCTCTGAAGACCACAGAGATTCTCTCCTTGACCAAATTCTACTCAACCTTTTCTGAACTCTCAACTGGGCCCTGACCTTTGGGTTTCCATATTGGTTTCTGCATTGTCCAATTTTAGCAAGAATCCTGGTAGGTCAGTTTAGCCAGAATCTTCAATCTGTGATGTCTGGTCACCCTCAATTTCCAGGGTCATCAGCCTTTACCATCCCCCAGGTGACTCTGATTATTTAATACTGCCTTCAGCAAGAATCCTGTTAGGTCACTCTAGCCAGAAATTCTCAAAACCCATGATGTTTCCATCAACTGACCTCCATCAGACTTGTATTCTGTGTTGAGTCTAACCTCTCTCGCCAGTTACAAAGCACCACTGCAGTGGTCTTTACAGCCTATCACAATAGTCCCCCTAAAAAAGTCTGCCTTACAGGTTTACAAGTGTAATTAATTTTCTTTTCCTTTAACAAACTGTTGAGATTTTCAGAATGGCACTATGAGGGACTCAGGGAAACAATATCAGTAAGGCACATCTATTGAGTTGGTCAAAATTAGCAATGATAGTCATTCAAATTCTTCGGAGATTGCTCAAAGAGTTTATACAAATGGAGAAGCATTTAGCATCAAAATCTTAAAAAATCCAGTAAGAACAATGTGAGGTAGTGGCATTCCATTCAGGATTGCATTCATCCCCCACAGGTAAGCCTTGGGGGAAAACTGCTCTAACCGGAGCCTCAGCAGAAAGTCAGCTTCCATCTAGCCCCACCCTCCCTCTCCCCCGTTTCCTTCCATTCTGGGTAAAGTCAGCCAAAGGCGGTCATCCACAGCTAAAGCCTGGGAGCTATGCCTTTTCTCCCACTGGTTGTTTTTGTTTAGTGACTAAGTCATGTCCGACTCTTTTGTGACCCCATGGACTATAGTCCACCCAGGCTCCTCCACCCATGGAATTTTCCAGGCGAGAATATTTGAGTGGGTTGCCATTTCCTTCTGCAGGGGATCTTCCCAACCCAGGGATGGAACCTGCATCTCCTGCACTAGTAAGTGGGTTCTCTTCCACTGAGCCACCAGGAAAGACCTCTCTCTTAACTCCAACTTAATAGAAAAGATACCCTGGGGTCAAGAGTGCAGTTCCTCTTTCTGAAGCAAATTGAGTTCAGCTTCCACCTTCCCCAGTTACTCCAGATGGATCTGGCAGCTGTTCAGTCCCAGCAGATCCCATCCTCCTAGGTTCTGCAGAAGATCCAGACTGGGCATGTTGGTAAGCAGAGAGAGATACCAGTTCCAGCCAAGCACGAGTGTGGCCAAGTACTAAACAAACTAAAAAGCCAGCAAACTAACAATAGTAAAAATCTCTGCAGAGGAATCTCCCAGTGAGTAGAAAATCTCCCTGAATTTCCCTCTTCTCACTTAGTCACCAGCTCTCTAGGCGGATAATATGGCAGCTCTTCCCAGAGCAATTTTTGGTGGTGCTTACAATATGCAAGGGTGGATTTTAGTTCTGTCGGGGGAGTTTGTAATTTCCTCAGTTCTGTCTCGCTGCACCAAAAATTTGAAGCGAGGGACGAATGGGTGTTATAGCTCAGTTTTATTAGGAAAAACAAAGGATAGTACACCCTCGAGGAGTGAGGGCAGGCAGACCCAAAAGACGAAGAGAAGAAAGGCCTCAATCCTTCTAGGTTTCCTCCTTTTATACATGTGTCTCCTCACCAACCTCCCCCTGACTCCCACCACCAGCCTGCCCTATGTAAACTGGGCTAGCCAGGAGGGCTGTTTGTTTTACCTGAAGTCCTCACTCAGGTCCTTGGACCTTCCTTTGTTCTATTTTCATGGGCTTTTCCCTTCTTTGTCTTTTAGCCACCACCATCTTGGACTTCTTTTTCCCATTCTAACTACCTAACAGTTAGTTCCACGTTGTAAAAGCTATCAAGACTTGCTTCTTTGTTTCTAGTTGCCCCATCCCACCCATTAACTACTTCAACCCATCAAATATTTACATGATAAGAATGTCTTGAAGAAAGCAGACTACATATCCTGCACATCCATGTGTATGATTATGTTTCACTTTAGAATGCTGCTTGTGGGTATTATCTGCACCCCAATCTGTGAAGTCTGCCATACCTATGTTACCCACACTTAGCATCTGTGCTGGGACATGGTTTCCAAGGAGTTAGTTGCAAAATTCTTTGATACATTAAGTTTGTTTTTCTTATCTGCTCAGTTGTTGCATCCCCTGTCCTCACAGGCATCCATCTGACACAGGAGCCTTTGACCCCATCGTGCTTTATCAGCTTGGGACCTTTGAACACATTTCCTTGACACAGAACATCCCTAGGCAGAAGTCTATACAGATGATTAACATTTCACTACCACTGCCCAGGCAGTTATGCTTTTATCTAAGACTGCTTGTGATTCTAATTAATAGGAAGACCACAAAGCAGGGCATGAGTAACACAAGCAGGAAGGTGTAATTTTGCAAGTTCCTATAAGAAGACCTAGCACAGGAATTCTGTTTCACTGTAATTCCTGGCCTCAGCTCTATACCCACCTTTTGTAACTAAAGTAAACTGAGCAAGCTACTATTCCTTGCATACTGAAAGATCCTAACTGGTATACATATGTTTTGGAAAATACTAGAAAGATGTTCCCTTTTGAGGGGACAAGGATGCTTATTAGAAATCACCAGGACTGTCCTTGAAAGCTCTTCAATTTTATGGTTCTTTGATTCTCTGCTTACTAGGACTCTTCTACTCACTGAAGGAGATTTCCATGCAGCATGATATTTATCAGTGAAAGACAATGAACAAAAGTATTACAAGCTACAAACTGCATATTATAATTTCAAGTGGAATTCCTAGTTTATAGACCAGGTTCTTATTAATTTGGAGAGCATAGTTATCCTTTCTGTGTTAATTCCAAATGCCCTGACAAAAATCTGGTTTCTGGCTCTTGCCCTCTGATACTCATCCCATGAAGGCAAGGCCACCCTCTGAGATGCTATCAGATTGAGAAGCTGATGTGTGTTTATATTATTACTCTCAAAATAAAACATGTTCTGACTCTTCCTCTTGTCATTCTTCCTCTCTTTAGTCTAGAAGTGTGAATGTTGGCTTCTTAACATGTATTTGAAAATGATGTGTCAATGCTCCAGGTGTAGTAACCTGAGATTGTTTCATCTTCTTTACAAGGTTTCTGGAAATGTGTTTTCTCTTTGCAAAATGTTACAAAGTCAGTTGCCACTCTTGCCCTTTAACAACTTACTATTCAGGCAGATTGAGGAGATGGGTGACTGAGACTGCTAACAAACACCCAATATCCACTCTCCCTTTCTTTCGTTGGTAATAGAACGCACTCATTTTTCAGTGAGGATGCTCATTTCCGTGTCTCACTTGCAGCTAGATAGGGCCATGACTTTGTTCTGACCAATGAAATGTAAGCCATAGTTGTGATGGTTAATTTTATGTGTCAACTTGACTGGGCTAAAGGATGCATAGATAGCTGGTAAAGCATTATTTCTGGGTGTGTCTGTGGAGCGGGGGTCTCTAGAAGTGATAGATTAGCATTCAAATCAATAAACTGAATAAAGATGATGCCCCTCCCCAAAGCAGGTGGGTATCATTCAACCTAATGCAGACGAAAAGGCACAGGAAGGGTGAATTTACTCTTTCTGTTTAAGTTGAGGCATCCATCTTCTCTTGCTCTCATGACAAAAAAAAGAGGAGAGAGCTTACACTTTTCCCCTTCTCCCTGCCTTCTCTAACCTACTGTAACAGAATATGAATCCAGTCTGAACTGTGATACAAGAGCCAGACTCTAGAAATGACAGACAGAAAACCATCAGCACACGAGATCCATTATGACTGCATGGCTGGACAGGGGGTCTGGGTTGGGTTGCCTCAATCCAACTTTTGCAAGAAATTATATTTTGGTACTTAACTGCTCTATTACTAATTACATTTTTAAGAGAACATATAAATTAACTATCTCGATTGAATTCTTTCTAAAAATAGAAAAGCATGTAACTCTATGAGTTGATGAATATCTTTTATGGTTACTTTACTTATTTGATCCTTATTTTTAACATGAAAGCATTAAGGTATAAAAGACACAAAGATAAAATTAAATTAGAACAGAATAAAAGTAATCAATGCTTATTACATATTCTATACCCAAGATCACAAATCTTCAAGGCCACTTAAAAATAATGACTACCTTAATAGGAGGACTTGACTTTAAACCACAAGGTGGAAAGAGATTGACCTTGAAAACTTTCTCTATTGAAACCTTTCAGCTGGGTGTTAGACTCAAATTCTGAGATTTAAAAAAAAAAAAACAAAAAACTAAAATACTGATTTGACAGTATTAGTACAATGGTTTCCTTTAGTCTTTATTGCATTCCTAAGCACTTAACAATTCTTACAGTGTAGTTCTTTTTTGAAAGAAACTGAAGGATATAATTTCAAATATGCAATCACGTCATTTCGTTGTGTGACATTACTGATACCAAGCAAATTTTCTTCTGGTACTGAGCAAACATAAATAACTGTGAACGTCAATGAGTTCATTGAGCCAGCATGATTTAAATTAATGGAGTGACTGCTGATTGTAGTACTGATAATAAACAAAAATTTGTAATACATGTGTGCATGTGGGATTTATTTCAAAATATCTGTACTATCTCCTCTGGTAAATAGAGATTTGGCTTTTGCATGAACCCCTTTAAGATCCCTAATTCATACAACCTTTATATAATTTACCATCCCAGGTGATAAATTTCTATCTGGGAAGTCAAAAGTTTAGATGTTTAATCATTTTATGGTGCACGTCTCCTTTTGGGCTCAAAGCTAGGCTGACATATTAGTTCAAAAGAAACTATTGGTTTCTGGACTACCCAGGGGGTCCAGTGATTAAGACTCTGAGTTTCCAATGCAAGGGGCCCAAGATCCATCCCTGGTCAGGAAACCAGATCTCGCATGCTGCAACTGAAAAAAAAAGATGCTACATGCCACAACTAAGACCTGGTAAAGCCAAATAAATAATAATAATAAACTAACTACTGGTTTCAAAGAGTTGATGCCTTGAACTGTGGTGCTAGAGAACACTCTTGAGAGTCCCTTGGACAGCAAAGAGATCAATCCAGTCCATCCTAAAGAAAATCAACCCTGAATATTCATTGGAAGGACTGATGCTGAAGCTGAGGCTCCAATACTTTGGCCACCTGATGTGAAGATCCAACTCACTGGAAAAGACCCTAATGCTGGGAAAGATTGAAGCCAGAAGGAAAAGAGGAAGAGATAGCTGATGGCATCACCAACTCAAGAAGTGAATTTGAGCAAACTCCAGGAGCTAGTGAAGGACAGGGAAGCCTGGCATGCTGCAGCCCATGGGATTGCAAAGAGTCAGACATGATTGGTTTCTGACAATAAAACAATAATTGGTTTCAAAATCTATTTAAGGTGAGGATAATCACAACACACCTCAGAATACACCCCAAATGTAAAAATTATTTTGTTTTTTTAACCTTGCTAATCACAACCAACTTGAGAACTCTCTTGAAATTTATATCAACACATATCATTGTAACTACTATATATATCAGTGACCTGTATAGACAGACAATGGAAAGGATCTTGCAAGTATCACAATTTATTGGAATAAGTGACAAACATATATTGACTATCTTTACTTCCCAATTATGCCTAGAAATAATTAATAATTATGATGCATTTTAATGATAATAACATTTCATTAGTCACTTAGGTAACATTTATTAGTCAGTTTTCATGTACCAGTCACTCTTCTAAATGCCTTTTATTAATCTTTATAACAACTCTACTAGATAAATGCTCTGGTTATCAGTCCCATTTATATTTGAGGAAACCGAGGCACAAAGAGGTTGTATAACTTGCTAGAGATCACACAGTTGACAAACATAAATCTGGAATTTGCATCAGGTTCTGGCTCCAGGGTCTGTGCATTCTAACCACTATAGTATTCTACCTTTTAAGATGAATTGATGACCCAAGTTGGAACTATGATCAGAGATAAATCTCGAGGAATAATGAAAGTTAGATAGGAGTTCAAAATTGATTTAAAGTTTGATTTAAAGTTTTTCCAGATGATTTAAAGTTAGGGGTTCAAATTCTGATTCTGTTAATAACAAGTATATGATATAAGTGAACTGACTTTCCCAAACTTTAGTTTTCTCTTTTAAAAATAAAAAAAAGGAATGCCTAACTGAGTGAGTTAATGTGAAGATTAGAAAATACATACACCTACACACACATAAACATATATATAATACTAGCTATATAGATACATGGATATACAGTGCCTAAAACAGTGCCATATAGGTAGTAGAAATTAAAACAAGTACCTTCCTTCATTACTAGTCTTTTTATTAATCTAAATATATAATACAAGTCAGCCTCAGAACCAGCAGTTACCACAGTGATAGAATAAAAATGAATTGGGCACCAAGTTCATCCTTCTCACTAACTGAAAAATTTTAAATCATTTGACCACCCTTGGTCCCAAGATTCCCTTTCATCTTACATATTTCATCTGAATATATATGAACTCACTCTATTGCCTCCCGTTAGGGACTTTGTGCTGCCCCCAAATTCATATACTGAGACACTAGCCCTGCCCTCAGTATGATAGTATTAGGAGAAACCTTGGGAGATAATTAAGATGCAGTCATGAATGGAACTAGCACCCTTGTATGAGACCTCCTGTTTCACTCACTCACTGCTCCAAACCACGTGAGGATACCATGAGAAGTAGGCACCTGCTACTCAGAAGAGTGATCTTGCCAGAACCTACCTGACCATGCTAGCACTCTAATCTCAGACTTCCAGCCTCAAGGACTCTAAGAAATAAATGTCTGTGTTTCATAAGCCACCTGGTCTATGATACTTTGTCATGGGAGCCAGAGCAAACTAAGACACCTTCTAATCTTCGATGAGTATTATTGCTCTGTCTTTGCACCCCCTGACAAGTCTGATGCAAAGGAGACACATGTTCTGCTTTCTGACCTCAAAAGGATGCCTGGCAAACACAGGGGTTATTCACTTAGACTGTCTTACAGAGTCTAAGAAAGCAAATTGGGGGAGGAAAACAAAATAAATGCCAGTGGTAATTCTAAGAAAAGCACATAAAGGGAGAATACATCAAGACCGTGAACAGAAGCTAAGAGTTAATACAGAAACAAAAGTCAAGTCCAAAGGGTAGAGACTCTTGAGAGTTGGAAAAAAAAAAAAAAAACAGAAGAAATTAGGATGAGCGCTCCACTGGTTTAGTGATAATCCAGAGGATCTAGGTCAGTTTCCAAAAACAATGCTAAAATATTTGTTCAAAGATACATGAGTGTGCTTGGCTGATTAGAGCACAGTGAGAGCATACACTGTCCTCCCAGACATAAAATCTTGCACTCCTCCCAAGCAATGCTTCTCAAATTAAATTCTTCTTAAATCAAAATAATATACAAGTATGGCTCAGGTGGTAAAGAATCTGCTTGCAATGCAGGAGATCTAAGTTTGATCCCTGGGTCCAGAAGATATCCTGGAAGAGGAAATGGCGACCCATTCCAGTCTTCTTGTCTGGAGAATTCCATGGACAGAGGAGCCTGGAGGGCTACAGTCTGTGGAGTTGCTCTGATTTTACAGGTCTGGAGTGGGGCCTAAGATTCAGCTCTTCTGACAAGACTTGCAATGATGCTGATGCTGCTCTGCGGGCCAAGGAACCACACCTTGAGTAGCAAAACTCTCAAAACCCTTCTTCTAATACTGACATATTTCTTCTACCAGCAGTAACCTAGCTTCCTCTGTGGACTCTTCTGCCAGTCTTCCATTTCTTAAACCCATATTTCCTGCCTCAACCTCCAGAGAAGGCTTTACTCCGTCTTAATAGTGAGAGACCTTGCTCCTTTTCTAACAATTCTGGAGCTGTGATATCTAACATCAGTTTCTGTTTGAGCACTTGACTATCCTCCATGATCTGGGGAAGTAGTAAAGAGTGTAGGCAAAAAAAGAAAAAAAAAAAGAGAGTGTAGGCAAATACTTGGGGAATGGGAGTAGGCAAATAAAAAAAAGGTGCACCTGTGAATCAAGATGCACCTCCAATATTTCTAAGATAATAAGAAACGTTGCTATAAACATTACACAAGGGCTAGAAAAGTACTGGCACTGTGCTATGGACTGAAGGTCGGTGTCCCCCTGAAATCTCTATCTTGAAAGCTAATTCCTGATATCATGGTATTAGCAGGACCTCCCAGGTGGCACTGGCAGTAAAGAACCCACCTGCCAATGAAGGAGATATAAGAGATGTGGGTTCTGTCCCTGGGTCAGGAAGATCCCCTGGAGGAAGGTATGGCAACCCACTCTAGTATTCTTGCCTGGAGGATCCCATGGAGAGTGGAGTCTGGCAGGCTACAGCCCATAGGGTGGCAAAGAGTTGGACACAACTGAATCAACTTAGCTCCTCGCTAGCTCACTCAGAGAGGTGTTTAGGTCACCAGGGCAAAGTCCCCATTAATGAGATCAGTGCCTTGTAAAAGTGACTCCAGAGATTCCCCTTCACCTTCCAACAAGAAAGAACATGTGAAAAGATGTTAGCCCATGAACCAGGAAGTGGGCGCTCACCAGACACACAATCTGCTGGCACCTTGAACTTCTCAGCATCCAGATATATGAGAAATAAATTTCTCATTTTTTTTATAAGCTTCCTGACTATGGTGTTTTGTTATAGCGTCTTGACACACACCACCTTTCAGCCAAAAACAGGGATAAAATAAGATATGCCATGATCCAAATCACTGTTTAAATCATTGTTTCTACAGAATAATATGTTCTAAATTCAAAAAAACAACCAAAATAATATTTGAATGTAATTAATTCAGAGGTTGGGGCATGCTTGGTTTAGCCACTAAGTTTTATCTCATTCCTTTGCAACTTCATGGACTGTAATCCACCAGGCTCCTCCATCCATGGGATTTTCCAAGCAAGAATATTGGAGTGGGTTGCCATTTCCTCCTCCAGTTTATCTTCTGGACCCAGGGATTGAACCAGGGTCTCCTGAACTGCAGGCAAATACTTCCAACTGACCCTCCAGGGGCATGTTTAAACATATAAAGAAAAAATATTTTTAATTTACTTGAATCAGGAAATCATACCAGCTAAATTATTTGACATTACTGGATATTTCTAAATGTAAAAGAAGCAGACCACCAGAAACTGTCTCATAGCTATAAGAGTTAAAGTGACATTTTCGTTTTAATAATCAGGAGGATTTTTTTAAAACTTCGAAGAAAGCTCTGATGATCTACTTCTTCCTTGTCTATAATTTTTAATTGTTTAGCTCCACTTCAATAATATTTGTTTTGTTACTTGTTACTTCAAACTTGAAAATTTTGGTTGAATTCAAATAGTCAGTGATATTAAACAATATTTTAATTGTTTAACATTTTAAAATCAGATATTTAAGTCTCATGGAAATAAATCGCTTACCTGCATTAAATACTAACTTTCAAATTAACATTTCATATTCGCACCCCACCTCCAGATGAAATGGGTCAGATTTTAGAGTAAACATTATTGAGCTTAAAAGTTTGAAAAACATTATTGCTACAACAATTTCCTTGAGAAGGTGCTTTTCTTTGACCATATTCTTCTTCAAATAGTATTTATTTTAGCTTTAAAAAATCTCTACAACAGAAGTTTCTTTTAGAATTTAAATTTACTGTACACAATGTGTTAAAGTATGAAAAAGTTTGATTAAAAAAATAAGGCCCAGTATCTTCTGATTTTAATAACATGTCAGTAATTTTAGACAAAAATGTGTGAACATAAAGCCTATACATAATTATTTTGAATGCCAAAATGATCTAGTCATAACTAAAAGGAAGTTAAATTTCAGATAATTTCTTTGCTTCCTGATCTTATACCCCAAAACTAGACAAAAATAAATTCTTCCCACATTTCTGCTATCTAATTGGTAAAATGCTTATTAGGAAAACATAATCTATCTAAAAACTTCCCATCATGAAAATATAAAGCGAAGAAAATAAACAACACTTTTTCTTTTTGCCCTTTACTTGGAAAATTATAAATATGGTTTGTAAAGTAATAATCCTACTATTATATGTCTCCTACAAGTTTTGTTATCAACTCACTTAGATATTCCTATTACACTCAAAATGAATTAAGAAATCCTTCAGACCAGAGAGTAAAAGGGACTTCCTCCATCCACCTCTCTTCACAGCTGGACGCCTATGACAGATGCCATAAGGTACCCAGTAGCAGATGACTTATGGAAACATGACTATATGAACAGTTCTGCCCTGTCCTCTCAAATACCTGGCAACACACTATTTCCAGTCTGTTCAGGACAGAAAACCTGGATGAAGTAAGATAGAACACAGGTGTTTCTTTTGTCACAGGAAGAAGAAAACTGCCCAACCTCTGAAAATGTTCCTCTGAGAGGAAGAAAAATAAAGATACAAGATTTAGCACTGGAACAAGCACAACTGTAGAAAGACAGGACCAAGTTGTCAGCAGCTTGGAGCTCAAAGAAAAATAAGGCCCATTAAGCTTAAAATTGCCAATTTATAACTAAAAGCTAATTTCCCATCAGAGTTTCTTGCCTTACCAGGGCCACTAGGTTAAAATTATAAAAAGAAAATAATGCCCCCCCCCTCCAAAAAGAAGTCCCCACTTAACATACAAAAAAAAAAAAAAGGAGGGAAAAAGGAGAGTAATGAAGAAGATTTTAAAATTCTACAAAAGACCTTCATAGAAAAGTCCTTCAGGCTTATTTCAGTATGACATCTGTAAATGGGCTTTTGTCTCTATCTGGTTCTTGTGGTTCCATGGAACACTATGGATAAAACCTGAGGCTTCATGGACCATTCCTGTAACTTCAAATAGTCTAAGGGTCTTCATATCAGAAGACTAAAGACATGATATGATTTCCAGTAGTCATGTACAGATGTGAGAGTTGAACCATAAAGAAGCTGGCCAAAGAATTGATGCTTTCAAACTGTGGCGCTGGAGAAGACTCTTGAGAGTCCCTTGGACAGCAAGGACATCAAACCAGTCCATCCTAAAGGAAAACAACCCTGAATATTCACTGGAAAGACTGATCCTGAAGCTCCAATACTTTGGCCACCTGATGCGAAGAGCCGACTCATTGGAAAAGCCCCTGATGCTGGGAGATATTGAGGGCAGAAAGAGAATGGGACAACAGAGGATGAGATGGTTGGATGGCATCACTGACTCAACCTCCATGAGTTTCAGCAAACTCGGGAGATAGTGAAGGACAAGGAAGCCTGACATGCTGTAGTCCATGGGGTCGCAAAGAGTCAGACATGACTGAGTGACTGAATGGCAACAACAAAAGACATTAATTTTTAATGATTGTTAAGATTTTTATCAACTTCCGCCTAGGTGTAGTTGTATTTTTCACTTCATTCATTATTGCAAAAAGTCTTTATTCAATCACCCTATTAATTCCTCAGCAAGCAACAAGTTTCAGTTAGCCTGCATTTGCTCAAAAGCCCAAGTAAACATCCTGCCACATTAAAATAAACTGCTATTAAAGATAAACATGAATACTATCAAACTGAATGCATGCCCATGTTGAGTTTTTTATTCCACTATTAGTTGCCAATCAACTGCAAAAACGGACAGAAAAATAAAAGCCAAATATATTAGTGATATTTAAAGAATTTAAAGGTTCCAGAGGAAGAATGAAGCAATAAGCAGTAAACAGTTAAGTGGAAAATCTAATTGTAAAATTTTCAAGTGAATTGTTTAGCTGTTGCTTTAGGGAAAGAAGAGTTAATGGCTTGTCAACTTGAAACCATAGCAGCTCTTCTGCAAATATCACTACTCAAAGATCAGTTAATGCTCAAAGGCTAAACAAGACAGTGCCTATGGTACTACAAGTTTTCTGTCAAAGACACTATATTTATAGATGAAGTTGGCCTTGCTACAAAGAGAAAATTGCACTTTAAAAAGTTAATGAAAAACTTTTCACTGAATTGAACAGAATGCATTGCACTTTAATAGCATAATACTTTCAGAGACAGTCTGTGACATTTTCAGTTTAATAATATTACCTAAAAATTAATCAAATGATTTAGCAACAAATTAGAATATTAAATGCTATTTTTACTCAAGCAATTATTTCATAATTATTTTAACTTTATATCACTAATATATTCTAAAAGTAATGATAAGTAATTAGCTAGTTATCTCTTTAATGTAATTCTTAGACTTGGTTGCTTTTACCAATTGAATTAACAAGTACTTCCATCCCCAAGAACCCAACAAAAAAATTTTTAAATCAGAGATAAAGGTAGCTTAATTTTTATTATTTTGAAATAATTGCAATTCAGAGAAAAGTTCAATAGTAGTAAGAACACTTCCTACAGAATCATTTGAGTAAATTTTTAACATGACACTCCATCGCTTCTGAATGTTTTATTTTCTATATCCTACCAAAAAGGACACCTCCTACATAACCCAATACAACCATCAACATCAGAATATTTACATTAATATATTATTTTAATCTATGCCACAGATCCCTTTGACTGTTGGTGAACAGTCAAAGTTCACCAACTGTCCCAGTAATGTCTCTATTAGCCAAATGATCCATTTCAGAATCCTACATTTTATTTAGTTTTCATGTCTCTTACATCTCCTTCACTCCAGAAAGATTCTTTAGTCATTCACTGACTTTCATGACCTTGGCAGTTCGGCAGATTACAGGCTGGTTATTTTTCAGAATGTTCCTCAAATTGTGTTTGCTCAATATTACCCATGATTAGACTCAAATTTTTCATTTTAGCAGAATTAACAGAATAGTGATGTGTATTCTTCTCATGGCTTCATTTAAAATATGCCTCTATTCACTGAGTTTGCATTTGCAAAACATGTTATGCCATTCCTTTTTAATAAGCCCTGCTCTTGGACTCAGCAAGGACCTGAAATACTTACAAAAATTTAAACCATAAAAGTTGCCCTACCTTTTGTCTAGAAAGTATATTTGCATTTTTAACTTGCAAAGATGCAGTTACTACATATATATCATAGTGACTGTTCCCTATCAGCTTTAATATATTGATAAAGTTATCTTGCATGCTAATGAAAAGGAAGCACACAACAGATACAGATCACTGAATAAAAGCCTTTATGTTTGGAACTCCTGATGTTTTAATAAAGGAAAGTAGTTCTCACACAGTCATCTTCAGTAGAAGAAAAATCTATTTTGTGCTCTCTGGTATTCCAAACACCCTACACAATGCCACTTTTCCATTTACTTGAATAATAGCTTTTAAAAACATTGCAAATCCTCTAGCTTGTATTTCTACACAAAGTGTCTCAATAAAAGGCAGAAGCTAGGTTAAATAACATGATGGATCTCAGACATGCCCTCTCTTCCTCTCATCTCCCATCCTATAGATGTCTAGAGATTTCTCTAAACAGTAGGGGTAATGGAGAGCCCAGCTCTGATTGAAAACATATTGAGGCATAATGGACTACTAAGACATGTATCATGAGTGACAGACTGGTGAAAAATCCTTCAGCC
This sequence comes from Cervus canadensis, assembly GCF_019320065.1. Lineage (NCBI taxonomy): Eukaryota > Metazoa > Chordata > Mammalia > Artiodactyla > Cervidae > Cervus > Cervus canadensis. Next base: position 20,843,238 of record NC_057394.1, on the reverse strand, counting down.
AAGCACTTGTTCCCCTGGAGGGGTATCCATGCTTGTGCTGGGACTGGCCATCTCACTTCCATCCATTCCTTTCCAAGGCTGCGCTGCTTGGAAGAGCCAAGCTGCCATATGGCATGTTCAAGATCTCTCCTAATAAATCTAAGCTAAGCAGCCCATTCCTTCAAGCTGCTTTTTTAATATATGTGTATAATACAGTTTATTGGTTGTTATCAACATCTGGGCCAGGGGCCGAGGACAGTATGTATCCCACACAGGATGCTGGTTCCCTATTATCTGCATCATTGACTTTGAATGTTAGGAAGTATATTTTCCTGCTGATGCATAGCTGTCTTTATGGGATCCTGTGGAAATAAAGTGTACAATGAGATGTGGTGCTGACAACAAGGGAGAGGGTATTTAACCCCCCTTTACTGTATTTTTATGCAAGATTATAGAGCTAGAAAAATTATTTATATATAATATTATATATGTAAAATATTTCTAGTTCTATTATATATATATATGTGTGTGTGTGTGTGTGTGTGTATGTGTATAGATAGATAGTGAAACCATAGCTCAAGATTAGGAGATAAGTATGGTTTCTAAAACGGTTATCAAAATATTATCTGTTTGTCTGTTTGTCAAAGCTTGCTTCTGGGATTGTCTAGTAATAACACTGAAAATGTGAGTTTATTTTAAATACTTCTCACATCACTCTGTCCCTGCTAGAAGGAAAAGACAAAGGAACAGGGTTAAACAGGGTTAATAATAGACACCCCACACAGTACAGAATAAAAGCTACTGAACATTCTCTAAGGTGGTAATTTGTCACAAAAAGAGTGAGACGTGGACTATGTTATTCCCATGCCTTAAAGAAGAGACTTCATCTGAGACATGATTTACCATGATGCTTCCACCACTAAGGAGACAGGAAACAGCCAAGGAAAGAAGGGCATGGATTGCTGGTTACATTTGTGTGGCTTTAGTCATTTCTCTTTTCTTGCCTTGGGGCAAAAAAATGTGAGAACTACCTAGGATATTTACTTTATATTTGTAAATAAAGTATATCTTTCTTTTAAGCACCATGATCTTTTTTACATATACCATCACATTGCCTTTAAATGAAATCAGAAGGGCTGCAATTTATATGTACTAGTTTTGTACATTTTTCTGTTGGTTCTCCTCTCTTTTAATCCCTATTTAATATCAAGAATTTAATAATTCATTTTAGATTTAGATGTCTACCCCATAACTCTTTCATTTATGGACCCCAAAACACGTATGGCTTCTGACACATCTCAACAAACCAACAGGCTATTTTTAAAGAATACATTTCCTAGATCAGATTCCAGAGTTCTTCAGAAACTATAAATCTTTGAATAATGTCCTTAAAAATTTATAGGTATGTCTTCAGGCAATCAAGATACTTTCTGAAATAATAAAGTCTATCTCAGAATGGACTGCGTTGTGAAAAGTCCTGATTCTAGAGCTTTGATGAGATCTTTTGCCAACTCTATGAAAGTAGAGCAGGAAGAGAAAAGCAAGATAATCAGAGGAGATATAAAAATATGGGAGCTGGAAATGAATTTGGGGTAGGAATGAACTCTGATTAACATTTAAAACCATCTGTCACTAAATAAGTGTCTCCACTGCCAAAAGTCGGTAAAACTGAGTGAACCAGCCTACCATGGCATTGCTGATTTCTCTACCTACACAGATGGTTAAATCACTTTAACCACCAGGTGGCAATGACTGACCATCTTCTAGGATGTATACTTTTTTGCATGGCCACAGGCTGCTTGGCTTTCAGAGAAGACCCTCTGCCCACTAGTGACATCTCAGGCACCAATCTGTCATAACAGAATGAGTGCTTCTCTTTAGCAATAAATAACATGGTTACAGACTGGATTAAGATGATGAAAACCACAGTTTACTTGTGGGTCAGTCTAGAACTGCCAAAGTGTGACTTCATGACAGCATTCAAGAAGAAAGAATATGCCTGACTTCCTTTCTCTTCACTGCTAGTAATCCAGGAAGGTAATTACTGGAAATCTTTTATGTCTACATCTTTCTTCATCACTCACAGCCCAACACCACTCATGAAAACAGAAATGTAAATCTTATCTTAGATTTGATAATCCCTGAGATCCAGGAACCATCAGAAAGAGGAGAAAAGAATACTTCAAGAAGATCAAACAAAGAGAAAAACGAATCTGCACAAAACTAGGGTAGAGATCAGGTGCTTGAGTCCTGTAATCAGGTTTGGCTGAGGATGGAATCTCTCGCCACCACTTACAAGCTGTGTCACTTTGGTTAAGGAAGTGAAATCTCTGTGGCTTAGTTTTCTTCATCTTGCAAATGGAATTGTGAACAATAACAGATATTTCTATAATAACAATTATATAAAATATATAATTCATAATGTTATTGTTCATAGAATAACAATAGAGTAATAAATAATCTAATATATGTAAATTATTTCAAACTAGAATATATTTAAATCCTTATAATAACAAAGACACAAACAAATGCTCAACATATTAGATTTATTATTCATTTACCTCTTATTCCCTGAAAGTCTTACCAGGTTAAGTATGTGGCAAACAGGAAGATTGGTAAAGAAGGTCAGTGCCTCCTTTTTTTGTTAATGTGCTTACACTGGGTTGTTATGGTAATAATTATGGAAATATACATCAAAACAAAAAACAAACGTATTTGAACGCCTGCTAAAACCAGAAAGTTAAGGGGTGTCACCAACTCAATCATACTCTCAAAGCTCATTTAAACAAAAGGCAGCCTTCCAGTTGTCCAGGATGTTCTACAGCAGGCAGCTGTTTAGATGAAATTTTAAACAAAAGTGCTAAAAACGTGACCTTGTAGCATGACCAACAATAAACAACCTCCCACCAATGTGACTGTTTATGCTCCTCAGTAGTGGAGACTTGGCCACTTGAGTTCTTCTTACCATGAAACTTGGTAGCACATCTGCCATCCTGTAAGAGATATCTGGTAAACATTTTACGAGACAGGAGAAGCTTTCAGAATTCCGGGTGAGTTTTGTTAAATTGAATGAGTGGAAATGAAGTCGTCCAGCATGAGGGAGGGAGAGCATTTTTTAGTCTGGTTGGAAAGACAAAATCACGCTGGGTAAGCTGGAGCTGGCAGCCCTGATTTAGTCACTGCCAAGCCCATCAACATTATTCATTCTGATTGATTAAGGAAAACATTCCGTTTATTTTCATATGAGAGATACAGCTACATCTGTTGAGCTCTTGTATCCCATTTCAATTCATGTGGGATTTTTTATTATTATTTTGCAGAATGAAGATGACTCTACCACAAATAATAAAGGAATAATAAGTAACTCAGTGTTGTTGTTTTTTTTTTAAATCTTGCGTGAGTAAAAGAGAACAAAATAACATGAAGAAAATGAAAACAATCATGCCCTCATCTTGCACGTTTTGTGTAAGGAAGCTATGCTAGGGTTGATTTTGAATAACACCATTGTTATCTGGTTAATGATATATATTCTGTCATGCTGTTCACACTGTTTTGGAAAAGCCCTATGTATATGTTTTCAATCTTTGGACTTCTATAGATAAAAGCTGCTTTATCATAAAAGGCATTCTTTTTGAGAGTTGGATTCTTCATATTAATGTTAATCTTTAGCTGTTACTCAGTTTCTCTCTGAACCAGAAAAAGAACAACCAAAATTTGTCCAAAGAACAGAAGAAAGAAGCTCCTCCTCTCTTCACTCTTCCGAAATTTCATGTATCCCTCCCATCTGTAGCTTGTAGCTTAGGTTAAATGCTGGGCTAGGAAAGACTTGGAAAAGACTAGTTCTAAAAACTACTTAATTGGAATGGTTTATAGCTGATAATGATTTCTTGTTTCTTTATTGAAATGCTAATTCCCTATAAATTTACAGGGTTTGTAATTGATGCCCCCAAAGAAAAATAAAGGTATATTTGGAAAAATTACATGTGTCAACAAATCAGTGTCTCATACCATAAAATTAAAGGAAGTACTTTTTCAATAGTATTCCTTGACAGCTAGTCATACGGAAGCACATTCAAAGAGACCAAAAAAAAAAAACTTGCCAAAAATGATGAAAAAGTCCTTAACATGCTTCATGTTGAGTAGCCTTGGTTGAACTTTAAGAGGATAGTGCTATATAAATAAAATTTAAATTAATTAAAGGTGTCTGGGAATATAGTATGTTAGGAGCTAAATGGAAATGATTTGGGGAAGGATAATTTTTCTTCTGATCCTTCAAAAGGTTTTTCCTTCACTCTTGTATTCAGAGCAACACCTAGACTAAAGGGAACCATCATGTGAATTAGAAAAAAGGCCCATCTGGACAACAGCAGCTCTGTCAGTGACTTTGTGCTGATTTTTAAATTCACCCACTTCTTCAAGATGATACACCATGGCTTCGGAGTAGAGAAAGGGTTGTATTTTGTCACCTAGATTGTTTCTTTTTTAGGGAATAACTGTACAGGGCTCAAATTACTGTAGCGCACATTTCTTTCCCTGTGGCCATGCTCTAAACTTCTTGTTTCTCCGTTTACTAATTGAGGACAATTAAAATGGCAAAAATAATTTAAGATGATCTTTAAAAGGAGAGGTTTGCCAGTGTTGATTTCTTTAGGGAACTTTGCAAAGAGTTTAATAATGCCAATGTTATGTCAGTCACTTTGGATGCTTCAAGCCAGAAAGTCAGTTAATTCCAATAATGATTCATTTGTTTTCATTGAGTTCATGGAATCTTACGTTGTCAAAGATTTTGTAAGTTAATTTTTTGGAAGCTTACGTTGTCAAAGGTGAAACACCTAACATCGTTGTAAATGCTATTATAAAATCAGTTTAAAAGTTCAGTTCAGTTGCTCAGTCATGCCCAGCTCTTTGAGACCCCATGGACTGCAGCACACCAGGCCTCCCTGTCCACGACCAACTCCCAGAGTTTATTCAAACTCATGTCCATTGAGTTGGTGATGCCATGCAACCATCTCATCCTCTGTCATCCCCTTCTCCTCCTGCCTTCAATCTTTCCTAGCATCAGCGTCTTTTCAAATTCAACATTAAGGAAATTACTTGTCCTATGGTTGAGTATATGAACACAAATTTTAGTAATGGTCAATGACGACTGTCATGAAATGAACAAAGTCATTGCTCAATTAAGAAACCCAAAAGAAAAGAGAGGGTCTTGGAATAAGTTGTAGTGGACTTATGTTTCACAATTATTCTTTTGCTTTTAAGAAAAAAAAAATTTGGCAAGGTTTTCTTGAAATGAACTATTTTATATGGCCACTGGTATAGTGAAACTATGTGTTATATACATATTTCAAAAGTTTTATAAATATTTATAGCACTGTTTCATTCTAGGGGAAAAAAACAAAACAAAACTTAGGGTGTATTTTAAATTAGATTTTCCCTAAAAAGAACAGTTATATTTTGAGCAAAAGTTAAAAAGTGACATGCTCTTTCTCTCCACACCAATTTTCAATAGCTGCCCCAAACATATTATCCCAACAGTCTGTAGCAGAGACTGGATCTCAGGCACATTTCCAGGGATTGCAGGAATTCATGGAGCAAGTAAAGGAGGATGAAGGTGGGACAGGGACACACAAGTTAATTGCTAATTGCTCTAATTGGTTGCCATCTGTCAGCTGTTATCATTTTTGAGCTACCAATATTGATGTTATGTTATTTCAGATTGATATTTAATGAATCCATGAAGTGTTTCCATATGTGCTTTTGTCCCTAAAGAGTGATGATGATGTTGGCTCCATGTGCCTCATTTATAACTTAGATTTTTCCAGTGTACTCTAATAGAATTACTTCAGCAGTTGGGAAGCATCCATTGTTTTATGAAACAAAAGTGGTCCAATGGATGTGACTTTGTTATCTCTGGATTTTAAAGAGGTCATACTAATTGAGTATTGCTTCACTAAGAAGTTCAGATTAAAACCAAAGTCTAATTTGATTTTTCCAGAGCAACATCACCAATAATTTTAGAGGAGGTTCTGCTGGTCATAACACTGTGAATGTTAGCACCCATAAAAAGAGAAACCATACAATATATAATTGATATAGATGTTGCCATTGAGAAAAGTTAGTCATAAAATTTGAATGATTTTCCCCCACAAGATCAAGTGGATATTTACATATATGAAAATATTTGAAAATTGCTTGGCTGGAAAAAGTTTCAATTGGTATCTCAATTAGGAATATTTCACAAATAGGTTTATATGCATATAAGATAGCAAGAAAAATTCTAAAACTGTCAATAACAATTTTTTAGATCCATCAGAGAACTGAGATTATGAGAAACTACTGCCTGCAAACTTAAAACTGGAGAGACATGCAAATAGAGAGAATCACATCTTGCCTGTGAAGTGTTATTGGGGCCAGCAATTGATAACACTTACAATAAATTCAAGTAATTACTAGAGGCTGAGCATGGACTAGCTTGAGAATTTAAAATTTCTGGGGCCCCGTCCTTAGAAGGATACTCACATTTCCATGACATTTATAATACCTCCTGGAGTCCTACCAGATTCTCAGATGAAAGATTAGAGAAAATTCCCCTCAAGTTTCTGTCATGAGTAGGGAAAAAGTAACTGTTTTGAAATATACCTAGAGCTTTCTCTTCTCCTTAAAAAGGGCCTACCCTCAAGGAAAACTATTTTACCAAAGTCAAACCCACTAGGCTTTTCCAAGACCCAGACCGACCTTAGAAAGAAAATACCCAAACTCCACCCCCCTCTAGCCCTTGAAGTGAGGGAAAGAAATACACAAGTCCAGGCCCTGTAGATTTCCTTACTGAAGGGGTGTGGGTGAAAGCTAAGCAGTATTTGTGACAGTCACAGCCCAAGCACACAGGTTCACTAAAATACCAAGACCTAATCAAGGGATTTGGAGAAGGAAATGGCAACCCACTCCAGTATTCTTGCCTAGAGAATCCCAGGGACAGAGGAGCCTGGTTGGCTGCCATCTATGGGGTCGCACAGAGTCAGACATGACTGAAGTGACTTAACAGCAGCAATCAAGGGATTATAAAATATTTTTCCTTCACCCACACCTTACCTCCTCACAATAGGCTTCTGTATAAGAGGAGATTACAGCTAAAAGAAAAGCAAGTTTCAAGTTCTATTTAAGAAAGAGTCTCTAGGGAAAGCCAAAGACAGCAGTGAGATAAAAATAAGGACATTAAAGGAAATTTTATTATCTGAGACTATAGCTACAGCAAAGAATAAACACACCCTAATTACTAACCATAACAAAGCCTCCCATAAAAACTCTATTTACCTAATCTCCTTTTACTCAATACATCATGTCCAGCTTTTAATTAAATAAAAACAACAAGAAAAAAGATATAATAAATGGCCAAAATGCAGGTTGAAGAGAAAAAGCAAGCCTCAGAACAAAGCTTAGATATGGCAGCAATTTTGGAACTATCAGACCATGAATTTAAAATAATTCTGATTAATATACTAAAGTCTCAGATGGTAAAACTGGATTACATGCAAGAACAGGTGGGTGGTGTAAACAGACAGAAACACTAAGAAACAAAAGGAAATGCTAGAAACCAAAAGCACTGTAACAGAAATGACGACTGCTCTTTGACAGGCTCATCTGAAAACTAAACACAACTGAGGAAAAAACTCAATGAGCTTGAAGATATGTCAATAAAACTTTCAAAACTGAAAAAATAAAGAATGAAAACACTGAATAGAATATCCAAGAACTGTAGGATAATTACAAAATGTGCAATATACACATATAGAAACATGAGAAAGAGAAGAATGAGAGAAAGAGTCAGAGGAAAATTTGAAGAAATATTTACTGAAATTTTACCAAAATTAATTACAGGTACCTCATGGTGGATCTCAGACCATATGGAAGATAGAATTCATGAGTCCAATGTTAGAAATCTAAAAATAAATAAGGTATAAGAGGATCTTTCATAAAAAGAAGAATGTCTATGTGAACTATCAGGCCCCATTAGAAAGGACAACACAAAGATAATGGATATCCCAGAAGAAGAAAAGAGAAAAGCAAGCAGAAATTTATTCAAAGAAATAATAATTAAGAATTTCCCAAATCTGGGGAAGGAACTAGATAAACAAATCCCTGAAGCTAAGAGAATAACTAATTACCTCAATGCAAAAAGATCTTCTCTAAGACACATTATGTTAAAACATCAAAAGTCTATGACAAGAATTTTAGCAGCAGCGAGATAAAAAGACAGTGACCTACAAAGATATAACCTCAAATATGCAGATGACATGACCCTTATGGCAGAAAGTGAAGAAGACCTAATAGTCTCTTGATGAAAGTGAAAGAGGAGAGTGAAAAAGTTGGCCAACATTCAGAAAACAAAGATCATGGCATCTGGTCCCATCACTTCATGGCAAATAGATGGGGAAACAATGGAAACAGTGAGAGACTATTTTGCGGGGCTCCAAAATCACTGCAGATGGTGACTGCAGCCATAAAACTAAAAGACGCTTGCTTCTTGGAAAAAAAGCTATGACCAACCTAGACAACATATTAAAAAGCAGAGACATTACTTTGCCAACAAAGGTCTGTCTAGTCAAGGCTATGGTTTTTCTAGTAGTCATGTATGGATGTGAGAGTTGGACTATAAAGAAAGCTGAGCACCTAAGAATTGATGCTTTTGAACTATGGTGTTGGAGAAGACTCTTTAGAGACCCTTGGACTGCAAGATCAAACCAGTCAATCCTAAAGGAAATCAGTCCTGAATATTCATTGGAAGGACTGATGCTGAAGCTGAAATTCCAATACTTTGCCCACCTGATATGAAGAACTGACTCATCTGAAAAAACCCTGATGCTGGGAAAGATTGAAAGTAGGAGAATAATGGGACAATAGAGGATGAGATGGTTGGACGGCATCACCAACACAATGGACATGGGTTTGAGTAAACTCTGGGAGTTGGTGATGGACAGGGAAGTCTGGTGTGCTGTAATCCATGGGGTTGCAAAGAGTCAGACATGACTGAGCGAATGAACTGACTGAATCTACAAAGAAGCCCTCATTAGGGCTTCTCAAGAGAAACTACTGGGCAGAAGAGAGTGCAATGGCACATAGAAAATATTAAATGTTAAAACTGTCAGCCAAAAATATTCTATCCAGCAAAGGTATCCTTCATACATGGAGGAGAAATAAAGGATTTCCCAGACAAATAAAAGCTAAGGGGAGTCATCAGCAGTAGACTAACCTTACAAGAAATGTTGAAAAGAGATCTTCTACCTGAAAGGAAAAGACATAAGCACATAAAACTTTTAGAAAGATGACAGAATCAGAAAACTGTGACTCTAAATATCAGAAGGTGGTTAATCACTAAATTATAGCGCAAAGATTAAAAGGCAAAAATAGTAAAAAAAAAAAAAAAAAAAAAATCAGCAGGAAAAGGACTGTTATTTATAAGATGCTTTATACAAACTCTCATGGGAACCACAAAGCATAGATGTAGAGCAGACAAAAAACATAAAAATAGGAAACTGAGAAAACATCATAGACATGGCAGACAGAAACACAAGGAAAAAGAAACAATGGTGATATAAAACAACTAGAAAACAAAAAACAAAATGGCAGTTTTAAGTCTTCACTCATCGATAATCACGTGAATGTAAATGCATTAAATTTATCAAAGACAAAGGGTGGCTAAATGAATTAAAAACAAGACCCAACTATATGCTGCCTCCAGGAAACTCATCTCTGGTCTGAAAAGAAACATAAGCTAAAAGTGATGGGATGGAAGATGATACTCCAAGAAAACAGCAGCTGAAATAAAGCAGGTGTAGCCATATTCAGATCAGGTAAAATAGACTTCAAGCCAAGAAAACATAACTACAGACAAAGATGGATTGTATATAATGATAAAGGGTACAATTCATCAAGCAGACATAACAAGCATTAATAAATATGCACCTAATGGAAGAGTATCAAAATATATGAAATATAATAAGAGACCTAAATGGAGAAATTGAGAGCAACACAATAATGGTAGGAAACTTTAACAGCCCACTTATATCAATAGATTATTAACAAGGAAATAGAAGCCTTAAGGGAAATATCAGACCCAATAAACTTGATAGATTTATACAGGACATTCCATCCAAATACAGCAGAATACAGTCTTCTTAAGTACACACAGAACAGTCTCAGGAATAGACCATTTTTAAGGACACAAAACAAGTCTCAATAAACTTAAGAGGACTGAAATCATATCAGACATCTTTTCTGAACACAATGGTATAAAACCATAAATCAATTACAAGAATAAAGGTGAAAAAATTCAAGTATGTGAAGACTAAACAACATGCTGCTAAACTACTGAACAACTGCTGTGTCAATGAGATAATCAAAGGCAAAATCAAAAAATATCTAAAGACAAATGAAAATGAAAACATGGTATCCCAAATTCTATGGTATGCAGCAAAAATAATACTAAGTGAGAAGTTAACAGTGATACAGGCATACCTCAAGAACAAGAAAAACAAAAATCAAACAATTGAATGTTACATCTAAAGAAACTAGAAAAAGAATGTAAAAAGAAGCCCAAAATTAGTCAAAGGAAGGAAATAATAAAGATCAGAGTGGAAATAAATGAGAGATTTAGAAGACAACAGGAAAGATCAATGAAACTAAGGGCTGGTCAATGAAACTAAGGGCTGATCCTTGGACAGATAAACAAAATTGACAATTCTTTAGCTAGACTGAGAAAAAAAGAGAAGATTGAGGTAAATCAGAAGCAAAATAGTAGATACATGAGGGGTACCACAGAAATACAAAGAATAAGAGAATACTATAAAAATGTATATGTCAAAAAATTGGACAACCTAGAAGAAATGGATACATTCTTAGAATCATACAATCTTAGAAGACTGATTCATGAAGAAATAGAAATCTCAGTAGAACAATTACTAGTGAGGAGATTGAAACAGTAATTTAAAATCTCCTAAGCAACTATAAGTTCAGGACCATATGATTTCACAGGTAAATTCTACCAAATATTCTTAGAAGATTTAATAACTATCCAACTGAAACTCTCCCAAAATACAGAGGGGGAATGAATACTTCCTAACTCATTTTACAAGACAACAATTACCCTGATGCCAAAACTAAAGAAGGACAACACAAAGACAGAAAATGACAGGTCAGTATCTCTGATGAACATGGATGCAAAATTTCTCAGTAGTGCTAGTGCTAAGTTGCTTTCAGCCGTGTCTGACTCTTTGTGATCCCATGGACCGCAGTCTGCAAGGCTCCTCTGTCCATGGGATTCTCCAGGCAAGAATACTAGAGTGGGTTGCCATTTCCTTCTCCAGGTCATCTTCCCGACCCAGGGATTGGACCCATGTCTCTTATATCTCCCTCACTGGCAGGCAGGTTCTTTACTGCTAGCACCACCTGGGATTTCTCAATAAATACTAGCAAACTGAATTTCAAACACTAATTCAAGAAGATATATGCAGTGCTGTATTTATCACACCATTAGTTACAATATCAAGATATGAACAATATAAGTGCCCACTAATGGATGAATGGATAAAGAAGATGTGATTGATATATATATATGTATGTATATATATATATATATATACACACACACACACACACAGTAAAATATAACTCAGCCATTAAAATAAAATCTTACCATTTACAATAATATGGGTGGACCTTGAAGGCATTATGCTAAGTAAAATCAGTCAGAGAAAGACAGATGACATATGATTTTACTTACATGTGGAATATTAAATAAAGTGAAAAAACAAAACAAAAACAAACAAACAGACACAGAGAATAGATTAGTTGTTACCTGAAGGGAAGGGCAGAATGGGTAAAGGTAGTCAAATGCACTGTAAAAGAATGAAATCAAACTTTTGGTGGTAAGCACACTGTAATATAATACAGATGTTGAAATAGTTAGTACGCTTGAAACTTAAATAATGTTATAACCAATATTACCTGAAATTAATTAATTTTAAAAAGCAGAGGAATCCTAAACGGCAAAGGAGGGAAAAAGTACAAATAGAAAACAGCTACAAAAGAGGAGACATTGGCCCAAATGTATCAATAATCACTTTAAATATTAATGTGCTAAATATACCAGTTAAAGGGCTTCCCTTGTGGCTCAGTTGGTAAAGAATCCACCTGAAAAGCAGGAGACCTGGGCTCGATCCCTGGGTTGGGAAGATTCCCTGGAGAACGGAAAGGCTACCCACTCCAGTATTCTGGCCTGGAAAATTCCACGGACAGTCCATGAGATAGCAGAGAGTCGGACACGACTGAGTGACTTTCACTTCCACTTCCATACCAGTTAAAAGACAGAGACTGAGAGTGATTTTCGTAGTGAATCAAATCAATGATCAAGACACCAAGCCCAGATGTTTTCACCAGAAAATTCTACCAAATATTTAAGAAAGAAATGATACCAATCCCTCCAATCTATTCCAGAAAATAGAAGCAAAGGGAATACATCCTAACTTATTCTGGGAAGCCAGCATAATACCAAAATAAGACAAAAGTACTAATATTACCAAGAAAGGAAAGCTACAGACAAATATCTCTTAAGATCATAGTTGCAACCCTTAACCAAGTATCAGTAAGTCAAATTCAACAGTGTATGAAAAAATTTATACACTATGACTGGATGAGATTTATTCTAGTTGTACAAGCCTTAACAATTGAAAATCAACCAATGTAATCCATCATATAAACAGGCAAATGATGAAAGATTATATAATGATTATTAACAGATGCAGAAAAATTATTTCACAAAATTCAATAGCCATCCAAGACAAAATATTCAAGTGAAATAGAAGTGCAACCTCCTCAATTTAACAAATATCTTCTACAAAAGCCTTACAGCTAGCATTTTATTTAATGGTAAGTAACTAGATGATCTTCCCTAAGGACAGAAACAAGGCAAAAACAATCTCACCATTCCTATTCAATAGTGTACTGGAAACCCTATCTAATGCAGTAAGAAAAGAAAAGGTATACATATTAGAAAGGGAGAAATAAAGCCACTTCTTTCCATAATTTCTTGGCTGTCTATGTAAAAAACATCCAAAGAATCAACAAAACTTCCTGGAACCAGTAAGTGATGTAATAGCAACTTTTCAAGATGCAAGGTTAATATACAAAAGTAAATTTGCTTTCCCAAATACCATCCATGAACAATTAGAAATTGAAATTTAAAATCAACAGAACTCATTAATAGTAGAAGATCAAGTACTTAGGTATAGATCTAACAAAATATATACATGATCTATGTGAGAAAAACTACAAAAATTAAATGAAAGAAATCAAAGATCTAAGCAAATGGAAAGATATTCCATGGAAAGTCATGGGAATTCTTTTTCTTCTCAATTTTTCTTTAATACTAAAAGTGCTCTAAAATTAAGTCTAGTAAAATAAAAAAATATTACTATGAACAATGTTTCAGAAGAATAGAAAAGGCTGAAAGAAAATATTCCAAAACATGTTAGCTCTAGATGATATAACTGTCTTCACTTCTACATACTTTTCAAATGTTCAGTGATTAGCAAACAGTTTTGTTTTTTTTAGGTGATATCCCCATTTTTTTAATAATATAAAGTGCATTGCTTTTAATTCACAAATAAGGATTATATTCTTGTGAAGCTTTCTGCTCTGTTCAGTCACTCAGTCATGGCCAAATCTTTGTGACCCCAAGGACTGCAGCATGCCAGGCTTCCCTGTCCATCACCAACTCCCAGAGCTTGCTCAAACTCGTGTCCATTGAGTCAGTGATCCCATCCAACCATCTCATCTTCTGTCATCTCCTTCTCCTCCTACCTTCAATCTTTCCCAGCATCAGGGTCTCTTCAGATGAGTCAGTTCTTTGCATCAGGTGGCCAAATTATTGGAGTTTTAGCTTCAGCATCAGTCCTTCCGATGAATGTTCAGGACTGATTTCCTTTAGGATGGACTGGTTGGATCTCCTTGCAGTCCAAGGGACTCTCAAGAGTCTTCTCCAACACCATGGTTCAAAAACAACAATTCTTCAGTGCTCAGCTTTCTTTATAGTCCAACTCTCACATCCATACATGACTACTGGAAAAACTATAGCTTTGACTAGACAGACCTTTGTTGGCAAAGTAATGTCTCTGCTTTTTAATATTCTGTCTAAGTTGGTCATAACTTTTCTTCCAAGGAGCAAGCATCTTTTAATTATGGCTTCAGTCACCATCTGCAGTGATTCTGGAGCCCCCCAAAATAAAGTCTGTCACTGTTTCCATTGTTTGTCCATTTATCTGCCATGAAGTGCTGGGATTGGATGGCATGGTCTTAGTTTTCTGAATGTTGAGCTTTAAGCCAACTTTTTCACTCTCCTCTTTTGCTTTCATCAAGAGGCACTTTAATTCTTCTTCACTTTTTGCCAAAAGGGTGGTGTCATCTGCATATCTGAGGTTATTGATATTTCTCCCAGCAAGCTTGATTCCAGCTTGTGGTTCATCCAGTCCAGCATTTCTCATGATGTACTCTGCATAGAAGTTAAATAAGCAGGGTGATAATATACAGCCTTGATGTACCCCTTTCCTGATTTGGAACCAGTCTGTTGTAGAGTTCTAATCATTGCAGGATGTGACTTCAGCCATGAAAATAAAGACACTTGCTCCAAGGAATAAAGGCTATGACAAATCTAGACAGCATATTAAAAAACAGAGACATCATTTTGCTAACAAAGTTCCATATAGTCAAAGCTATGGTTTTTCCATTAGTCATGCATGGATGTGAGAGTTGAACCATAAAGATGACTGAGTGCCAAAGAGTTGATGCTTTCAAATTGTCGTGCTGGAGAAGACTCTTGAGAGTCCCTTGGGCAGCAGGGAGGTCAAATCAGTCAATCCTAAAGGAAATCAAGCCCGAATAATCACTAGAAGGACTGATGCTGAAGTCCAATACTTTGGCATTGGAGCCAAACTCCACCTATGCAAAGAGCCAACTCATTGGAAAAGACCCTGATGCTGGGAAAGGCGGAAGGCATAAGGAGAAGGGGCGGTGGAGAACGAGATGGTTAGATAACATCGCAGACTCAATGGACATGAATTTGAGCAAACTTCAGGTGACAGCAGAGGACAGAGGAGCCTGGCGTGCTGCAGTTCATGGAGACTCAAAGAATCAGACATGACTTAGCGACTGAACAACAACTAACCCTATTCTGTTAAAAAAAAATCTGAACTTCAAAACAAGCCTTAAATCATCACATTTAAACATATAAAAAGATGTTCACGTCACTCAATTTTTAAAAAACAAAATAAAACTGAATTATCACCTTTCACATATCAGCCTGGCAAATTTAAAATGACTACAAACTGGGTTGTCAACACTTTTAGAAAAACTCACTATCATACATTACTAGTGGAATACAAAATAATTCCCCCTTTGAGAAGAATTTGGCAACTCCTAGCAATACTACAGATCAATGTTCTTTTTCATCCAGCAACCCCAATTCTAGAAATCTATCCCAAAGGCACATTCTATAAATACAAAGTGACACTGGGAAAAGATTATTCATTGCATCATTATCTGTAATGGGCAAAAGCTGGAAATCTATCAAATGATGATTAATAAAGAGTTGGTAAAATAAATTTTGGAAAATCAAAACAACCTCACACCCCGCCAACAAAAAGATCATGGAAGATCTCTCTATACTAATATGAATAATTTTCAGAATATATTGTCAAGTGGGGAAGACCAAAAGGCCAGTCAGGTAAGACTTAAATCAAATCCCCTATGAATATACAGAGAAAGTGACAAATAGATTCAAGGGATTAGGTCTAGGAAACACTGCACCCAAAGAACTATGGACAGAGGCCCATAATACTATACAGAAGGCAATGTGCTGCAGTCCATGGGGCCGCAAAGAGTCAGACACACGTTGGCAACTGAACAACAGCAAACTGTCAAGTGAATATAATGCGATGCAGGAAAATGGAAATTGCAAGCTATGTTTAATAAGAAAAGGAAGGAAAAGATCAAACTTGATACATACATCCTTGTAATAATAATTGCTACAACCACAAAACCCTAAAAGATAATCCAGAAATTAATAATGGTTATATACAATACATACTGTAGTTGGAAAAGTGCAGTGGTGACACAGATCAGATTTCCAAGTGCGCCTTTTTTTATACCTCTAGTTGGGAGACCATTTTGTCGTTTTCAAATTTTAAAATCTAATTGAAATGAACAAAAAAGCAAGCCCTGAAACAGAAACTAAAACAAAACAAGCAAACCTAATGTATAACAAATTAAAAGCCAACCACCTCAGAGAAAAACAAAAAGATATTTCAATTAACAGTACTTAATTGTCCATCCTTAATAGAATGTACTCAAAAAGCTAGAAGGAAATTTCAAGCTGCACTCAACAATTAATTGGTGTTAGTAATATTGAAATTGATGCTTCATGCTAGTTTATATATTTTCTAATTTAAAATATATAGTAAATTTAATCTTATTGATATAAATATGAAAATATGTATTTTATTAAACTATAAATACATTTTATATATTTTTAACTGTTTTTTTTTTCATTTATTTTTATTACTTGGAGGCTAATTACATGGATTTACATATGTTCCCCATCCCGATCCCCCCTCCTTCCTCCCTCCCCATCCCATCCCTCTGGGTCTTCCCAGTGCACCAGCCCTGAGCACTTAGTCCATGGGGTCACAAAGAGTTGGACACGACTGAGCAACTGAACTAACTGACAAATTGAAATGGCAATAGTACTTTTTTTTCCCCCCTCACTGAAAAGGCCTGGCAGCCATAAATTTCCCCAGGAAACTGGCCCAAGACAGTGGGGAT
Organism: Cervus canadensis; assembly: GCF_019320065.1. Taxonomy (NCBI): domain Eukaryota; kingdom Metazoa; phylum Chordata; class Mammalia; order Artiodactyla; family Cervidae; genus Cervus; species Cervus canadensis. The sequence continues at coordinate 20,826,390 of NC_057394.1, read as the reverse complement.
AACTGAATGGAGTTAACAGGGGAAAGGGCACAAGAAAGGTATAAGGGATTGACTTCATCTTGAGAATTCTGTTTTTCTTAATCTTCATAATCCTGCTTTTGGGCAAGCCCTGGGATATTTCCTAAAGAATATCTCCAGCCTCCTTTGATGTCTCCTTTGTCCAGAATTGGGGTTGTATCAGGGCATTTCCACCAGTGGGGGGCTGTTGCTGCTGTTGAGTCTCTGTATCATGTCCAACTCTTTGCAACCCCAGGATCTGCAGCACACCAGGCTTCCCTGTCCTTCACCATCTCCCAGAGTTTGCTCAAATTCATGTCCATTGAGTTGGTGATGCCAACTAACCATCTCATCCTCAGACCCCTTCTCCTCTTGACCTCAATCTTTCCCAGCATCAGGGGCCTTTCCAATGAGTTGGCACTTCACATCAGATGGCCAAAGTACTGGAGCTTCAGCATCAATCCTTCCAATGAATATTCAGGGTTGATTTCCTTTAGGATTGACTGGTTTGATCTCCTTGTTTTCCAAGGGACTCTCAAGAGACTTCTCCAGCACCACAGTTTGAAAGCATCAATTCTTTAGCACTCAGCCTTCTTTATGGTCTAACTCTCACATCCATACATGACTACTGGAAAAACCATCAGTTCAGTTTAGTTCAGTCGCTCAGTCATGTCTGACTCTTTGCGACCCCATGAATCGTAGCATGCCAGGCTCCCTGTCCATCACCAACTCCTGAGTTTACCCAAACGCATGTCCATTGAGTCGGTGATGCCATCCAGCCATCTCATCCTCTGTCATCCCCTTCTCCTCCTGCCCCCAATCCCTCCCAGAATCAGGGTCTTTTTAGCTTTGACTATAATACAAACCTTTGTCGGCAAAGGAATGTCCCTGCTTTCTAATTCACTGTCTAGGTTTGTCATAGCTTTTCTTCCAAGGAGTAAGAATCCTTTAATTTCACTGCTGCAGTCACTGTCTGCAGTGACTTTGGAGCCCAAGAAAATGAAGTGTGTCACTGTTTCCATTTTTCCCCTATCTATTTGCCATGAAGTGATGGGACAGGATGCCATGATTTAGTTTTTTGAATGTTGAGTTTTAAGCCAGTTTTCCACTCTCCTCGTTCACCTTCATCAAAAGGCTCTTTCATTCCTTTTCACTTTCTGCCACTAGGATGTATCATCTGCACGTCTGAGGTTGTTGATAATTCTCCCAGCAGTCTTGATTCCAACTTGGGATTAAAATGCAAAGTTTCAGGGGGCAAATTTTATTTAACAGTCATAAGCCCATATGTATATGGAGGTTCACAGAAAAAAAAATATAATCAGAAGTAGGGCTTCCCTAGTGGCTCAGATGGTAAAGAATCCACCTTCAATATGTGAGATCCAGTTTTGATTCCTGGGTCGGGATGATCCCCTGGAGAAGGGAATGACAACCCACTCCAGTGTTTTTGCCTGAAGAATTCAATGGACAGAGGAGTCTGGCAGGCTACAGTCCATGGGGTTGCAAAGAGTCTGACATGACTGAGCAACTAACATTTCTACTTTTTCACAGAATGTGACAATGGCATAGTCCAATCAGCCTCTAAAGACCTGTAAGAACTCCGGCGAGTTGACAACCTTCTCAAAGTTTCTATTTTTTTATTTATCTGTAAAATGAAGGGGAGGAAAGATGACTTTCAAGTTACCTTTTAATAAAAGAAGGATATTGGAATATTCAATAGGACTTACTTTACAAAGCAGGAAGTCTGTTATTGTATCAGTCGACCAAGATTCTGTGCTTTGGGGAGCCTGTGGACACAGGCAATAATTTTTTGTCCAAAAAGCACTCATTTTACAATAAGAGAGGAAATAGCATTTTCTGAGCATAAAAACACACACTCATTTCCTTTAAAAAAAAAAACAAACCCTAAGTGTTGGCTGTCAATGCATAAAAACAACATAAAAACAATTTCTCTCTGTCAATTAGATTCTGACACACAGTCTTTTTTTTCTTCAGGGCATTTAAAAGTACATTACGGGAGTCTCTCTGTCCCAGAAAATAATTATGCAGTGCATAATTATTTTGAAGGTAAAAAATGGAGACAAAAGAAGAGATGCTGGTATAGATGGTACATTTCAGCCCTGCCCCCTTTCCCCAACACTTGAGTTGCTGTTTAGTTTTGCTTGAACAGTTTGCTTGCCCTCTTTTTTGACTACCTCAGAAGAGTCATTTCTACACTAAAACACTGAGACCAAAACAATCACCCAGAGAATAAGACTTTCTTTTAAGTCTCAGGTCCTAATAGAAAGAAGAGGAATAACAGCAATGCAAAAATCTAACTTGCACATGAGAGAGCAATTTGAAGGCAGCAAAGTCTTTTTCTCAGAGAGGATAGACAGTTTGTCACACAATTACTCTATGCAGCAGAAAACACGGTCTACTGCCAAGAAAAATTGACCATCCTTTCCTAAATCTTGAAAAGTATTTGAATTCTAAAAGATTGGTTTGGCATACAAATCAATTAACTTGTTGGCTTCGATCTCCCATTCTTACCGTCGATGACACAATTATCTTGTCCCTGCTCCAGCCTTTTCCAAATCAACCTGATGATGCTCATTAATTCTACTTGTGACAGTGTGACAGCTATCATTTTAAGTGTGAAGGGGCAGTAGGTGTCGTTTTGAAAACAGAAATAGCGAAGATAATAAATGTCCCTGTAGTGATGAACAATACAGTGCAAATTTGTTCAAAGCTCAATATCTTCCAACATAAAGGGAAAAAATAGATACCAAACCTACTTGAAGACTCACAGTATTTACCTACCTGCAGGGAGGGTATCTGGCTCCTTGAACTGCAGTGGGGAGCAAATAAACTCTGATGCTAGAACTGGACTGTGGTTGGAAAGTGAGAGGTTCCTGAGAAAAAGAAAAAGACTTTGCCTTTGTTTTACATTACTTGAAACATGAGCATTCTTGGTCTGTTTTTAAGATTCAGGGGCAACCCTGGTAGGGAAGTACTAATGTCTGCAGAGGAGATGAACCTTATTTCACGTTCAAAAATGATGTTTCATAAAAGACTCATCAAGAATTAGGTATAAGGCAAGGGCCCTTGGAGGAAGACTGGCCCAAAAGTCGGGCCTCAGCTCCCTTAATGAGAGAACACAGCCCAGGTCCAGCTAGGTACAAGGTGGCCAGATGAGTGGCAGAGGTGACTCTTGGGTCAAGTCAGACAGGCTAGACACAGTGACAAATGATGCTGTTCATCTGAAGCTCAAGCCCAGAAACCTTAGACATCTGGTTAAGAAAGGTAGGCTGGTGGCAGGAGAAATGGAAAGGAGAAGGAAAAAAGGACATCCAATTTGGCGAAAAGAGCTACAAGTCAGAAGTGAATAGGGTCAGTACACAGGTAAATGAAGACATCTTGAGTTATGCCTGTTACCCAGGACTCCACTCAGGAAACAGCAGGGCTTAGTGAAGTGTCCTGAGTGCATCAGTCAGGTAGCAAGTGATTCAGAGTTTTAATCTTCAAATCAGCTATTGATCTCCTCTACAGCTTTGCAATGAATTCCTAAACCTCTCTAAAATTTTATGCATCTGCTAGATGGAGAGTAATCATCTATTCCTCCTATGTTGTTGTGAGGATGAAATGAAGTAATGATTATAAAGAACTTCACCTGATGCCTGCTACATGGTGATCATTCTCACTAATGCTAGCTGCAACGCCTGAGATCTTTAGTTATCAGTCCTTCAGAATGTAGGTTGAATTGTCTATAAATGAAATTTGGGGAGCAAGCAAAGCAGGAGCTTGGTTTTCAGGGTCTCAGAGGATGACAAGAAAAGAGAGAGATAGCAATGGAAACTCTATCTGTAATAACTATCTCCTTACACATCATTCAACCACTATGACAGTCAGACTGATGGCTAATATACAGGGTCAGGAAGGGACCATCAGGGCAGGCCCCTGCCTTTGAGGAGCTGGGGTGGTTGGTCTTCTTTAGCTTCACCAGGTTTTAGTGACAGGTTTTGAGTACTGTGGCGCTGAGCTCATTCTGTTCAATCATCCCTATGGTTTCATTACATAATTTTTCATGGCACAATAACTTTTAAAACACACATATATCACAGCACAACTAACTGTCCAACAAAAACTAGGTAATTTCCTTTTATAGGTATTTAAACACTCGAAGGGCTTCCCAGGTGGCACTAGTGGTAAAGAACCTGCCTGCCATTGCAGGAGATGTAAGAGATGCGGGTTCAATTGCTGGATTGGGAGGATTCCCTGGAGGAAGACATGGCAACCCACTCCAGTATTCTCACCTAGAGAATCCCATCGGACAGAGGAACCTGGTGGGCTATAGTACATGGGCTCAGAAAGGGTCAAACATGACTGAGCGACTTAGAAAGCATGCAAACACTCAAAAGGAAAAGCATAGGAAAGAACCAAGTTGACCAACAGCTGGTTCTGATTCAAGACGAGGACATGCCCCTTTGTCAGAAGTCAACATCTGGGCCCTGGATCCCAGTCCTGCTTCAGCTAAGTGGCCTTTCAGATAGCTTCCTTTATACATTGAATGGAGCAAAAATATTTGAAAATACCAGATCTATGGAAGTTCCACGTTTGCACCTGTGAGCAGTGAAGCAAAATGTGCTCAAGGTCATATATCAGAAGCCTATGTCTTGATCAGCCTGAGAAGCTCTGGTACCCAGTCAGAGGAGGCAGGGAGGGGGAATTGCACTATGATGGCATAATTAAGAGTAAGAGGCATGAACGCAGGATTTTGCAATCACTCAGGCAAAAAATTTAATCATCTTGGGTTGAAGTCTTCTCACATTAAATGAAAATACAAATACCTTCCTCAGAATAGGTACCCTTGGCATACTTGTCAATTGAAGGAATAGAACCACTGTATGATTTGAAAGAGACAGATATGTCATGCATTCACTGACACGTAAGGCCTGCCACATAGTCTGTCAATAAATAAAGTGTGTATATGTGGGTGGTGTGTATCTGTGTGTATCTGTGTAAGCATTATATGTGCTTTTTGTACTTCGGTCACAAATAAGCATGTTACATACTGTATTGAGGGCCTCCTGCAAGCCTTGTGCCTGCTGCTAGAAATAGGGAACCTTACATATCAAGATAAAAAGGCGATGAGGGAGGCATGGGTTCAGACGTAATTCATTTCACTATGACACGCTAAAAGCTCTTTACATCAACTTACTCCCCACCCCCACGTGCAGAGAGAATGAGAGTCAACAGTCTTGTAATCATTTTCCCAACAGCCAGCTTACAAGGACCCACCCACGTTGTACAAGGAAATTTCTAGCCAACAATTAATGTACATGGGACAGTGCAAGACCAAATAAATCTGAACAATGAAGGGAAAAGAGCTCCAGAAACAGTTTTCATAATCATTGAGCCTTCACTGGTATCATTCTGTTTTATTCAAAATGGTTTCCCTCGCCAGTTGCACGGTATATTTTACATGTCAGCCGTCAAAGTGAGATTAGTAGTGTGTACGTTTTGAGAGAGCAATAGAGTACTTTAACCAGCAACCGAAAAGTCTGAAAGTACCTTCCCTATGAGAATTGGTGGTTTCTCATTTATTTCTTACTCGGGCAAGAGAATGACAGCAACACGAGAGCCGCAATCACGCTCCTTCCTTCAAAGGAGCCTCTACACTGGGTCAGTGTCTGCTGCGGAAAATGCTAATGTCGGCTTCGTTCTGATTAGTTGTACTCAGAAAGTGCAAGAGAGGGATGAAAGAGGGGAGTCATAGGATAATTGCTTTTATTTCAACTCACTGCAGAGGGAAAATGCATGACAGATAATATAATACACATGCATCCAAAGAGGGTCATTCAATTCTGATCAAGTATGGGTCTCGAGAAAATGAAGAGCAAAACCTACACGGTCCCCAGATCTGAAGGACGAGAGAATTCCAACAGAAGGGGTGGGAATTCATCTTTAAGAAGGAAATTCATCCTTAAGGCATCTGAAAAATCATGGCTTTGCAGGATGAAACAAGACCATGGAGACCACCTTTCTTTTATTCTCCTCGTAAATCTGCATTTTCTGGCTATAGCAAGCAATGAGAATTGGATAGAGCCCTAAAGGACAAATGTTTAAGCTGCCCCAGCATGGGCTTATATCACTGTGATTTAGATTTAGATATCCACACAATGGAAGTCCCTTGATTCCAGTGAGAAACAAAAACAAGGGAGAAAGGGGGTCCCCAAATCCAATGACCTGTCAACTTAAGTCAGAACAACTTGACAGGCTTGGTGACTGAAGAAGCTGTCCGGCTCCTTTTAAGGGATGGTGTTCCCCTAACACCTTCCAGGGATAAGAGGCAACAATAAGAATTCCATCTTTAAAAAAGATTCCGTCTGTTTTGTGATTGTGTTAAGACCCAGCCTAACTCAGGGAGCTAACTCTGTGAAGAAAGCTGAGAGCCAAAAAATTGATGCTTTTAAACTGTGGTGTTGGAGAAGACTCTTGAGAGTCCCTTGGACTGCAAGGAGATCCAACCAGTCCATCCTAAAGGAGATCAGTCCTGGGTGTTCATTGGAAGGACTGATGCTGAAGCTGAGACTCTAGTACTTTGGCCACCTCATGTGAAGAGTTGACTCATTGGAAAAGACCCTGATGCTGGGAGGGATTGGGGGCAGGAGGAGAAGGGGATGACGGAGGATGAGATGGCTGGATGGCATCACCGACTCGATGGGCATGAGTTTGAGTAAACTCCGGGAGTTGGTGATGGACAGGGAGGCCTGGCGTGCTGCGATTCATGGGGTCGCAAAGAGTCGGACACGACTGAGCGACTGAACTGAACTGAACTCAGGGAGTGCCCTGAGAATGGACAGATTCCATCTCTGTTTTTTGTAGAAAGTTCTTCAAACGACAGCTTTTTGTGATCTGTCTCTAAAAGCTGCTGTGAGGAAGCCCCAATTAGGAAGTGTCCCATTCCTCTCCAAATCATTACAGCCCCGCAGAAACAGATGCTCTTACAGTTCATTGTGCTTTTTTTTTTTTCCTTTTCTCACGCAGGTATCTGATTTGAACAGAAGCAGCTATACCATTTTTCTTCTCAGGAGGAACAGATTAGAGAAAGGGTATCAGAGAGAACAATTCTGAAAGCAGCTAACTATCAACTGAGTTAGACAAGTGCAGTAAGAGATTCATGTCAATGTATGGCAAAAACCACTACAATATTGTAATTAGCCTCCAACTAATAAAAATAAATGAAAAAAAAAGAAGTTTTCTGGTGCTGTTTATGGTTTCTGATTTAATAACACAGAGCACTGGGAGTGAACATTCAGTATCAACCACAACAATTTCAAAACAGAGCTCAGAAAGAACAGCACAAACATCTGGTGAACTCTTTTCCATCACTTAAATTGCCAAAGCTACTACACAGCAAGATGCTCATTTCAAACTGTTACCTGAAATGCCCAAATTATTTTGATTTTATTTTTAATTGACCATCATTTAAAAATTATTTTTCATATCTTTTACATTTTAAAGGTTGAAGAGCATAAAATTTAGGAATCTGAGTTCTCTGCCCTGGCTTTGATTCAGTTAGCTGTGTGACTGAGACAGGTAATTACAAAGGAGCTGGATTACATCATTGCCAAAGTCCCTTCTAGTTTGAAGTTTTTTTCAAAATATTTGCAGTGTTCTCATGGAAATTGTTGGCACTTTAGTGGCGATTCTCTACCTAGGGAGCTTATGCTATATTGAGAATACTGCATATGCCAAAATCAATGAAAAAAAGGAAACTGCTAAGTTTTATTATACATCCACTCTTTTGCATATATTAAATTATTTAATCTTAACAATGAGCCTGTAGGATATTCATGCCTATAAAAATGTCAGTCAGGCTCCTCTGTCCATGGAATTCTCCAGGCAAAAATACTGGAGTGGGTTGCCATTCCCTTCTCCAGGGGATCTTTCTGACCCAGGGATCGAACCTGGATCTCCTACATTGCAGGCAGATTCTTTACCAACTGACTCATCAGGGAAGCAGTAACTGCCAAAGCTAGGGATTAAAGCTTGAGTAGCTCCGAAGTCACAGACTGAAGTCCTCAACACTCCTTCCTTTTTACATTAACATTCTCTTAGAAGTGTAAAAACATAGAAAACACAGTTTTCCAGGTTTTACTTTAAAAGAACATCAACAATGGCATTTCTCTTAGACTCAAAGTTCTTTGAAGGCCACAGTGTATGCCATTCATCACATCGATAGGGTCAATGAAGGTACGTCATACATTGAATATTTTCAATAAATACTAGATAAATGGATAAATTAATTGCCTTATAGGTGATAAATGAATGACTGAAAATTTTATCTAAATATGAATGAGTTCTGCAGATATATTTGTCCCTGAAAAAAATACAAATTCTTGAAATGTTATGATTTTTTTCAAAATTTTTAGCTTATTCCAGGAAACAATATTATAACATTTAAAGGGAAAAATCCAAGAACATTACAATATTTAAAAGGTGTAACCATAATGTATTAGAATATGAATGTCCAAATTCAACATACCAAAATTTACAACTGTCATTAAAAGAAAGTAAAATATGTACAATCTTGATAGGTTCAAATGATTCATAACTTATGAGTATCCAAGAAGTATTGCTTTTTCAGGAAATCCTCAAAATAACTGAACATTTAATCCAAATTTATTTATCTACGTGAACTGAGAATTTAACAAATACAAATCAATACTTTGCCATAAGCATTATAAACTCCAGTCTTTTCTACACTAATATCTTTCATCTTTTATATTGAATATGACATCTCTTTGAATCAGTTTAGAAGAGAGATTGCCAATTTCAGCTTCATGGTTTTTAATTGTATCACTATTTGTACAGAAGGGAGGTACAGCATCATGTGAACAAAATTTTAATCCACTTTTATAAAAAATATTTCCAAATTATCAGTCTTTGAGCTGTTTTCATACTGTGTTACAAACCAAATCACCTTTTATGAAAGAACTATTGCCACTTAACGAGTCTGGCACCACGGCAGAGTTCTCCACATTCTAAATCCATTTTACAAAATACACAGCTCATTTTCTACCATCTTTATTTACCTGACTCAGAGTTTTGATTATCCTCAAGGCATTGATCCTCTGTAAGTGAAAACTGTATTATAGTTTCGCCCCAGATTTCTAATGGATACTATGGAAATAAAAGGACACCTGGGAAAAGAACATATTGAACATTTACCATCCCTTCCACAAACACATATCCCTTAGCAAGGAGATATGTATAAAGACATAAGCATACAAAGATAAATAAAATGGGATATCAGGTGATAGCCACACAATTTTGCCAACTGCCAAATAGAACAAGCAATATGAATCAGCAGACACAAACAAGTTGAATTCAAGCAAGCACTAAAAAGAACCAAGAAGCAATCCAATTTGCGAAGTACACAGAGTACTGATCTAACCAAAGTGATGATGTAACAGAGTTGGAAGGACAGGACATGGGAAATGTGTGTGTGATCAAGCTGAATCATCTTCCACAGTAAGACGTCAACACTTAATGTTTGCAGTTGAAAAAGCAAAGATAGAGATAAAAGGCATGTTATTTAAAGATATGGAGAGAATAGCAATTTTTTTTTTTTAATAGTTGAAAAAATCGGTTACCTCTGAGGAACGGGTGGGGCTTCCCTGGTGGCTCGGTGGTAAAGAATCTGCCTGCAACGCAGGAGGTGCAGGAGGCATGGGTTTGATCCCCGGGTCGGGAAGATCCCCTGGAGGAGGAAATGGTAACCCACTCCAGGATTCTTGCCTGGGAAATCCCAAGGACAGAGGAGCCTGGAGGACTGCAGCCCATGGGGCTGCAGAGTCAGACACAACTGAAACCACTTAGCATGGGGAAAGGGAAATTTGGAGAAAGAGGTGATGCTGTTTTTCATCTGAGGACTTATAGAATGTGTGTAGACAACATGAATTTGTAACTTTGATAAAAAACAAAGTCAACTCAACAAAAGAAATGATGATAATTCCCATGCTCTAATGACAAACAATGAAATCATTCTAAGGCCCACATACACCCAGAGTTCTTTAAAGAGCTTTTTCCCCCCATGTCAATATTATCAAAGTATGGCATTAGACTGAAAGCTCTCATGAGTTAGGATAGCACATGGCCTTGGACTAGTAACTTAACCACTCAGGAATCCATTTTTCCACCTATTTTAAAATGATAGTCTTTAGTTAACATCTTAAAACTCTTTTTGGAACATTTTGTTATAAAATGATATTGTATCCAAACTTTTAGTTGTGTTGAAGAATGGGTTTCATTACTTATATTAATAATTACCTATGCCTTTTTCGGGGGCTTCTGGGTGGTTCAGAGGTAAAGAATCCGCCTGCCAGTTCAGGAGACGTAAGAGACATGGGTTTGATCCTTGGGTAATGAAGATCCCCGGAGAAGGAAATAACAACCCACTCCAGTATTCTTGACTGGGTAATCCCATGGACAGAGGAGATTGGCAAGCTACAGTCCATAGGGTCACAAAGAGTAGGACAGACAGCAACTAAACCAACCAACCAATGCCTTTTTCTTCCTCCGTGCCTCTCTTGTCCCTTTGCTATTGCTTTCTCTATTTGCAGTGTTAGGCCTGAGTATTGCTCCTACCAAATGAGCCAGATAGGATGGACGTACACCAGTATTGAAACTGTATGGGAAGATGATACAATACATGGGGAATCCAAATAAAAATCGCTAAGAAGTATTCTGTTGGAAGGAAGGCAATGTAATAAGAATTTGAACCCAGCTGAATGGGTTCAAATCTCAGCTCCAGCTCTGAGTAGCTCTGTGATCTTAAACAAGTTACTTCTCTCTGTGCTCCTACTTCTAAATCTCTAAATAAGGTTAATAATAGAACCTCCTAAAATTGTTGCAAAAATAAAATGATTTGATATATTTAAATTCTTAGAACAATGTCTGAAGTACAGCTGACACACACTGATGTTAATTTCATTATTACTGACTTTAACAAATAAACATTTGGTTGCTATATGGCTGGGAATGAAGGAAAGAGCTAGTTTTATGAGAAAGAACTACAAATTCCATTAATATATTAAAATAGCATTTTCTCTTTACTAATGGAGCTCTTTATTCCCTTTACTAATAGAGGTATATTACTGGTGCAAGAAAGCATAGACTTTTTATTCCTACGGTATTAAGATCTTGGTTCCTTATGACTGCAGATATTTAGCTTTTGGTTAATTGATAATACTAAAGTCAGTAGAGTTCATACATCTCCCCTAGATACTTAGTAAACATGAGTTTACAGTGATAACATGATCCAGGAGACCTTAACATAAGAAGATTACTTTTTCTTCTTGCTGCTTGTTAATTTTCAGGATTTAATTGCACAGCTTAAAAGTAATGTGTATCTTGCAAAGAAAATATTTACAAAGGGCAGGTAAGAGAATACACAGAAGAATTGATCGTGTACAAAATCAGCATTCCAGATGCTATCACTCACAGTATGAATGGAAGTGGTCAGTACCCTTAGAGAGGCACTGATAAATTTCTGTTTGAAAATTGTAATAGCCTTCTCAGAGGTCATTCTACTTTCAATCACTCTTACATCCACCTGCCCACAAAACCCTATCAGATACTGTTACAATCATAGCAGTATCCTGCTCAAACATCTTCAGCAGCTCCCCACCTGCTATAAGAAATGAATGTCATCTGCTTGATCCCAGGCACAGCACGCTGTGACCCACACTTTCTAATGAGCACAGAACACAGCTTGGCTTGGCTTGGCAAGATAGTGAAATGGAGCAGGACCCTGTGGTCTTTGCCCTCCCCACCCCTACATCTTCTGCCTGCCTTTTGGAAAACCTTAGTCAAAGAAAATCAGAGAAGTAAGAAACGTGTAAACAAAGGAAAACAGTCAAAGGAGACTAAATTCTAATAACGTAGTCATTAAGCATAGTCAAGGACCTTCAGTTCTTTCTCAAGGGTGATAGGTAATATTATGAGCCATATCCAGTGAGTTGTCTTTACAGATACTGAAACCTCAGGTGGAAGAATTTAACTACATGAGGACCAGACAGTACCCACCATATAAGCTGTCACAATTCCCAGAAGCAGCTTCAAAAAACACATGGACCCTGGAACTGAAGGCTAACTATACATAAAACCATCAAGATGACACTGGTCTGACCACTGAAGACCAACCTGAAAATGACCATCAGAGCTGACTGTGCTATTTCTACATGTAGGCCCCTCTCCCACTTCTGTCTATAAAAGCTCTTGCCCCACTGGTTGCCAGGGTCGGGGGGAGTGGGGAGATGGGGAACATCGGCCTTTGGACAGATGTTCACCCACCCCTGCCCCCAGCTGCTGACATCTGAAATAGAGCAAACTTTCCTTTCCACCAACCCGGCCTGTTTATTGGCTTTAAAGCAGCAAGCAGCCAGACCCCCTCCTCTTTTGGTAATACCACCAAAGCAGAATATTTTTGACTTTTCTTAGTTGCACCCTATAACTATAGTCATCTCAAAGCCTATAGTAAGGCTTTACTCCACAATATTTGCCCACACGAGTCTACACGATAGCCCACCTCTGACTTTTACCGAGTTATACTAATTCTTTATTTATTAAATCAAAGAGCATATCTTCACAAAGCCTCAGATTTTTCTTCACAACACTTTTACAGTGTTTTTGTAGCTATTGATATATTTTAATCCTTCTTACATTCTCATATATTATCTACAGCTACCAAAAGATGGTAGTTTCATGGAGGACAGACTCTTAGTTTTGTTTTTTTTTTTAAGTACTTCATAGAATTTGCTAAAATGCTTTGAACATAAACCATGTTTAATACTTACTGAATTAAACTGAGTTATAGTGACCACACTTACCCAAATTTGCCTTCTTAAAACAGTCAGAGATTAATTTTTCAAGCAGTAAACCTGTCTACCATTATATAAATGAGTTTCTAATACCAAATGCTTAAAAACCTAACAATGATTAAGTTAATCTTAGAGACAGTGCACCACTCATTAACCCATAAAAATCATTATTGAAAACCTTATTTTATGTTTAGTTACTAAACTAACACAAGTGATTGGGTTATCACATTAGAACTACATGAATCAGAGGTCTTATCTACTTTTGGTTTTCTTTCGCTGTTGTAGCAAATCACCACAAACTCAGTGACTTAAAAACAACACAATTGTTATCTTACCATTCTGAAGTCAGGAGTCTGAAATAGGTTTCACTGGGCTAAAATCGAGGTGTCAACAGGGCTGCATTCCTTTTGGGAGAACGAGGAGAGAATCCATAACCTTGGCTTTTCTAACATCTAAAGGCTGCTTTCATTCCTCGCCTTGTGGTCCTGGTCCCCATTTTCAAATCCAGCAGCAAAGTTAGCAGTCTGAGTCCTTACCATTCTGCCATTTCTATAGTTCTCACTCATCTGCATCCTCTTATAAAGAAGTATAAGTAGGCTTCAGTCCGAGGTCTTGTGATTATCTCAGACCAATCCTGATGATCCATGTTAATTACCCTGTGGCAAAATCAGCTGATTCACAATCATCTTAATTACATCGGCAGCCTTAGTTCCTCTGTGCCCTTTGTTGTTGTTTAGGCGCTGAGTCGTGTCTGACTCTTTGCAACCCCAAGGGCTTCAGCAGGCCAGGACTCCCTGTCCTCACTATTTCCTGGAGTTTGCCCTAACTTCATGTCCATTGACTTGGTGATGCCATCCAACCATCTCATCCTCTGTCTCCCCACTTCTCCTGCTCTCAATCTTTCCCAGCAAAAGCATCTTTTCCAATGAGTCGGCTCTTTGCATCAGGTGGTCAAAGTATTGCGGCTTCAGCATCAGTCCTTCCAATGAGCATTCAGGACTGATTTCCTTTAGGATGGACTGGTTGGATCTCCTTGCAGTCCAAGGGACTCTCAAGACACTTCTCCAGCACCACAATTCAAAAGCATCAATTCTTCGGCACTCTAGGGGATAACATATACACACATACTGAGATTTGAGATGTGGACATATTAATACTTAATAGGCCAATATTCCGCTTACCACAGCTAGTATCAAGCTTTGCTAATGGATTTAAAGAAAACAAGCAGCAGAGAGGCACAGGTGAACCAGGTCAGCCATCCATATAACTCCCCAAGTCCTTAGCACTCTAAATATTCACTCTCTGGCCCATTCAGAACAGAGGGCATCTCTAAGTAAGTTATACAAGTTATTTTCACAGCAAGCAAGGAGCATTTCTCTTGTTAAATATCTCCAATTTGTCCTCATATCATTTAATGACTTTCATGATACCCTCCTGGTTTTCCTGATGGCTCAGATGGTAATGAATCTGCCTACAATGCAGGATACCTGGGTTCGATACCTGGGTCAGGAAGATCCCCTGCAGAAGGGAATGGCAAGCTACTCCAGTATTCTTGCCTGGAGACTTCCATGGACAGAGGAGCCTGGCAGGCTACAGTCCACGGGGTCTCAAAGAGTCAGACACGACTGACCAACTAACACGTTTATATCTTCCAGGGAACCTTGCTTCATAAATCTATCATATAAAATAATTCTTAAAACAAGGATACTCTGTCAAAAACTTTCTACTGCTAACTACTGTTTCCCTAGCCAATGGCATTAGCCTATTTACTATGACTTGCTGATGCTAAAAGGGATACAATTACATGAAGACAGAACGTCTGTTTTTGAGGAGCTCAGTTTTAGTAGAAATAAATAAGGAACTTCAAAATCAGACTAAGTGCTCTATGTGCTGCTAAAGAAACAGGACTCAGTGGAAATAATGGCGAGCCATTGAAAGAATATTTAGTCAGATATGATTAGAAGGTGGGCCTACATGGAGATGGGCTTCCCAGGTGGCGCTAGTGGTAAAGAACCCGCCTGCCAATGCAGGAGACATAAGAGATGTGGGTTCGATCCCTGAGTGGGGAAGATCACCCTGGAGGAGGCCATGGCAACTCACTCCAGTATTCTCGCCTGGAAAATTGCATGGACAGAGGAGCCTACAGACTACAGTCCATAGGGTTGCAAGAGTCAAATACAACTGAAGCAACTTTGCACACATGCTATATAGAGATAGGAAAATACACTCCAAATTTTACTACCTAAGTAAAGAGGAATGCTACTGCGTCCTAAGGAAAGCCGCAAGTGTGGAAATAAGAGAAAAGTCATTGGGAAATGAACATATTAAATGCTGGCAAGAACGTGGAGCAACTGAAATTCTCACACGTTCCTCACGGGAAAGCAAATCATGGCATATTTATCAATGGAATACTATTCAACAATTCAAAGAATAAACTACTGATACAGGCAACAACATGGATAAAGCTCAAAAGTCATCCTACTGAGTGAAAGAAGGCAATACAAAGGATTACAAACTGTATAGTTTCATCTGCATGAAAATATAAAAAAGGAAAAGTACAATGACAGAGTTGATCAGTGATTGTCAGAGGCCAATGGTATAGGGAAAACACTAACTGCAGAAGGATATACGGGAAATATTCGGAAAATCAAAATATTCTCTATCATGATCATGGTGGTAATTACAGAAATTACATATTTGTCAAAACAATAAATTGTACTTTAAAAAGGATAAATTTTATTTTATTAAATTATCCTTTAAAAGTGCTCGTTAAAGAAAACAATTAAGCCTGTTAAGAAAACAATTATTTTATGGGAAATACTTTGCATATAAATCAAAGAAAAATATTAACTCAAGGCTAGAAATCATATTTAAGTCTTGCTGCAGAGCAATCATAGTCATTGGTGATGTGTAAATGTATTCCTCTGGATTATAATTGAATCCACTGGATATTATACCCATGTCTGATTAACCCACCAAGTTATTTTGAATGTACTTTTTAAAATTAAAATTACTGAATTACTTCTCTAGTGTATCATCAAATCATACAGGCATTCCTTCATTTCTTCACAATATAAAATAATAACATTTTAAAAAGGAAGTTGAGACCAGTGTCCATTTGCAGAAAGCAGTAGAGGAAATAAAAAACTAGAATTCTCAAATTCAATGTGAATTCTATTGACCTTTGTGACTTTTTTATTATATTCTTACTTTTCTCCTACTTGTCCTTAATAAAAGTATATTGAAACCACCTTTATGAAGGTTTTGATTTCTTTAAGAATTATTCACTGTTTAACTCACTTCATTTTTATTAATATCCTATCATCTCCAAACATGCATACGGACACACACACACACACACACAATTAAAAGTCTATATTTATCTTCAGGAAGAAATTTCATAGGCTTTAACCACTGTTTTTGAAGGTTGAATAATTACCTGGAATCTTGAAACTATTTCAAAATAGAGTTGCTAAAGTTTCAAAAAAAAAAATCTCAACTGAGTAATCTATAAAATAGAATGTATTTCTCTGTTAATTAACCATCTAATGAATAACCTATGATCTTTTCTCAAGTGAATAGCTTGTTGTTTCAGAAATTTCATCTCCACCTAGTCAGAAGAATGCAAGAGACAATCTCTTCCTTTGCTTAGGAAATTAATCGCTCTTAAGATATGGTGACCCCATGTTTTCATGTTTTGGGTGCAAAGATAGTTGATAGTTGATGTGTGAATATTCTGAGTAGACAGAATCTAAGTATATTATCAAGCAGTTGAAATAGGCATTACAGTATTTGTGATTTAAGGACATCTAAATTTTATGTTCTTCATGTCTTAAAATATCTCCAATCTAAAATTTCCACTATATTTTAAATAGAGCTCCTCTCAACAAATAATTATTCACCATTACTATCCTTGAAAAAAATTGATGTCATTTGTGAAATGTGTTCCTGAAACAAAATAAAACTGGTAGGCCATTATTAGCTACTAAATCTAAGTAAAGATTAGATTATAAGATTAGCACCCACAAAACTACACGGCACACAAAACAAGTTATAGAATGAAAGAAACAGAGAGTAATAAACTCATGGCACAAACTTTTGCATTTTGACTTCTCTCAATTAGCCTATTTGATGTATTTGTAAATAATAACTTTGAATAATACTTATTCCTATTCTCCAATGCCTTCCCTTCTCTAGTTTGAAAATTTTCCAGCATTTGGAATTAGTGACCAACTCCTCTTTCATAAAAGAAAGAAGAGCTCTCTCTTAACATATCCATTATTTCTCACTTTCTTTCTCAGTCTCTGACCATTTCATTTGTCTCTTCTCCTAATTGCTTCTAATCCTTTTGCTGCTGAACACTAGACATTCCTCAAATTTTTTCACAGCTTTATCTTTCAATCTTCCAGCTTGCACAACCTGACCATTTCAACATTATGACTATCATAATGTGAAGGACTCCAAAATTTATAGTTCCCCAAATTAACCACTCTTTCCAATTGTTTCATGATATGTCCAACCCCTTGTAGGACTTTAATATCGATCTCCAAGTACCACAGTATTTCAAATTCTTCATGTACAAAGGTAATTTAGCAATTTCTCCTTCTCAGACCAGTTCCTAGTCCTAAATTTCTATTTTCTTCAAAAACACCAAATTCTTTCTGCTATCCAAACTCAGAATCATATCCTTTTATTTCTTTCATGACTCACAATCAGTCACAAAGTCCCACAGATATTTTCTTGACATTGCAGCCTTGTTTGCTCTCTTTTTTCCTTTTTCTAGGACTACCTTTACCTCATAGGTTCTTAGCTGAGCTGTTAAATGAACTTCTGATTTTTTTTTATTATTTTTTTTATTGAAAGATAACTGCTTTACAGAACTTTGTTGTTTTCTGTCAAACCTCAACATGAATCAGCCACAGGTATACATATATCCCCTCCCTTTTGAACCTCCCTCCCATCTCCCTCCCCATCTGATGTATTTTTTTAACATTTAGTTTCTCTCCTCTGTAATGAAAACAGTACATGGTCATAGGATTAAATCTCTACTTGCGATTTAGTTACTTTTTGAAAAAATGTAAATGACTTCCCTTGTTGATGAATATAGTGCACACTCTCTTACTGGATATTTGGTGATGTTTGAATGAGTTCTCAATTTCCATTTGTTTTTTTTTTTAATTGGAGTGTAGCTGCTTTACAATATTGTGTTAGCTTCTGCTGTACTACAAAGTAAATCAGCTATATATATACATGCATATATCCCCTCGCTCTTGAGCCTCCCTCCCCCCTCCCTTCTCCCCTCCCCCCTCCCTTCTCCCCTCCCCCCATCTCACCCATCTAGGCCATCACAGAGAACCGAGCTAAGCTTCCTGAGTTTCTACAGCGGCTGCCCACTAGCTATCTATTTTACACATGGCACTGTGTATATGTCAATTGCAATCTCCCAATTTTCCCCCTCTTTCCCCACCCCATGTCTATATGTCTGTTCTCTATGTTTTTAGCCTTCTCCCACTCTACTAGTCTACCTTCATTAAAATCCACCTGGATTACTCACAAATCTTTGCACATATGTTTCATTTTTTAATCCCCATGCCTTTGCACATATGGATTTTCCATCCGGCATAATTTCTCCCATTTCCTCCAGTTGAAATCCTACCCGTATCTCATTTTTAATGGGGCTTTCTTCATAAAGCTGTCTTTATTCTCTGATGAAAAAGGATCTTTCTCAACACAAAATTTTCATAGACATTTACACCAGTGCCTTCTGCCTAGAGTATAACTGTGCCTTATCTTCCCAACTAGCTTACAACACTCTGAAGGGCGGCACCCAGTCTTATTTTTGTATCACTCTACAAACATGGTTATAATATGCATGATCAGTAAATGAACTGTTTAAATAAAACCCAAAGGGCAAGAGAGGCCAGAAAGATCTATGAAAATATGTGATCAATACAAAGACCAGAGCTACTGATATAACAGCAATAAATCATATGATCCCTCTAATATATTACCAGCATGGCTCTAGGCACTGGTAAACACATTTTACCATAATTTGAAGTAATTTGAGTATGGTAGTCTAGATGTCTTATCTTTCTTGTGGGTTTGATTTTATTTATTTTTTTTTTTGAGGAAATGCCAGCAATGCTGTTTGATAAATAATAAAATTACAGGTGGCATTAGGTTCTCTCTTCCTTTCAAATTTTTCCACTGATAATTTCCATTAAATGAATTTTGGGGATAATTCCCCAGCATATAATGTACATTTGGAGTTCTAAATGAGCCAATCAGATATTTTGTTCATAGAAATGATGAGAGGGGAGAAAAACAGTTCAATAGCCAGATTGAGTCTATAGAATAGAAGGTCTGTAGTGCCTCAGGGGAAGCAATAGAGCAAGTTAGTTAAACTTAGATCCTCTGAAGTTGGACTGTCTGACTTTGAATCTATGATTCAATTTTACCTAGTATTATGACCATGATCAAGTTCCTTAGTCTTGCAAAGCCTCAATTCTGTAAAACAGCAGTAATAACATAATTCATGGAGTTGATGGAAAAATTAAATGAGTTAACAACATATTAAGGGTCTAGTATACTACCTGGAATGCAGTATGTCTTAAAAATTGTTACCTGTCATTTTTTTCTATCCTCTATTTTTGTTCAGATTTAGCTATGTTTACATTTTATAATTGCCAAAATAATCAATATTATAAAAATTTTGATTGATGTGAAAAATAAGAGGAGAAAGGTCTCTGATATCTTAACCAATCTTGAAAAAGTCATATTAAAATGTTGACATATATTATTGTTTTCTTTAATATTTTGTTGGCACCTTTTATAACATTCATATGTCTCTGATAAAAAACTTAACTCACCCTACAATTCAATTGTTCAGAGGAAATGTAAACGCACCCATTTTACACAGTGAATCTAGTCTTCCTCATGTATCCCCAACAATTAGCTGGCAGAATAAAACAGGCAATGGTGTCCAATCTGATGGACAGCTTAATCTCACCCCAGAGTTCAGATGGGTTGGTCTTTGTATGGGCAGCTTTGAGCACCTCTCAGTATATGTGTTCTGTGCTTAGAGAAAAACAATGCTAATTCAATCACTAGGATTTCTTAGTCTTAGGTTCTCCAAAAAACAGCTTATATTCAAGATGGTATTTAGGTATGAGGATTGGGAGGGAAAAGGGTATGACTCTTGAAGCCTCATGGTATAAAAAAGAATCAAGATTATCTAGATTCTACCTCTTCTACCTCTCTTATCATTTCAAAAGCTCCTTGTTCAATCAGATTCCACTTGCCCTGCTGGCATCTGTAAATAACATCTGTGGTTGGTAGGATTATGATCCATTCCTAAGACTTGGCGATTCTCAAGGATCATTAGTATTCATACATACCACTATCTGCATTTTTCCATTTTTCTCTTTTCACAGACTGCATATTTATTTTCCGATATGGATATTGGCTTTCATTTTCTTTCTAACAGATGCCGATTTGTACACAGCAAAGCTAATGGTATTTTCATAATAATTAAAATCTAATTACACTTTATCATTGTTTATAAACATTTTAGTTGTTTTACTTGGATTTCCCCAAGATTTATAGTACAGCTTTTATTGAGGTGACTGCAGAGCTAGCAGGATGATCAAGGGAGCAGCTCTCCTCCTGCCTCCTGTATTCTAGTGCGGAGCACAGAGACCTAGCAGAGCTGGACCTCAGGCGCTGGGAGAGGTCCCAGACTTTAAGCTGTAAGTCTTTAACCACGTGCTTAAGAAAACATTCCTCTAAAGGTGGAGTTCCTCTAAAGGTGGAGTTCCTCTAAAGGAACTCCACTCATTCATTCCTCTAAAAGGTGGAGTTAAAACTTTTCAACTGTAGTTGACAGAGAAGCACAGAACCTGTGGACATCATCTCAGATCCTCAGAGCTCTCTAGAGAAGCAAGCCTTCAAGGAATTAGTCTAAATTTTACATCTTGCAAGACTTCCCTGGTGGTTCAGATGGTAAAGCGTCTGCCTACAATGCGGGAGACCTGGGTTCAATCCCTGGGTTAGGAAGGTCTCCTGGAGAAGGAAATGGCAACCCACTCCCTAGTATTCTTGCCTGGAAAATCCCATGGATGGAGGAGCATGGTAGGCTACAGTCCAAGGGGTCACAAAGAGTCGGACATGACTGAGCGACTTCACTTTCTTTCTTTCTTCTTGCATAACCTCTCTAAATAATTACTTTCTCCCTACTCTTTTAAACATTTGCC
The DNA here is from genome assembly GCF_019320065.1 of Cervus canadensis. NCBI lineage: Eukaryota > Metazoa > Chordata > Mammalia > Artiodactyla > Cervidae > Cervus > Cervus canadensis. The sequence continues at coordinate 20,805,275 of NC_057394.1, read as the reverse complement.
AATTACTTTTTGTCATGCTTAATGACATTGGCAAGTATCTACCAAAAAATGTAAAAAATAATAGTGATTAATAATTTTTCAGTTCTAACAACGTTTTATCACTGAACACTTAAGACTCATATACATGAACAAAATTGCTAGCTCTATATGTGTATTATATATATTTATAAATTGTCTTACATATTTTCCCAAAACTTGATTCTATTTGATTGCTTTCTGTTGGTGCTGTTTAACTTACTCCATTATCACTTCTACTTTCTATAAACTGAAAGTTAGGTTTAGAAGTTTAACAAAGAGTTTCAAAGTTTTGTTTGAAGTTCTTGCAGTTTTTTTTTTTTTCAAAAGAGTCTAAAGTTTTGGAGTGTTTGCTTACTATAATGTATATGTAAAGTTTTATCAGGAACAAAGAAGGAATTTTATCCAAAGCCTTTCCTGTGTAATCAAAATAATTACATGGTTTTTATTAACTATGGTAAATTATACTAAAAAATTTCCTCATATTAAACCATATTTGCACACCTTAGGATAAACCCTACTGGAGTTATAGAGTTATATTTAATATTTAGCTCTATTGTGTGTTTTTAAATATTAGTCTTTAGAATTGTGTCATATTTGTTGAATTTTGCCATCTTAGACACATGACTTCACAACAAGAAACAGAAAGCAGAACTTTTTCTCTTTTTTGCCTGTTTTGGTGGAATCATTCATTTGACATAAAAATTAGATGTTCCAAGATTAGATTGACAAAGTTAAAACATACAGTTATCTGAACTGAGTAATGTTTCTAACTCTTAGACAAATTTTTTGAGTTTTTTCCTCTGGTTATTTTTATTGTTGTGTTTCATGTTTTTTTTTCCATTCTTAGGTCCATTTTAAATATTCCAATTTTGAATACAATATAACTTAACTATCTTGGATATCAATTCACTAACAGAGTTGGGTGAAATAAAGTATTATCTTAAAATTCTTTAATGTAGTCAATATTTTCTTTTCTCCTATCGAATGTCCTTATGTTTATGCAACATTTTCTCTTTTTCTCTCGCATGGGTGAGTGGTTTGAATTCTCTTTTTCCCTAAAAATAAGCTGTTGGCAATTCATTTTTATTTCCTGATTAATTTATGCTTTTCTCTTCATTAATTTTTTTTCCATTTGTATTCCTTAGGTTCACTGTGTTTTTTCACCACTTAATAGATTTTATTCATTATTTTTGCCTGCAATAAAAATATTGAGGTTATTGTTACTATTTAATAAATACTCTGAAACTGTGGGGTTTTAGTTCCTTTTGCTACAAGAGTTCTTTAGAATAGAAAGGCATTAAAATGTCAAATGCTTTGGTATTTTTCTTTCTTAAAAAATTTGACATTTATTTTTCATTTTATTAGATTGTGGTTTTAGAATATGATCTAAAGTATTTTTCCTTTTTGGAATTTAAAGAGTATTGCTTTTTGGCTAATATATGATTACATTTTGTTTGTAAAATGCTCCAGGGGCCATTGAAAAAATATTCTCTTTTTATTACAGCTTTTAATATATGTGTTTACTTATTGACTAGAACATATCAATCTTACACAGGATTGCTTAGATTTTCATGTAGCACCACCATATATGTGTGTGTGTGTGTGTGTGTGTGTATGATATTTCAAGGACAAAAAAATTATCTCAAATTCTCTCTCTCCCATTGCTCTTCCATCTGTTTCTCATTTCATTTCCCACAATATTTTCTTCAGGTATTCTGATATGTCGGTGGAATAGAAAGGTTCATTGAGGACTTACTTATCACAATTTTAAAGGTACCATGGTCCCATTTAATAATTTTGATTTCTAAAGTTATATTTTGGGTAACCTTGATATTCCCTTTTTGTTTACATATGCTAATTATATCTTAGACCATTATTTCAAATTTCTGAGTTATTTTGGAAAACTTGCTAACATAATTTGGAATTTATTTATAAGTTCATATGGGTTTATTGTGCATTCACTATTCATATAATAGTCCTTTCCTTCCACTGGTATTTTTTGTTATGCTTTGTTTTCATTGCTCACAGGAGTGGAAATAGTTTTTAATACTATTAGAGATTATAATTTAAATAAAATAGTTATGTCCCTATGTATCATTGTACCATCTTCAGAAAATCTGTAGAGAGGCTACCATACCATCTAAGAGAGACTTAGAAACTAGAGTAAGCCCACTGCTTCTCTTTCTTGTAATTTTCCACCCTAGCTTTTGTAGTTATATTTGAGGTTTCCTTTCAGCCTGTTATTTTCAAATCATAACTATCTTAAGATACAATTCAAGAATTGTCCTTTGTGTAACAATATTAACCACGTTTACTTACATAATTCATTCATATTATTTCTATTTTAAAGGAATTTTGTGCTCATCTCTGGTGTTTTATTTGTCAGCATTCGTATTCATGAGTTGTGTTTTCATGTACATTTTTTGAAATATGTTAATACATTCAAATCCCCAACTCCCTCCAGCCAGTTCCTGTCTTCACAGATGACTAATGGGATGAGTCTGTGTCCTTGAGTGAGGGGCATGTATGCATACGGTATACATAAACTCATATAATCAAAAAGACAGTTTAACCAGAAATGAGACTCTTCCACTTATGACATGGCTTGTATGACATGGTTCAAGCTGTTTAACCTATTTGAGCTTTAGTTTTTTCATCTTTAAACAGGAAATCCTTTATTCATTTATTGTCCGAATATTGAGTGAGCTCCCTCTGTGTCAAGTTCTGTGGTAGGTACTGAAGATGGAACAGGAAATAATACAGATGTGTTGCTTGTGGTGTAAGAAAAGGAGGGACAGTACCTGCCTTAAAGAGTGATCTTAACTAAAATGGATAAAAAGTGTTTTGTAAGTGCATTCTTTGTTTTCTCTTTTCACACAACTCAATGTTGTACATACTAGTCTATTTTTGCTTTTTTTCATTTAAAAATATGTCATGGAGATCTTTCCATACTCTACATAAATACTTTCATGATTATGTTTTATAGCTAAATAATACCCATTGTCTGGTGTACCATAATTTATATAACTAGTCCCCTACTGAGAACTCTTTAGGTTTCATGAAATATTTTGGTATTAAAAGTAGAGATTGCTGCGGGCAGGGCAGCAATGGAAACACAGACACAGAGAGCAGACTTGTGGACACAGTGTAGGAAGGACAGTATGGGGCGAATTGAGAGAACAGCATGGAAACATATACATGAAAACATGTACACATACATGCACATGGAAACATATACACTGCTGCTGCTGCTGCTGCTAAGTCGCTCTAGTCATGTCCGACTCTGTGCGACCCCATAGACGGCAGCCCACCAGGCTCCCCTGTCCATGGAATTCTCCAGGCAAGAGTCCTGGAGTGGGTTGCCATTTCCTTCTCCAAACATATACATTACCATGTGTAAAATAGAGAGCAAGTGGGAATTTGCTGTGACACCAGGAGCTCAACACAATGCTGTGTGACAACTTAGAATGTTTGGAGATGGGTGAGGGGTTCAGGAGGGAGGTGACATAGGGATACCTGTGGCTGAGTCATGCTGACGTATGGCAGAAACCAGCACGATATTGTAAAGCAATTACCCTCCAATTAAAAGAGAAAAAGATTGCTGCAGCTACTAATGGTTTCAGTTTGTACATAACTGGATACATTGTAGGTGTTGGACTGTTGGATGCTCAAGTTTGTGATGTGTAAGTTTAGTAGACAATACCTCCCCCACAACAGGACTGTACCAATTTACATTCTTACAGGCAATAAATGGATGTGGCTTTTCTCTTCACCCTCACCCACAGCACAGTCTATTAACTTCTTGCATTGTGGATGACCTAAAAGGTGACAAGTGGTATCTCAATATAGATTTACTCCTTATTTTTCTCTATGAGTTTGTTAGAGCATATTTCCACGTACCTAAAATCCAAATTGTCTTTCCTTTTTCTTTGTTATCTTTTCATAGACTTTTAAATTTTTAATATTGTTTATTGGTCTTTACTTTTTAATTTGGAGGAATGCTTTATATGTGAGGGAAGTTAGACTACTGTCTATGAGTTACAAATAGTTTTACCCCACCTGAATTTTTAATTTAGTTGTGATGAATTTAGGCCTTTTTTGATTGCTATTTTTATTGTTAAGTAGTGGAAAATTTTAATCACTTCTCTTATTGCTTCTGGTTTTTCTGTCATAGAATGATCTTTCTTGTTCTTATAACTTTTATTCATAGATTCTTATAGTAAATCATGGTTTTATTTCTAGCTTTACATTTTTGTTCATTTGGAAGGTACTCTGGTATAAATTAAGAGACATGGAAGAAAATTTTTCAGCCTAGATGACTACCAAGAGTCCCAGCATATTTGGTTTTAAGATATAATTTTTTTCACCAAGTTGTGATTTTTATCATTTAGTAAATTCCTATTTGATTAGGGCCTGTTTCTGGACTTTTTAATGAGATTCCATTGATGTGTTTATTTATTTATGAGTAATGTGACACTGTTTGAATCACTGAACCTACATTTGATAACATCTCCTTACTCTTCCTTTCCAGAATTTTCCTATTTATTCTTGTTAGTTTTTTTTCCATATGTATTTTAAGAATTACCTGTCTCTTTCTAAAATTATTGAGGTTAGTTTCTTATTATGACACATTAAATGTAAAAGTTAATTTAGGGGTAACTGATAACTTTGTAATGTTTATTCCCATTAAAGTACACACTGTTTCTCTTTAACGAAAAAAACAGTGGATTTTCCCTGTAGCTCAGATGGTAAAGAATCTGCCTCCAATGCAAGACACCCAGGTCTGATTCCTGGGTCAGGAAGATCCTCTGGAGAAGGGAATGGCAAATCCACTCCAGTATTCTCACCTGGAGAATCCCATGGACAGAGGAGCCCAGCAGGCCACATCCATGGGGTTTCAAAAGAGTCGGACACGACTAAGCGACTAACGCTACTACACTACTAAGAAAACAGTATGTCTTTCAAATTCCTCAAGCACTGTTTTGTAGCTCTCTAAAGCATCGCAAAGTTTTCTTATAATAAACCACTTTGCACTTTTTTTCTGTTAATTTTATTACTAGATATGGTAGGAAGAACAATGCCCCTTCCTGCCCCAAAGATGTCTACATTCTAATGCTCAGAAACTGACTATATGAGTTACATGGCAAAGGGGAACAAAAGTTGCAGATGGAATCATGACTGCTAATCAGCTGCCCTTGAAATATGGAGATTATCATGATTACTCAGGTATGCCCAGTGTAATCACAAAGTTCCTTTATAAGCGGGAGGAGGAGATGCAAAGAGAGCTAGCATTGCAAAAAGAACTGGACTGAAGAGGCTTTGGAAGTGAAAGAAAAAGGTTCTGAGCCAAGAAATCTGGGTTGCCTCTAGAAGCTGTAAAGGGCAAGGAATGTGTTTTCCCCTAGAGCAAGCAAAAGGAATGCAATATGACTGACATGATTTTAGCTCATCGCTTAGAAACATCATGGTTCTAAGTGAGACATCTGACATCCAGAAGTATGAGACAATAAATTTTTGTTGTTTTAATCACTAAGTTTGTGACTAGGTTTAAAACACTAATTTGTTATGGCCACCATAAAAAGCTAATATACTAGGCATTCTGTCTTTTACTGTTGCTAATATAAATGAGATCTTTTATTGCATGATATCATGTAACTTATTGTTTGTATCAGTGGAGGCTATTGATTATGTATATTAATTTTGTACCTCACCACCTTACTGACTCCCGACTGAAGTAGTAGTTTTAGCTGAAAAATTTAAGGTTTCCAAAAATACAATCATATCATCTGTGCATAGTAATAACCTCTTTTTTCCTAAATTTTTAGCTTCTTTCTTTTATATAAATATGTTGGTTAGTGTCTACACAATTAATGGTAGTAATAATCAAATATGTGCTTGCTACTGATATAGATGAGAATACTTCCAAAGTTTTATCAACAAAGATTGGTTCAACCTTTTGTCTGAGATGCTTATTTTACCATGTTGAGGTAGTATTCATCAATTCTGACTTTATTTTTAAGCATTCATATCAGGAATAGACATATAATCTTGAAAAATACTTTTTCAGCATGGAAATTATGGTAGGCTGCTGCTGCTTAAATCAATTACTATGATTAATTTTAGTCATTATTGAATTGTCCTTTCATTTCTTGAATTAATAGCACTTTGCAAAGGTATGATGGTCGTATACCAACTGCTGATCACTTTGGAATTTTGCTTCCATATTCATAGTGAGATGGGTTTGTAGTTTTTTAATATAAAACTTCCTTGGTTTATGTTTTCTTTTTGCTATTCTTCTTTGCTTAAAAAAAAAACATTATTTTTAAGAGTAATCTTAGGTTCACAGCAAAATCAAAAGAAAATGATGCAAACTTCTCATATACCCCCTACTCTCACACATGCATAGCTTCCCCATCATCAACGTCACTCACCAGAATGGCACTTTTTTTTTTTTCCAAGGATGATACCACATCATAATCACCCAAAGCCCATAGTTTCCCTCAAGGTTTACCCTTGTTTTTGCACGTTTTATGGTTTTGGACAAATGCATATTACCCATATCTATCTATCATCCTCTAATAGCTCAGCTGGTAAAGAATCTGCCTGCAACACAGAAGACCCCAGTTCGATTCTTGGGTCGGGAAGTTCTGCTGGAGAAGGGATAGATTACCCACTCCAGTATTCTTGGGCTTCCCTGGTGGTTCAGCTGGTAAAGAATCCGCCTGCAATGCAGGAGACCTGGGTCCAATCCCTCGGTTAGGAAGAAGCCCTGGAGAAGGAAATGGCTACCCACTCCAGTAATCTGGCCTGGAGACTTCCATGGACTCTATAGTCCATGGGGTCGCAAAGAGTCGGACACGACTGAGCAACTTTCACTTAATCACTTATATCTATCATTATAATATACAGAGTAGTTTCAGTGTCCTAAAAGTCTTTTTTCTCTGTATTCATATCTACCCCCCACACCACTGGCAACCATTGACTTTTTTATTGTCTCCATAGTTTTGCCTTTTCCAGAACGCCATACAGTTGGAATCATACAAGTATGTAGACTTTCAATATTTACTTATTTCACTTAGTAATATGCATTTATGTTTCCTCCTTGTCTTTTCATGGCTTGACAGCTCATGTTTTTTAGCTTCCCTGGTTCGGACTTCCCTGATGGAGGTCCTCAGTGGTAAAGAATTCACCTGCCAATGAAGGAGACGCAGGGTTCAATCCCAGGGTCAGGAAGATGCCCTGGAGAAGGAAATGGCAACCCACTCTAAAATTCTTGCCTGGTAGGTCCCATGGGCAGAGGAAGATGGCAGTCTACAGCCCATAGGGTTGCAAAAGAGTCAGACATGACTTAGCGACAAAAACAACGACAACATTTCATTGCCTGCATGAATCACAATTTATGTATTCATTCAGTTACTAAGCATTTCAAGGTTGCTTCCAAGTTTGGGCAATATGAATAAAGCTGCTATACCTCTGTGTGCAGGTTTATGTATGTATAGACATTTTTAGCTTCTCTGGGTAAATACCATGGAAAACAACTGTTGGATCATATGGTAGAATTATGTATCATTTTGTAAGAAACTGTCAAACTGTCTTCAAAAGTGGTTTCACTATATTGTATTTCTACTACTGACCCTACTCTATCTCCTAGCCAGTATTTGGTTTTGTCAGTGTTCGAGACTTCAGTAGGTATATAGTGGTATCTCATTTTAATTTGCATTTCCTTGATGACACATATTATGTCGAGCATCTTTTAATATGTTTATTTGCTATCTGTATATCTTCTCTGGAGAAGTGTCTGTTAAGGTCTTTGGTCCATTTTTTAAAAATCAGGTTATTTATTGTTTTCTTAATTTTGAGTTTTAAAAGTTCTTTGTCTATTTTTAACAGCAGTTCTTTATCAGTTTGTCATTTGCAAATATTTTCTCCCAGTCTGTGGCTTGTCTTCTCATTCTCTTGACATTGTCTTTTGCAGAACAGACATTTTTAAGTTTAATGAAGTCCAGCTTATCATTTATTCATGTATAATGCCTTTGGTGTTGTATCTAAAAAGTTATCACCATCATCACCATACCCAAGGTCATCTAGGTTTTCTCCTATGTTATCTTACAGCATTTTTATATTTTCATGTTTTACAGTTAGGTCTATGATCCATTTTGACTTAATTTTTGTGAAGGATATAAATATATCTAGATTATTTTTTTGTCTTTTGTGCATATGGATGTCCAGTTGTTCCAGACCATTTGTTGAAAAGACTATATTTGCTTCATTGAGTTGCCTTTGCTCCTTTGTGAAATGTCAGTTGCTATCTTTATGTGGGTCCATTTCCGGATTCTCTATTCTCTTGCATGAATCTATTGTCTATTGTTTTATTAATGCCACCATTTTCTTGATTACTACAGCTGTATAGTAAGTTTTAAGTCAGAATTCCAACTTTGTTCTTCAATATTGCGCTGCCTATTCTGGGCCTTTGCCTCTCTAAATAAACTTTATAATCAATTTTTTTTTGATATTCATGAAATAATTTGTTGGCAGTTTGCTTTATTCTTTTAATTAATATTTTACTTCATAAAAGAATTTTCTGTGTCTTGTTATTGTTCAAATAGCCCTAGAGATATTGATTATAAGGGTTTGGCTGAATTCTCCCTTGAAACTGCATAAGCTTAGTGTTACACTGGGTAATCATGCTTTGACATCTTTCTCAATGTCTTCAGTGATAATTTGTCTTTACATATGTTTTTGTTTTTCTACTTCTAAAGATAGTTTTGGTTAATTTTCCTACAAAAATTAGTTTCTCAATTCTTTTTAATCTCTGAGTAGAATTAACTATATACTCTAAAATGAGCAATTTTGCTTTCTCTGTACTTGTGGTTCTCATTTCTATCTTAACTATTTGTATGTCCTCCCATTTTCCTCTCAGATTAGCAGTTTATCTGCTTTACTTTTTCTTTCAAAGAACACAATTCTGGATCTATTCCTTGGATCCAGTTTTCCATGTATTTGAAATATTGATTTCCACTTTTATCTTTACTAACATCATGAATGATATCCTAAACTTTTTAAAATTTTCTTTTCCTACTTTTTCAGTTAAATCCTGAGCTTTTATTATAGTTTGCTTACTAATATAAGTATTTAGTAACATAAAATTTCTCTAAGATCTCCTTTAGCTCTATTGCTGTTTCTAATTAGTAGTGTTACCATTTTTATAATAGTCCAGGTGTTTTGCAATTTAGAATTAGGTTTTCTCTTAAAACAAGAATCAGTAAAAGAATTTTTTATTGTTTTATAGATGTATTTGCTTAATTTAGAAAAAGTAGTGACTTCCTGTGTATTTAATTGATTTTGAGATGTATTCCTATCACTGTTTTTAATTTGAAATATTTCAGTATTTTCTTAAATTGACACTTTTAAATTTATTAGGATTTTCCTTGAAATCTATACACGGCCTATTTTTATGACTGCTTCAAGAATAGGAAAAGGGATATAAAATTTTATTAATAGGTACAAAATTTGATATATTTCAAGTATATCTATCTTATTTATTATACCATTTGAGTCTTTGATATCTTAACATGATTTTTGTTTACATGTCATAGACCAAAATCTATAAATTTATATTTTACTGCTAATATGTTCATTTCTCTTTGTATCTCATGTAATTTCTAATTTATGCATAATGTTAGGTTTGTTTATTCATAGACATTTATGTTAATTCTTCTTCCCTGTTAACTGCACACCTTAGCACACTCTCTTTGTCTCAATTCTTTAATTCAACTTGAATGAAAGTAAGATCATAATTCAAACTTGAATGAAAGTAAGATCATAACTTTTTTTTGGCATTTGCTCAGTGTATCTATTCCTATACATTTAATTTTCAAACTTTCTAAATTATTGGGAGGTCAATTCTCTTATAAACAACATGGTACATGCTTTTGCTTTGTAATCTAATCTGAAAGTCTTCTTTGGTATGTCTAGTTATTTACATTTATTCACAAGATTATTTGATTTTAATTGTTTAATTTAGCTTATGCTATATTTTCTGATTTTGTTACTTTCAAACATTTAACTCTCTTCTTTTAACGTTTTCAATATATCCTGTGTTTATGCTTATAACTTCGTGTGTAATCTTATCTGATAATACTCCATTTTGTTTGACAGTATGTATTACTTCTCTTCCCTTTTAATTCTAATTTTGTACATTGCCAGTGCATTTAACTTTCATATTCTACAGTCTCCCCATCCTCATACTTTTTAATGTTATTAATACATTCAAATTATAGTAAGGATTGCTAGTGGCCCCACGGTAACGTCACCATTTTCCATTTTAATCATGAGATCCTTTCATTTTAGCTGGGCTCACAGTCACCAAACAGTAGGCTACATTTCTCAGCCTCCAATCTGCTTAAGTGTGTCTTTTTGATTAAGTTCAAGCCAGGTGAGTATGGACTAAAGCAATGTGTTCTCCTTGCAGGATATTTCCTTAAAGAAGAAGCTGTTTGCTCTTGATATCCATATTCCCCGAGAAGCATGGATTGAGGATAAGTCAGTGTAAGCCATGCAGATGAAGTCTGTAGTTAGCCTGGGAGGCGGTGAAGAAGTATGATGTGCAGACTTAGATCCCCTAGAGTACAGCTTCCGCATCAGCTCTGACTACTCATCCCTGGATCATTTCATGAAAAGAGAACAACAACAACAAAAACTGATCCAACTTCAACCAGTGAATGTGGGGTCCTTCTCTTACACTGCCTTAGCCTCTACTGTGCTGCTCCTCCTCACTTGCTCCAGTCATATCTGACTCTGTGCCACCCTTAAGGACTGCAACCTGCCAGGCTCCTCTGTCCAAGGGATGCTCTGGGCAAGAGTACTAGGGTGGGTTGCCGTGCCCTTCTCAGGGGATCTTTCCGACCCAGGGATCAAACCTGGGTCTCCTGCATTGCAGGCAGATTCTTTACTGCTAAAACACCAGGGAAGCCCTAGCCTCTACTGTAAGCAATACTAAAATAAATCCAATGATCATTACTGATTTTTCTTTTTTGAAAATTTTCCAGTCACATCTTGATAAACTAAAGTTTTCTTCCAGTACATTCCTCAAAAAGAATTCATGGGAAAATAGTCCCCACGTTTGTGCAAGTTAAAAAACTTCTTTTGTCAAGCCTCTAAATCTAATTTCCAGTTTATAAAAAATAGGAGTGATACAGGAGCAGGTTAAATACCACAAAGAGAAAACAATCATATAAATAACTGTCCTAAAATACGCCTGTTGTTAACCATCATTGTCTTCTGGGAACAACACAATAGTACCTTTCAATTTGCAAGTTCATTTACTTTTATTTCAAATGGTTATTAACATATCCTTATATATTCATTCTGTTTCACTGTTTCCATTTCTTTGTAGAGGATTCCAACTATACATACAACTTCCAAACCAGTCACATTTTAAATGTCATTTTTTCCTTAATTGTACAATTCTCATATTAATATACTTTTCTAATTAATTTCATTTACTTTTTCCATTGTAGCCTTTGTTTTAAGAAGAGTCTGTTCTTAAATGAATTTTCTTAAGTTCAGCTTAATATGCTTAATAGTTTTGTGTTTTTTCTATACTTCCTGATTTCAGTTACTTGATAATTTTTATTATCTCAACATATCTTTCCAGAGCTTTTGCATTTTTGCTTTGTACCCTTGATAGGAGAGTTAATTTACTGATTTCTTTTTAATATTATAGAGATGAATTTCCTTCCTCTTTTCCAATTCTGTCTTTGAACAGATCCTGTGCTATTGCTTTCTTATATTAATTCTAACATTGAAAAAGGTGAGTTTTTCCTGCATCAACTATTAGCCAGGAGTATATATCAGACAGAAAACAATATTCAGGATAAGCATGAATTCTTCTTGTGATCAAGGATTCTGGGTGTTATTTTCCCCCTGCAATGAAGACAGGCATCACCGGACCTCTTCTCAATTCAATCTCTTTTCTGCTTCAACAGAAACAATATCACTTGCACATATGGATTGTCCATGGGATTGCTCATTTATAGTCCCAATTCCTCTGCTTCCTGGGACCACACGGAGTCAAATAAAACCAACACCAGATGCATCACTCTATCTAATGCTGAAAATAAGGAACTTGGGCTTATCACCTTGCATGACTTTCATCTTTGATTCTATATTTTTTGCTGGCTCTTTTTCTGATTCAAAGCTCTTTTCTGATCTCTCTATCATCATTGATTGGCATCTTTCTACTCGTCCCACTGCATGATTTCTGTTCTAAGCCATTCTTCCAGATATTTTTTAAAAACTATTTATACAGAGTGAAGTAAGCCAGAAAGATAAAGACCAATACAGTATACTAACACATATATATGGAAACATATATATATATATAACGATATATATATATATCGTTACCATTTAGAAAGATGGTAACGATAAACCTATATGCAAAACAGAAAAAGAGACACAGATGTACAGAACAGACTTTTGGACTCTGTGGGAGAAGGCGAGGGTGGGATGTTTCGAGAGAACAGCATCGAAACATGTATATTATCTAGGGTGAAACAGATCACCAGCCCAGGTTGGATGCATGAGACAAGTGTTCAGGGCTGGTGCACTGGGAAGACCCAGAGGGATGGGATGGAGAGGGAGGTGGGAGGGGGGATCGGGATGGGGAACACATGTAAATCCATGGCTGATTCATGTCAATGTATGGCAAAAACCACTACAACATTGTAAAGTAATTAGCCTCCAACTAATAAAAATAAATGGAAAATTTTAAAAAAACTATTTTATTGATGTACAACCAGAACAAAAAGTTGTACATATTTAAAATATACAACTTAATGAGCCTGTAGATAAGGATACATCTGTGAAATTATCACTACAATCTATACTAAAAACATATTCGTCATCTCCAAAAGTTGCCCCCATGCTCTTTATTTATTGCTATTCTTTATACCTCGTGACCCTGGACGTTAGTTGTCATCCAGTTTCACCAGACATGGTATTTCTATCTTTCCTTCATTGTTCTCCTTGGTGCTTTTGGATAAATTCTAGGAGATAAGGGGAAAATGCTGATTTTTATACTTTAACGTTCAAACAAAACAATCTATTCATGATTTCTTTATTTTGAATTTTCATTCTTCTATTTTTAAAGTGGCTAGTTTTGGTCTTCAGGAAGATCTTTCATAATGGTTAACAGATGAAATATACTTTGAATGTTTACATATTTAAACATTTCTTCCTGTCATTTTTATACACAACACTTGTATATATAGACCAGATATAAGTTATTGGGACAAAAGTCTTTTCTCCTAACTCTGAAGAAAGTGTTGCATCATCTCCTGTCCTTGAACAATACTGTGTGGAAATCTCAATGCATCCTGAATTTCCCTTTGCATGTGATTATTTGTTCTTCCAGAATGATTATAGTGTTCTTTCCTCAATCTTAAAGTTCTAAAGTTTCACTCCGTTATGTCTCTGCTCATTATTCTCTATTAATTTCTCCTTCTCTTAACTACATTCATAGCAACCCTTTTCAATATGGGCCACATTATGTTTTCAAAATCACCATAACAATATCCTCTAAAACACATGCCCCTCTTAAAATGTGACACCATCACTTATACAGAGGTAGAGTATATGGTCCTTTATCTGAAATGTTGGCAGCTTTGTGACTAGATGTGACTCCAAGTGACTTTGAGAGTAGGTGATGAAAATGCTTTGTATTTCTGCCTCATTCTCTTAAAAGCATTATCTCTTAGAAGTCTTCAGCCACAGGATATACAGTCCAAGTGTCCTGAGGCCCTGATGCTCTGTAGAGTCCTAAACTAGATCACCACAAGACCCCAGGGGTAGCCCATAATCTCCATAAAGAGAGAGGACTGGTCAGCCCCAGCTGTTCTAGCTTTAGCTACCCCTGAGAGTCCTGAGCCAGAAACACTCGGGAAAACAAGAGTTTTGTTTTTTGTTTTTTATTAAGTTGCCATTGTTTTAAGTCTTCAAGGTTTGGACTAATTTCTTCTACATCAATAGATAATGATGTAGATAAAATTTTCTTGGGCTCAAAAATTACTGCAGATGGTGACTACAGTCACAAAATTAAAAGGCGTTTGCTCCTTGGAAGAAAAGCTATGACGAAAGTAAACAGCACATTAAAAAGCAGAGATATCACTTTGCCAACAAAGGTCTGCATAGTGAAAGCTATGGTTTTTCCAGAAGTCATGCATGAATGTGAGAGTTGGACCATAAAGAAGGCTAAGCAGTGAAGAATCTGCGTTTGAACTGTGGTGTTGGAGGAGACTCTTGAGAGTCCCTCGGACAGCAAGGAGATCAAGCCAGTCGATCCTAAAGGAAATCAACCCTGGATATTCATTGGAAGGACCGATGCTAAAGCTCCAATATTTGGCCACCTGATGAGAAGCACTGACTCCTTGGAAGAGACCCTGATGCTGGGAAAGATTGAAGGCAAGAGAAAGGGATGACAGAGGCCAAGATGGTTGGATGGCATCACCAACTTGATGGACATGAGTCTGAGCAGGCTCCAGGAGATGGTGAAAGACAGGGAAGCCTGGAGTGCTGCAGTCCATGAGGTCACAAAGAGTTGAATATGAATGAGCAACTGAACAACAATAGCAAAAAGTCATTTCAGTCATGTCTAACTCTTATGACCCTAAGGTCTGTAGCCTGCCAGGGTCCTCTGAACATGGGATTCTCCAGACAAGAATACTGGAGTGGGTTGCTATGCCCTCTCCAGGGGATCTTCCCAACCCAGGGATCAAACCCAGGTATCTTAAGTCTCCCACATTGGCAGGCAGGTTCTTTACCACTGGGAAAGTTCTTTACCATCTGGGAAGCCCAGATAATGATAAATATGCACATTTAAATCTCCCTTTATTTAAAGTTTTTGTCTATATTTCCTTAATTTTTTTTATAACCTCATTGTTGATTTCTCTTCCTAAGAAATCTTAACTATCCATTAATTATCCATATATAGCACAGGTATTTACATAACCATTTCAACATATGTGTGTTATCATTTTATCTCTAATCATTTTTGTTATTTAAAAAAATTTTTTGCAGAGTGTATGATCTTACCTTCCCTACCTCTTATATGACTTTCTTGTTTTTTAGTATTTACTGTTATTTGTTTTTTTTATTTTAACTATACAGGTTCTAATTTATTCTAATGTGGTTTTTAAGTATTTTCATAGTTTATGTTTCTTTTCAATGTCTTCTCCTGAATTTGTCTGTTATTCCATTTTACATAATCTCTTTTTACATAGAAATTCCATACTCACTTTAATTTCCTTGAGAATGCAGATAATTTTTTAACAATTTTTTCTTTCCTAAGTTCTTCTGAAATTCAATCTTCATTGTCTTTTGAATGTTAACCATTTCTGCATTTGTTTGTGTGCCATTTTAGGTATTCCAGATCTTTTGTATTTATTAATCATCCTTAAATGCAGGCCATAGCATCTGATTTACAATGTACAGAAAGATAGTGTAGGTGAACCTCATTGACTTGCCTCTTCTTTAAACAACATGTCTTTAGAATCATTCTTCTATGTCTCCAGCTGGAAAACTAAATACCATTTGTTTATTTTGTTTCTCTGGTTCCATCTTTAACTGCCTGTGGAGTGTTGGAAGCATGAAAACAATGGAAATGATAAATGCCTCGGGGCAACACACAGCTAATGTATAAACATTTGTCTCTAAGTTCCAAGTCTGTTCTGTCCTCTGCACAGAGCTGGTCAGTTCTTGGCTTTAGATGACATCCTTCATCTCTCAGCCATGACATTTATTACTTCCTCCAGAAAATATTTCTTATCAGATGGCCTACTGTTCTTTCATCAATGCCTATCTTCTTTTTGCTTCCTCTAGAACATCGTTTGACATCAACCAGGCCACCGCTCTGTTTATACCCAATGAAGAGTTAAGATGATAGAGAAGTCCAAAGAGTTCTTTCAGGCCCAATTCCATGCTCTCCTAAAAAAGAAAATAGGCCTCAGGCAGTGTGCCCTTCACTCTACGTCACTCTTGGCTCCTTCCTGGGCCTCATTCCTATCTTTCCAAGATAGGGACTACTGTTTTTATGATTCCCAACTCTATCATTTTCTTTATTGAGAACATCATATTCCCTACTTTGCAGTTATTGTGAATTTCAGTATTTTCTTTCATTTTGTTCAAAATGTCCCTGTGTCTGCCAGACTTTCCTTATAATGTGTGTCAAGAGGTATTCAAGATCCATGGCTTCATTATAGATTAGCTTTTCCTTTCTTTCATACATATCATATATTTTATGGAAATATAGATAATATTCAGGGAAAAGTAAATATATTCATTATTCTGAGAAAAGAACTATACCACTGTTTAATAGCTCTTCCAGTGTTCCTCCAGAACCCCAATCGGCCCTTTCAGCATGGCAGATTTGTGACTATTTCTTTCTCCTAAATTTACATATGCTGGCGAGAAGTTCACAGGCCTCCAGGAATTTTTATTAAGAGCTTCAGATAGTCTAGCAAGGGATTTTGTCTCTTTTGACAAGATCAAGTGTATAACTGGAACTAACCATGCCTCATTTCATGCTGCTTGCTGCTCTTCAGATAAATGTGAAACATCCTTTGTGGCCAAACATACAATTCAATGGAACTGTGTTGCCTCAATGCTATAAGCGCCTTGTGAGCGGCAAGCGGGGAGAGTGAACCCTTCCTGATTGACAGATGTCAACTGCCATGAGCCTCATAGACATATACGGTGATAAAGAAAGCTAGTGACTGTTGGGAATTCGTGGATAAAAGTATTTACTATAGAATCTAGTGCAATAGACACAGTGTTCACCCCTCCTGAGCTGTGGCCTGTCTCTGGCCTTAAGACTCTGCATTAAGACAGGCTGTCAAAGATAAGACAGGAAGTGACAGAGGCCCTGCTAGAGGGCACCTCAGGTAAGGTTTTAATAGCTATCTGTGCCTGAATAAGAATCCTCTTGATGCCTAGCTTTTTCTCTTAGTACAATGAGGTAATATCTTCATATTTCTTAAATGACATTTCCATCTGGGAGTAAGAACAGTTCGGTGCATTAATTGATGCCAATTTCACATGGAACAATTTTATGGAGAGCACTTAGTTCTGATTTTCTAGGTATATGAGATTGACATAAATGCTCCTGTTTCACCAGGTAGAGTTGTCTACCTACTTAGTTATGAGATGAAGAAGATAATGACCTTGGCTTCTATATAAGTAGTAGGATTATGTAAATAATTAGAGCTGGCCTTCAGTTTGCCCTCCTATTTACAAATACATCCAACTGGTGCTACAGAAATAAAATATATGCCACTGAATTAAACCAACGCAATGTTCAGTGGTGGGAAAACAGATGATGGGTAAAGTGAGATAGATGAGGAAGATAACAGATGGATGATAAATTGTAAGATAAATAGACTAAAGGGATAGATCTTTCTGCTTTTCATTTTTCTGGCTTTCACAAATGTTCTCATATGTTTTTCTATAAAGCACAATAACATTCCTTGCCATATAATGTTGAGTATTTATATCTCTGCTCTGAACCAATTTTTCTTATACATTGCTCAGTCTTGACACAGAGCAATATCTCAGCGGTGTCCCAAGGATTATCAGTCAATCACAAAGAGTCACTGAATACACAGCGTATGTGTTGAGAACCATA
Organism: Cervus canadensis; assembly: GCF_019320065.1. NCBI lineage: Eukaryota > Metazoa > Chordata > Mammalia > Artiodactyla > Cervidae > Cervus > Cervus canadensis. Next base: position 20,787,577 of record NC_057394.1, on the reverse strand, counting down.
CCATCCATTTTTGAAGTGGTTCTGAGAAAGCACAAAATCAGCTATAGCCCTTGATCTAAAGATAAAAAGAAGACCAGACAGATGAAATAGAATACAATAAAGAACATAATTTGTCAGAATTTCTAAAGGCTCCTTCCAGGTTTCTCTCCTCTCGCTCGCTTCACTTCATAGGAATTTCATCTACCCACAGAAGGCATTTTAGTTCATTCTTTATACAAATATGTGCTGAGTGTTCTTAATGAGTCATGTACTTGGTAAGAGGCCAAGAATTCAAAGAATAAGACAGATCCTCTGTCCTCAAAGAGCTTGCAGTACAGTGGTGAAAATGAGCACACGGATGAGAGAGTGTCACTATAAAGCAAGTGCATTACAAGCATATGGGGCATGGAGTAAGAGCATCCAACTCTGCCTGGGAGGGAGGCCTGAGCATCATTGGAGGAGTTGATAACTGTGAGAGTTTTAAAGGATGAGAAAGATTCAAACATGAATACAAGAAAAGACCTAGTCCAAGCAGATAGGACATTGGGAGCAAAGCCATGAAGACAGAAATTGCACAACACGTGTTCAGTGCTGCTGAAGCAGAGAGTGGAGGTGAATCAGAGGGGAGGACGGTCTATATGCGGAGCTTTGATCTGCACAGTAAGAAACTTAGACTAGAGACTTCTTTGGTGTTCACTGGTTAGGAATCCACCTACCAATGCAGGGGACACAGGTTGGCTCCCTCGTGCAGGAAGATCCCCATGCCGTAGGGCAACAAAACTCATGCGCTGCAACTACTGAGCTAGAGCCTGTGCTCCACAAGAGAAGCCACTGCAGTGAGAAGCCCATGCACTGCAACTAGAGAACAGCCCCGCTCGCTGCAACTAGGGAAAGCCCCTGCACAGCAATGAAGACCCAGAGCAGCCAAAAATTAAAAAAAGAGAAACAGATTGTATCCTCCAGGCCACAGAAACCACTCAAGCATTTTAAACAAAAGAATGACAGGGTCAGGTTTCTATTTTAGGTCCATCTCGCAGATTTGAAGGGAGAAAGGTTGAAGCTGGGAAATTTGGTTAAAAGACTGTTTCAGCGATCAGCTTGTAAGATGATGAGGGTGTCACCCAAGATAGCATTTGCAGATGGAGAATAAGGGGACTTTCTTGAAAAAATGTTTAAAGACAAAAATGGCAAGGCTCTGTATTATAGGTACACCTTGGAGATATGGCGGGTGTGGTTCAAGACCACTGCAATAAAGCAATTACTGCAACAGAATGAGTTATACAAATGTTTTGGTTTTTTAGTACAAATAAAAGTTAGATTTACACTATACTGTATTAAGTATGCAATAACATTATGTCTTTTAAAGATCTTAATTAAAAATACTTCATTATTTTTTTTTTAAATGCTAACCATCACTTGAGCCTTCAGTGAATTTTTGCTGGTGGAGGGTCTTGCCTCAATAATGGTGATGGCTGCTGACTGATCAGGATGGTGGTTGATGAAGTCTGAGGTGACTTGGAAGTTTCTTAAAGTAAGACAACAGTAAGTTTGCTACATCAATCGACCCTTCCTTTCATGTAATGCTGTTGGATAGCATTTCACCGACAGTGGAACTTTTTTCAAAATTTGAATCAATCCTCTCAAGCCCAACACTGCTTTACCAACTAATTTTATAATCATACGCTAAATCCTCTGTTGTCATTTTGACATTCTTTAGCATGAGTAGATTCCATCTTCAGAAACCACTTCTTTGCTCATCCATAGGAAGCAACCCCTCATTTATGAAAGTTGTCTCATGAGACTGCAACTCCGCTTCTAATTGTAGTTCTGCCGCTATCTCTACCACATTGACAGTTACTTCCTCCATGAAGTCCTGAACACCTAAAGTCATCCTTGCGGGTTGGAATCAACTTCTTGCAACTTCCCTTTAATGTTGATATTTTGACCTCTTTCCATGAAATCACAAATGCTCTTAATGACATCTAGAATGATGTATGCTTTCCAGAAAGTTTTCAATTTACTTTGCCCAGATCTATCAGAGGAATTACTATGTATGGAAGCTATAGCTCTATGAAATGTATTTCTTAGGTAAGGTATTTCTTGAAAGTCTAAATTACTCCTTGAACCTTAGGCTATAGAATGGATGTTGTGTTAGCAGGTATAAAAATATTAAATATTAAATTCATTGTATGTCTCCATCAGAGCTCTTGAATGCTTAGGTGCATGGTTGATGAGCAGTAATATTTTGAAAGGATTCTTTTTTCCTGAGCAGTAGGTCTCAACAGTGAGCTTAAAATATTCTGTAAACCGTGTTGTAAACTGATGTGTTGTCACCCAAGCTTTGTTGCTCCATTTATAGAGCACAGACAGAGTAGGTTGAGCATAATTCTTAAGGTCCCTCAAATTTTTGGAATGCTAAGTGAGCACTAGCTTCAGCTTAAACCCCATAGCTGCATTAACCCTTAACAAGAGAGGTAGCCTATTCTTTGAAGCCTTGAAGCCAGACATTGACTTCTCCTCTCTAGCTATGAAGTCCTATTTGGCATCTTCTTACAATATAAGGCTGTGTAATCTACACTGAAAATGTGTTGTTTAGTGTGGCCACCTTCATTAATTGTCTTAGCTAGGTGTTCTGGATAACTTCTGGAAGCTACACCTTCTACCTCAGCACTGACTGCCTCACCTTGCACTTCTGTTGTGGAAACAGCTGCTTTCCTTACACCCTACAGACCAGCCTCTGCCACCGGCAGGCTTTCCTTTGGCAGCTTCTTTGCCACTCTAAACCTTCCTGGAAATGAACAGAGGCAGGATTGCTCTGGATTAGACTTTGGTTTAAGGGAATATTGTGGCTGGTTTGCTCTTCCATCCATACCACTAAAACTTTTCCATATCAGCAATTAGGCTGTTTTATGTTCTTATCATTTGTGTGTTCACTGGAGTAGCACTTCTAATTTCCTTCAAGAACTTTTTCTTTGCATTCACAACATGACTAATCGGAACAAGAGGCCTAGCCTTCAGTGTATCTAGGTTTTTGACATGCCTTCCTCACTAAGCTTATCATTTCTAGCTTTTGATTTAAAGTGAGAGATCTGGAACTCTACTTGAACATTTAGAAGCCACTGCAGTGTTATTAATGGGCCTAACTTTAAACTGGTGTGTCTCAGGGAACAGAGGGCCCAAGAGGAGGGAGAGAAATGGGGAAGGGCTGGCTGGTTGGACAGTAAGAACACAAACAACATTTATCATTTAAATCTGCCATCTTATAATGGGCATGGTTCTTGGTGCCCCCAAACAATTATAATAGTAACATCAGAGATCACTAACCACAGATAACCATAGCAATAAAATGTCAATAATAACAAAAGTTCTGAAATATTTAAAGAATTACCAAGATGTGATATGAAGACACAAGTGAGAAATGCTGCTGGGAAAATGGTACTGATAGACTTGCTGGACGCAGGGTTGCCACAAACCTACTTATAAAAAATGCCGTATCTCTGAAAGGCAATGCAGCAAAATAAAACAAAGGCATGTTTGCACTTGGATCTGGGATAAGGAAGAGAACAGAGTTAAAGAAAACCCGAACGACCTGACACACTCCACGAAAGAGTCACTATAATATTCAAGAACCCAGGGAGCTGTCCCAAGTGAGCACGACGGTCTTTGATGAACAATTTAGCGGTGAGCAGACTTGCATGACTGTTACTAACCTGTGTATGAAACTCCTAAGAAAGATTTCACTGATGTGGAATTGAAGACACAGCAATTGGAAATACCTGGTCCAAAGTTCCCTGTCTTCTCCTACCTGTTCTGAAGAAGAACCTTGGCCAGTTGCTCTCTACCATGTACAAGCTCAGGGAGCCTGTGTGTGCATTTTTCAAGACTACGTTACAGGTAAGAAGGTAGATGGTTGCAGAAGTAAATGTCAGAGTCCACCTGTATCCTTCAAGGCCAGGATGTTTCTTCCTGTGTCTGCTACCACTACTGCAACACTGCATGCCACATCAAAAACCGCACACCAAAAGGAAGGAGAACTTGAATCTACTGCCAACAGAACAAAATACAAGTCTTGGAGCCAGCTGCTTCATTATGCTCCCAGATGTACGGCAACTGGCCTCCTCACACCACAGACATTTGAAGAAATAATCACTACGCATGAAATGTCAGAGCTTCTCCTCCATCCAGCCAAAAGTTTTGTTTTCTCAACTAAATGGGAGATAAGGAGATAATGTTTCCTACAGAATTTTAGCTGGTTGTAGAGAGAGAATATTTCTCTCTGTGTACTCTAGACTGTCCAGTGTATTGACACTTGGTTAATATCCTGTTAATATCCCTTGTGGCTCAGCTGGTAAAGAATCCACCTGCAATGTGTGAGACCTGGGTCTGATCCCTGGGTTGGAAAGATCCCCTGGAGAAGGGAAAGGCTACCCACTTCAGTATTCTGGCCTGGAGTATTCCATGGACTATACAGTCCATGGGGTTGCAAAGAGACACAACTGAGCAACTTTCACTTTTCACTAGTATCCTGGTAGTAATATTAATGATACTACTAATATTTAATGCTTAGAAAATATACTTGCAAATCTTAAAAATGATGAATTAAGGAAGAGTTTTTTTCGATAGAAAATGTCTGTAACCTTTAGAAAGCATCATTAATGAAGCATAGACTAAAAGCCTGAGACAAAAGCCATAAAAGAGCCTTAATACAAAGAAATGACACCAATTGGGTCAAGTAATTAGACCCAAATCAATACAGCTGTAAGAAATACTTACCTGAACAAGGGGAGGCACTTCAAAACCTTGTCTTGGAAAACAGAAAATTCCCTTTAAGACACATTCTCAAAGATGCTGCACAATTGCGAGATCTAATTCATAAAATTAAGTGTCTAATTCATGAAAAGAAAGTGAGGCTGGCAGTGCAAACCTGAAACAACTACAATGTCAACACAGCAAAAACCACTGACAAGAAAACAGTTCCTATTATAGACTCACAGACAGGAATTTAAGTGGAAAATTACCGTGCTATCTTCCAAATTGAGTAAACATGGCTACTTTGATGGCACTAAACCTCATCCCATGCACAGCCCCCTGCTAGCTTGTATCTTGATGATTGTTGAACTATTTACTATAAACAAGTGTGACAGGAGGGGAGCTTCTCAAGAGTGACGTACTCATTTTAGAGAGCTAACCCAAAAAACGTGCTGTTAATGAAAACATTTCAAACAGAAAAATTTGTTTCCCTATGGACATGTTCATAAACTGTATTTACTGTCTTTTGGTTGTCTATTCAGAAGCGCCATATAAGCATGTAACCTTTCTTAACTAGTCCTATCCTTCACCTTTCAGAATTCTGTCACAGTCACCTACTTCAACCAGCAGCCAAACCTTTTTATCTGAGTGCGCTATACAAATGCTATCATTTTCTATGTGTGCCATGATGTGAAAAATTCAGGAGGAATTGCTTTAGGACACAAGCTCTGTGTTTTGATGTGTGTGTGAGTGTGTCTACATTTGACTTAAATATTTTGGTTCATCTCTTTGTTCCTAACTAGTGTTTTAGGTCTTCTGCAAGCATGACTTGAAACAATGTTCTTTAGTTGGTCAATTTCTCTCTAAACAGCTGCCTCTGCAAGAGATAAACCAACTTTCATGCTACAATTTAATAGTATTCTATCTAGAAGAATTTCATTCTCTGAATCTCTAGTGGGTGAAAATAAGAGAGAACTTGATAAAGCTTTCACTGATTCTGTAAGTGAAGTGAAAGTCGCTCAGGCGTGTCTGACTCTCTGCAACGCCATGGACTATACCGTCCATGGAATTCTCCAGGCCAGAATACTGGAGTGGGTAGCCTTTCCCTTCTCCAGGGGATCTTCCCGACCCAGGAATTGAACCAGTGTCTCCTGCATTGCAGGCAGATTCTTTACCGACTGAGCTACCAGGGAAGACCTGATTCTATACCTAGGAACTTTATCAAAATTTTTCTCACAAGAAGTGTACCTGGGGCTTCCCTGGTGGCTCAGTGGTAAAGAATCTGCCTGCCAATGCTGGAGACACCGATTTGATCCCTGATCTTGGCAGATCCTTCATGCCACAGAGCAACTAAGCCTATTTGCCACAACTCTTGAGCCTGTGGTCTAGAGCCCAGGCCCTACAACTACTGAAGTCCATGCACCGAGAGCCAGTACTCCACAAGAGAAGCCACTGCAATGAGGCCAGAGACCGCAGCTGGAGAAAGCCGCAGAGCAACGAAAACTAGCAGAGTCAAAAATGAACGAACAACTAAATAAATAAAATGTACCCATTCAGTCACATCCTTATTAGTTACCTGCCACAGGGGAAAAAATATCGAGGTAAAACAAAGTGCTACATGTGGCAATTATAACACATTCTCCTTTTCCTCTGGCATCCAAGTCATATCTCCTATGGCAATTGCCCTATAGGCAGTTTGGGTTTATTGAGGTAACACAGGGCCACTGAACTGAAAGCAGCATTTGCCAGGCAAAGTACCTGCTGACAGCACTCTTAGCAGCCAAGACTGCAGTTGATAGTGAAAACCACAAGGAGCATAAAGAAGAACACTCAGGAATGAATATTTTCAGCCATAGATGTCATTCGAGGACATCTACATTGCTGAAGCCACAAAGTGGCGTCTAACCTAGAACAGATCTCTTTCCTGATTAAAAACCTCTGAAGTCGAGAATATAATAACAAGTCTACTTTGTCCTTCATGGCTGAATACAATCTGGGTCCCCTTAGGTACCCACCTCACCCACTCTTCCCACCCTAGATCATTACACTGGTGAAAGAACATGCAAACTGAGACAGCAAGACTCTGTAAAGCATTAAACTAAAAAAGAAAAAAGCTCAACACTATAGTTCTTTAATTGTATACAAAGCTCAGAAAAAATAAAAAACATAATAGTTAAGGAAATTTTGGAATCAGGCCCTTACTCCTTAAGCTTTCCTCAACAAACTTAGTAAATATAATACATGATTAATATTAATATTAATCATGTAAATATTAATACATGATTTATCACCTACTGAATTTTCTGTTAATGCCCCCCCTCCAAAATCTGTATGTTGAAATCTTAACTCCCAATATAATGGCAGTAGGAGGTGGGAACTTTGCCAGGTGATCGGGTCATGAGGGTAGAGCCTTCATGAATGAAATTAGTTCTCTTATAAAGGAGACCCCAAAGTATTCCCTCACCCTTTTCCCCATGTGAGGACACAGTGAGAAGATGGCCATCTATGAACCAGGAGAGGCTCCTCATCAGCAAGCAAATCTACTAACACTTTGATCTTGAACTTTCATGCCTCCAGAACTGTGAAGAATAAATGTTAGATGCTAAAGCCATCTGTCTATGCCATCTTTGTTACAGCACCTGAATGGACCAATGCACCAATAGAATGTATCTTCACTTGGTCGAACACCTAAAAGCAACTTTTATATCATCAGTACTACAAAAGAACATAGAAATGCAGCAAGGTAGGACCATTTCAGAGGCCTACACAGACAGGAAAAGACAAAACATTCCTTTACACTTACAGTATTCAGGAGATCCTAAGTACAACACCTCATGCTAAAGTACCTTGGCCTTTCTCCCTAAATTATAATCTGGGGGGATCAGTCATTTTTCTGAGCAATTTAAAGAATTATTAACTCAAATCTGTGACTAATACAGTTAAAGTTACCATGAAAGAGCTAGAATTAAGCACAAAATACTCATGCAATCACAGTTACAATTCCAAGCCAAAATAGCAGAGCACACTGATGATCTATAGTAGTCTTCTAAATGTTTAATCAGGACAGTATAAGTATGTGTTACCTAAAGGGTTAAAAAGTCAAAAGAAAATGTTCTATTTTGTTCACCCTTAAGAGGAGAAATGTTGAGGCAGGGGTGAGACAACCACTACCGTCTGCTAATAAAATACAATATTTTTAAATTGTCAAGCATTCTTTCATTCTAGAAAGAACCCTACTACACACTTTTTTCAGTTGTTATTCTACATATTTAATATTAACAAGGAAAAAATTTTATTTCCTATCATTTTGTAGGTTCATGTTCCTTATATATGCTAGTTATCAAAAATAGCTAGACTTCTCTGGTGGCTCAGACAGTAAAGAATCTGCCTGCGATGCAGGAGACCTGGGTTCAATCCCTGGGTTGGGAAGATCCCCTGGGGAACGAAATGGCAACCCACTCCAGTATTCTTGGCTGGAGAATCCCAAGGACAGAGGAGCCTGGCAGTCTACAGTCCATGGGGTCACAAAGACTCGGACAAGACTGAGTGACTAACACACACACACACACACACACACACACACTTTTCCAGTTGTTACTCTACACATTTAATACTAAGAAGAAAAAACTGTTATTTCTTATCATTTTATAGGTTCATGTTCCTTATATATGCTAGTTGGCAAAAATAGCTAGACTTCTTTTCTTCTTCTCATGAGAAAATGTTGAATCATGGCAAATATGATGAGCAAATATGCAAAGCTGTGTAGGAGCAGTGATTGTGCTTGCCATTATTCCAAAACATCTGGATAAAAGTCCAAGTGTCAGTTGTTCTATACAAAGTTATTTACTCATGGAACTGATCACCAGATGACAAAATCTTTCAAAGATTTTCCAAATATTTAATGCTAGCAACAACTCTAAACCCAATGATCAATATTTGTGCTATCATTTTATGAGTATAGATGAAGGAAACAATGCTTGGATAAAATTTAAATCTAAACATCATAATTTCTTAAGGAATTTTATTTTTTCTTGTCTGAAACATTGTTTGCTTGGAGTTGACACCCTAATTCTCAGGAATTTGAACAAAGATTATTATTTATTTATTCAACAAGAATATTTTGAGCACCCTATAAGTGCCAGATAACCTGGTAGGGACTGGGTACATACCAAAAAATGATTGATTTTTTTTTTCTCTTGATAGTCCATATGATCTAGTGGAATGTTAAACATGAAAATAAACCATTGCAGTACATTTTGCTGAGTATCATTTTTGAGATAAGTATTGAAGAGCTGAGACACAAAGAAGGGTTAATATATCACTCTTCTTAATTTGCAACTCTTCACAGAAGCATGGTATTTAAAATTTTAGGTGTCCACTTAGTAGAAAGTATGGAGAAAGGATTACAAGGAGAAATGATAAAACAATCTGTATGGGATTGCTTGGAAAGTATAGGGAGCTAAGCAATAATAGACAATAAAATATCCTGAATCTAGTGGCAAGACATGACATTTAGGAGGCAAGGATAACCATAACCAAACTCTAGCCATAACAGTGGATAATGGGGAACTCGAATAACAGGTTCAGGTTAACGTTGGTAGTCAACAAGTTGCTAGTAAACTGGCTGGATTGGAGAATTAAAGCTGCACGACTCAAACCATTTGGGCTCCAAAATACAACAGTGTAAATCAACAAATACCCCAATAATAAAGTAACTTAAAGCATAAAATAAAATATAGAGGATTACAAAGGAAACTACTTATACTGAAATACAGTTACAAAAATATTTTAAGTATTATGACATGATAATATTTGCACATTTAAATAGCATGTAAAATAACAATTTCTACTGGTGGGTCTAATACCTACCACAGTTTTGAAGTCATAAATGAATGAAAATGATATTTCTAAATCTTTCTAAGATTTCATTTAGGATGGTGAAACTGTTTTAGAAGTAGAGAGAGGTACGGTTGTACAACATTGTGAATGTTATAAATATTGCTGAATTGTGGTTTACAATCAGGAAAGGAATACAACAAGGCTGTATATCGGCATCCTTTTATTTAACTTATACCAGAGCACATCATGCAAAATGCTGGGCTGGATAAAGCAGAAGCAGGAATCAAGATTTCCAGGAGAAATATCAATAGCCTCAGATATGCAGACCACACCACCCTATGGCAGAAAGTGAAGAAGAACTAGAGAGCCTCTTGATGAAAGTGAAAGAGGAGAGTTAAAAAGTTGGCTTAAAATTCAACATTCAAAAAACGAAGATCATGGCATCTGGTCCCATTACTTCTTGCAAATAGATGGGGAAAAAATGGAAACAGTGACAGACTTTATTTTGGGGGGCTCCAAAACCACTGTGAACAGTGACTGCAGCCATGAAATTAAAAGATGCTTTCTCCTTGGAAGAAAAGCTATTATAAACCTAGACTGCATATTAAAAAGCAGAGACATTACTTTGCCTACCAAGATCTGTATAGTCAAACCTGTGGTTTTACTAGTAGTCATGTATGGATGTGAGAGCTGGACAATAAAAAAGACTGAGCACTGAAGAATTGATACCTTTAAACTGTGGTGCTGGAGAAGACTTTTGAGAGTCCCTTAGACAGCATGGAGTCAAACCAGTCAATCCTAAAGGAAATCAACCCTGAATAGTCATTGAAAGGACTGATGCTGAAGCTCCAATATTTCAGCCACCTGATGTGAAGAGCTGACTCATTGGAAAGACCCTGATGCTGGGAAAGATTGAGGGCAGGAGGAGAGGGAAGAGACAGAGGACGAGATGGTTGGATGGCATCACTGACTCAATGGACATAAGTTTGAGCAAACACAGGGAGAGAGTGAAGCACTGAGAAGCCTGGAGTGCTGCAGTACATGGAATCACAAAGAGTTGGATAGGATTTAGCAACTAAACACCAAGGCAAACCACTCACTTCACCAACTTCACCCCTGATCCTTTTGAAACAGTGAGGAGACATAATCAAAGAGTCCTTGAGCGCTATCAACATACAGTGGAAGAAACTGTTTGACTGCTCCATGAATTAGTTCCAACATTTATTTAGGTTAGATAAGACACTTACGGTACAGGGAAAATAAAGTGATTAAAAACACATTTAGACAAATCTCATTTGTGGCAGATAAGGCTCTCAGACTTGGCAGTTGTTTGATCTAAGCAAATATGGCTTTAATAAGGAATTAAGGTTTAATTTATATATTTTCCACATTGGATTGTTTAGAAACTAGTGCCTGTTTGGGAAAGATTCTGTTGCACTGAAATTAGTGTATACAGACTGGTATAAGGTTAATGAACTTGGTGTTTGGAATACATTTGTTCACTCAGTTCATTAGAAAGACAGCCTGAGGCCTAAAAATAAAACTATCCCTATTTGAACAGCAACAGTTAGTATTTATCAAACTATATAATCAAAATAACCAGTTAGGGCCTATCAAATCTACAAAAGAAACCATGAGACCCTTAACCCAATTTCAAACCCTAAAATATGAGACCCAAAGAAGTTAAATGGTTTGTCTAATGCCATACTTCGGGCATAAGCAAAGCCATAACTTATCTCAGGTTGACTGACTTTAAATCGAAATCAAATATTTTTTACCACACCAGAGGGTCTCCAATTCCATAGCTACTTATTTGTATACAATGGGACAATTGTTTTCTCTCAAATGCAGACCTCAGTCATCATCCCAGATTGAATATGAGTGTAACAGTTCCCTGGGTATTGTGGTTGATTAGCATGTAAATCTTACAAAGTATCCGTCTGATCTGTAACCTACTGTTTTTTATTTCTGGGAATTTCCCTGACATTTCAAAGGGCGGGGCCTCTTGCCACCAAGTTCACACTATGTGACCCACCTTTCAGCTTACAAGCTGTGGATGGACACTGGAGTTGGACCGAGTTAGACTGATATGCCAGAAATGCTCAGAGGGCTCAAAAAGCCTTGTGCGCACCAGGACCCAGAGACCCTAAAGAGACTGAGATAAAACTGTGTTTGAGCGTCTCCTGTGGAGATGTGGGTCAGCAGTAGACTCTGCCGCAGGAGCAGGGGCTCTGGGTGCAGTAGACCTGGGTATGGCATAAGCGCTCTTGCAGGAGGTCGCCGTTAACCCCACCATAAAGCGGCCAGAACTCACACAGGACAGGGACACAGACTCTTGGAGGGCACAAACAGAACCTTGTGTGCACCAGGACCCAGGAGAAAGGAGCCGTGACCCCACAAGAGACTGACCCAGACTTGCCCGTAAGAGTCCAGGAGTCTCCGGTGGAGGCTTGGGACGGAAGGGGCCTGCCACAGGACTGGGAGCACTGAGAGTAACACTGCATGCAAGGGACCTTTTGAAAGAGGTCACCATTATCTTCATTTCTTCCACCATAGTTTCACTTCAGTTCAGTTCAGTTGCTCAGTCGTGTCTGACTCTTTGCGATCCCATGCACTGCAGCATGCCAGGCCTCCCTGTCCATCACCAACTCCTGGAGTTGACTCAAACTCATGTCCATTGAGTCGGTGATGCCATCCAACCATCTCATCCTCTGTCGTCCTCATCTCCTCCTGCCTTCAATCATTCCCAGCATCAGGGTCTTTTCAAATGAGTCAGCTCTTTGCATTAGGTGGCCAAAGTACTGGAGTTTCAGCTTCAACATCAGTCCTTCCAATGAAAATTCAGGACTGATTTCCTTTAGGATGGACTGGTTGGATCTCCTTGCAGTCTTCTGTGTATTCTTGCCACCCGTTCTTAATATCTTCTGCTTCTGTTAGGTCCAGCCCATTTCTGTCTTTTATTGAGCCCATCTGTGCATGAAATATTCCCTTGGTATATCTGGTTTTCTTGAAGAGATCTCTAGTCTTTCCCATTCTATTGTTTTCCTCTAGTTCTTTGCATTGATTGTTGAGGAAGGCTTTCTTATCTCTCCTTGTTATTCTTTGGAACTTTGCATTCAAATAGGTATATCCTTCCTTATATTTCATCAGGCACTCTATCTATCATACCTACTCCCTTAAATATATTTCTCACTTCCACTGTATAATTGAAAGGGATTTGATATAGGTCATATTTGAATGATCTAGTGGTGTTCCCTACTTTCTTCAACTTAAGTCTGAATTTGGCAATAAAGAGTTCATGATCTGAGCCACAGTCAGCTCCTGGTCTTGTTTTTGATGGCTGTATCCAACTTTTCCATGTTTGGCTGCAAAGATTATAATCAATCTGATTTCGGTGTTGACCATCTGGTGATGTCCATGTGTAGAGTCTTCTCTTGTGTTGTTGGAAGAGGGTGTTTGCTATGACCAGTGCATTCTCTAGGCAGAACTCTATTAGCCGTTGCCATGCTTCATCTGTACTCCAAGGCCAAATTTGCCTGTTACTCCAGGTGTTTCTTGACTTTCTACTTTCCCATTCCAGTCCCCTATAATGCAGAAAAGGTAATGGCAACCCACTCCAGTACTCTTGCCTGGAAAATCCCATGGACGGAGGAGCCTGTTAGGCTGGTCATAGCAAACACCCTTGTCCAACAACACAAGAGAAGACTCTACACATGGACATCACCAAATGGTCAACACCAAAACCAGATTGATTATAATCTTTGCAGCCAAAATTGGAGAAGTTCTATACAGTCAGCAAAAGCAAGACTGGGAACTGACTGTGGCACAGACCATGAACTCCTTATTGCCAAAGTCAGACTTAAGTTGGAGAAAGTAGAGAAAACCACCTGACCATTCAGGTATGACCATATCAAATCCTTTACGATTATACAGTGGAAATGAGAAATAGATTTAAGGGACTAGATCTGATCGACAGAGTGCCTGATGAACTATGGACGGAGGTTCATGACATTGTACAGGAGGCAGGGATCAAGGCCATTCCCAATGAAAAGAAATGCAAAAAGGCAAAATGGTTGTCTGAGGAGGCCTTACAAATAGCTGTGAATAGAAGAGAAGTGGATGGCAAAGGAGAAAAGGAAAGATATTCCCATTTGAATGCAGAGTTCCTAAGAATAGCAAGGAGAGATAAGAAAGCCTTCCTCAGCAATCAGTGCAAAGACATAGAGGAAAACAATAGAATGGGAAAGACCAGAGCTCTCTTCAATAAAATCAGAGATACCAAGGAAACATTTCATGCAAACATGGGTTCAATAAAGGACAAAAATGGTATGGACCTAACAGAAGCAGAATATATCAAGAAGAAGTAGCAAGAATACACAGAAGAACTATACAAATAAGATCCTTACAACTCAGATAATCATGATGGTGTGATCACTCACCTAGAGCCAGGCATCCTGGAATGTCAAGTCAAGTGGGCCTTAGGAAGCATCACTACGAACAAAGCTAGTGGAGGTGATGGAATTCCAGTTGAGCTATTTCACATCCTAAAAGATGATACTGTGAAAGTGCTGCACTCAATATGTCAGCAAATTTGGAAAACTCAGCAGTGGCCACAGGACTGGAAAGGTCAGTTTTCATTCCAATCACAAAGAAAGGTAATGCCAAAGAATACTCAAACTACCGCACAATTGCACTAATCTCACATGCTAACAATGTAATGCTCAACATTCTCCAAGCCAGGCTTCAACAGTAAGTGAACTGTGAATTTCCAGATGTTTAAGCTGGATTTAGAATAGGCAGAGTAACCAGAGGTCAAATTGCCAACATCCACTGGATCATCAAAAAAGCAACAGAGTTCCAGAAAAACATCTATTTCTGCTTTATTGACTATGCCAAAGCCTTTGACTGTGTGGATCACAATAAACTGTGGAAAATTCTGAAAGAGATGGGAATACAAGAGCACCTGACCTGCCTCTTGAGAAACCTGTATGCAGGTCAGGAAGCAACAGTTAGAACTGGACACAGAACAACAGACTGGTTCCAAATCGGGAAAGGAGTATGTCAAGGCTGTATATTGTCACCCTGCTTATTTAACTTATATGCAGAGTACATCATGAGAAACGCTGGGCTGGATGAAGTACAAGCTGGAATCAAGATTGCCGGAAGTAATATCAATAACCTCAGATATGCAGATGACACCACCCTTATGGTAGAAAGTGAAGAGAACTAAAGAGTCTCTTTATGAAAGTGAAAGAGGAGGGTGAAAAAGTTGGCTTAAAATTCAACATTCAGAAAGCTAAGATCATGGCCTCCGGTCCCATCACTTCATGGCAAAAAAATGGGGAAACAGTGGAAATAGTGGCAGACTTTATTTTTGGGGGCTCCCAAATCACTGCAGATGGTGACTGCAGCCATGAAATTAAAAGATGTTTACTTATTGGAAGAAAAGTTATGATGAACCTAGACAGCATATTAAAAAACAGAGACATTGCCAACAAAGGTCTGTCTAGTCAAGGCTATGGTTTTTCCAGTAGTCATGGATGGATGTGAGAGTTGGACTATAATGAAAGCTGAGCACCAAAGAATTGATGCTTTTGAACTGTGGTGTTGGAGAAGACTCTTGAGAGTCCCTTGGACTGCAAGGAGATCAACCAGTCCATCCTAAAGGAAATCAGTCCTGAATATTCATTGGAAGGACGAATGCTGAAGATGAAACTCCAATGCTTGGCTACCTGATGCAAAAAACTGACTCATTTGAAAAGACCCTGATGGTGGGAAACAGTGAAGGTGGGAGGCGAAGGGGATGACAGAGGATGAGATGGTTGGATGGCATCACAGACTCAATGGACATGAGTTTGAGTAAACTCTGGGAGTTGGTGATGGACAGGGAGACCTGGCATGCTGCAGTCCATGCAGTCGCCAATAGTCACAACTGAGCTGAAATGACTGAGACTGATAGCATTCTCACTCTAGGATTTGACAATTGGAACTGAGAGGTTCTTTCTAGTCTGAGCTATTCACTTGGATGGAAGTAATGGAAACTCTGGAATTGCAGGGCAGCCAGATGAAGAACTGTAGGAAAAGTGTCAGCAGAAGACAGGACTAAAGCTGACATGGAGAGAGCGAGAAAGGCAAAGGCCAGGCGACTGCGAAAGACACTGCTTTGCTTATACATTTTTTTCCAGTTCCTGATGACTTTCTAGTTTCAAGGTTTCTCTATATTTTCTAATTTTGCCTTCTATAAAATACCTCTGAATCCTCACCACACACTCATACCAGGAAATACCTGTTGCCTCTCCTCCAACAGACTCTAAGAGAAAGCGTCATATTGGCTGAGCCAAAACAGCATAGCTACGAGGATTTCCCCTGCACCAAGCTGGCAGCTAGCACTCTTTGGAACTATGCTGAAAGAATAGGAAACATTATTTGGTAACTCTCAGAAATTTGAGTATACCAAACCAGAAAGAGATAAACTCTATTCCAGGCTTTTTTACACTGAACATGGAGAAAATTAGTGCATATACAAAGAGATGGTTGATGTCTAAATCAATAAATTTATGGTAAGAAAATTCTATTTTTTTGCCCATGTAATCAGTAAATATAGGCTGACTGCTGTGACAAACATCAAAATTTCTCAGGCTTAACATGCTAAAAGATTATTTCTCACTCAAGCAAATATCTGTTTAGGAAGATATCCTACAGATACCAGGGACGCAAACTCCAGCCATCAGTAACTCTTTACAACCTCATGGACTATAGCCTGCCAGGCTCCTCTGTCCATGAAATTCTCCAGGCAAGTATACTGGAATGGGTAGCCATTCCCTTCTTTAGAGGATATTTCCAGACCAGGGATTGAACCCTGGTCTCTTGTATTGCAGGCAGATTCTTTACCGTCTGATCCACCAGGGGAAGCCCATCCATCTGTAGCTCTACTATGCCCTAATTTTGATTCCTTTTTTAAATCCTCTGAATCTAGGCAGTAGATGGAGGAAGAATAGAGTTCAAAATTTTGGAGACTTGACAGTTAAAGAACCACCTACTTCAAACCCCAAGAAGAGTTAAGACTAAAAAAAAAAAAAAAAAAAATGAGCTATAAAAATCCCTTAATATTCAGCCCTACAAAAATCATCAGATTCAGAGTGTAGCCATCCCATCTATTCTTTCAGAAGGCATTAAACTGGCCAGATACAAACTAAGAAGGAGGCATGAGGGCAAGAAGACATAAATCAAGCTTGGGCATTTTATCTAGGAAAGAATGGGCTAGTGGTCACTGATATATGAAACCTACTCAAGCAAGTACACCAGCAGCCTACTACACTTATAAGGGAATTGTATTTCCAAAAGCAAATCCCAGACTTAATTCATCTTTATCTGTATCAAGCTTAATGTAAATTTGGGGTTCTCAAATTTGCACTAGCAGGAAATAGTCTGAAAACTATGTGGCCACTAATGAGAGAATAATCTTCAGTGTCAATTTTAGACGTGACCATGAAGGAAAATTTAAAAGAAAGCATCTTCAGAAGATGGATCCTAAGTTCACAGGGAACAGCAAACAAAGCATTTTCTCCAAAGGAGCAGAATCAGGTTCTAATCAAGGACATTTCCTTACTCTTCAGATAAAATTCTGTAACTTTTATGAACCAATTATTGCCATATTTCTACCATTTTTTCCCCCTGTTTCTATAGAGAAGTTTGATTTCTATTATCTGTTGCTGGTTATGTGGGGGAAAGGTTGATTAGATAACTTGTCTTTTTTTTGTTGTTGTTGTTATTTTTTTTTTCATTTATTTCCATTAGTTGGAGGCTAATCACTTTACAATATTGCAGTGGGTCTTGTCATACATTGACATGAATCAGCCATGGTTTTACATGTATTCCCCATCCTGATAACTTGTCTTTAGTTCTAACGTCATTGAATAAAGATGCCAAACTTTAGTCTAATGAAGACAACAAGCCAAGTGGGGCTCTGGGTAATCTCCCTGTGTGGGGAAAAGAGTAACACAGATACCTGGTCACCAAAAAAGCTACTGATTCAACAGTTGCAGACAGTGGCTTGCTACTGACCAAATTAATGTGATTTTCTTCTAGGGCACACAACTAAGCTTTTCCTCCCTTGTTATTAAGCGCAGTCATGTAACTGAATTCTGTTCAATTGGAAGAGGCAATGCAAAGCCCTCAAGACCAATCATCTCTCTCTTCCCACATCTATTAGTTGGAGATACAATCCCATAAAGTCCCTGCAAGCAAATATTTTAAGATGGCAGAATTAGCTTAAATTCTTAAATGACTGTCTTCTCCACTGGTAATCAACCAGACTTGTGAGTTAGAAACTTCTACAGTGTTAGACTGAAATTTGGGAGTTTATCTGTCAAATTCTAGAATTATCTTTGCTAATAAATCACTCTCCCCCACTTACCGCAAAAAAAGTTTAATGAACTGACTGAAAGAAGGTAGATGCTTGGCTGTTAGAGTAGAAATAACTAAAAGGATCCAACTTTGAGATCATTACTAGGGCCCTCCAAGTATCCAGCTTGAATGTAATGAAAATAACCTAAATAAATCCAAACAAGCAAGCAACAAAACATCTCGATCTCTAAAGATGGAATATAAATAGTCTCCACTATCCCCACATTTTTATTCGCAATAATGCCGTAGGATTAAGGCCAATGAGAAGACGAATAATATACTTGTATCCAAATTTGCTGCTAAGAAACTGAAGTCTTCTATTGCCTATAGTCCAAAAGTGGTAAAGAATCTGCCAGTGCAGGAGATGAAAGAGACTTGAGCTCGATCCCTGGATCAGGAAGATCCCCAGATCGGGAATATTCCCTGGACGAGGGCATGGCAATCCACTCCGGTATTCTTGCCTGGAAAATCCCATGCACAGAGGAGCCTGGTGGGCTACAATCCATAGGCTTGCAGAGTTAGATACGATTGAAGCAATGTATCATGCATGCACGCATGGTCCAAATCTGGCTTTTAACTCACATCCCTGCTTATGGCTTTTTAAGAATTCTTGAGAAGTCTTACAGCAAACCAAAGCTCACATATGGTGCTAGTGTTAAAAGAATCCACCTGCCAATGCAGGAGACATGAGACATGCGTTCAATCCCTAGGTACAGAAGATCCCCTGGAGGAGGAAATAACAAAACACTCCAGTATTCTTGCCTGGAAAATCCCATGGACAGAGGAGCCTGGTGGGCTACAGTCCATGGGGTTGCAGAGTTGGACCCGACTGAGCAGGCACGCATACAAAAGAGGAATCTTAGGGCAGTGGGTTACAGCTCCTCTACATGTCCTAGGACTGATTACAAATATATAAAGCAGTGCCTTTACCACCTCCAAAGAGTACTCTACCCCAAATCTTTCCAATTGTTCCTAAAGATGCTACCCAAGAAAAAGCCACTCAGTAAAGGAAAAAATAGAGTTCATATTTATGAACCAATTAACACAGATTGCTGCAATGAACAGTGATCCTTTCATTTACCTTCCTGTGCGCCTGTTTTATCATGCTATTTATCCTTCGGATATACAATTCCATGAAATAGTTTGGAAATGTCAGCTTAGCCCCCTTTGCTAGTAGGAATTTTTTAATGACAGCTTTCTCTTCTACTCCTCTCCTTCTATGAAAGTGAAAGTTGCTTAGTGGTGTCTGACTCTTTGCAACTCCATGCACTGTATAGTCCATGGAATTCTCCAGGCAAGAATACTGGAGTGTGTAGCCATTCCCTTCTTCAGGGGATCTTCCCAACCCAGGGATCGAACCCAGGTCTCCTGCATTGTGGGTGGATTCTTTACCAGCTGAGCCACCAAAGAAGCCAGCATTTCCCCTGGACATTACAGCTGCCTAGGCCTGTGGATTGTTGTGTATTACAAAATGGTAGAGTGATGCAATCGAGAACATCTGTGAATATGTGGGAAGAATGTTATTTTTTCTGTTGAGCAGCCAAGGAAAAATACTAGGGAAACACCTCAGACAATGTCTCCCACCCCACGACAACTTTCTTCCTATGGTACCTGACCTGCAGAGTCCCTGGCAGTCTGTCTATACAACCTGACTATGCAGATATCCTCTCTGGGCATAATGGATAGACTGGAAGTGGGCACATCATTGAAAAGTAAACCAGTGAAATTATATCTCCTGGAAATTTCCAATTTGAGATTCTAGATCAACCTGACAGTCTACTCCAGGAGATCATGCAAAAACAGTGAAAATGAGGTTAGCATTATCTGCTAAGATCACAGAGGAGAGGGTTAAGCTAGACTGCAAAGAATGGAGAATGACGCAAACAGGCAGAGAATCAGAGGCAAGAGGCCATGAGACCTGGGAAGCGTGAGGCTCAGAGCGACTGCACGGACCAGCCATGAGACCTGCTGAAGACCAAACTGTCCTCCACCGTCTTCATCTCTAAAAGAGAACTCTGTATCTCCTCCACAAATGCCTTTCTGTTCTTGTTTTCATGTTGTTGGCTCTAGCTAGCTCCTGTCGGCTTTGTTTCCTAATGCCCAAAGCACAGGGCAGCAGCTAGCCACGCCCACTGAGGCTTACCCCTTTGAGCCCTTAATTCCCTAACTCCAGCCTCACCCAGAGAGCTTAGTTCATTTTACCCACTGTCAGTCTGTTGAGGTGTCAGTATTCCCCGCTCCAAGTCTTAACGATTCAGGGTTCCTGGTAGATTCACCAGACTGTAGACTACTTTTTTTTTCCTTCTCAGTTTTGTTGACTGTAAAATTCCTTTCCCTTTGGTTTACTGATGTCAGATTTCAAATATTTAAGGATTATCCTTTATATGCTTTCAAAGGAGCTTCCCAGGTGGTGCAGTGGTAAAGAATAAAAAATGAAGTAATGTCAAATGCAGAATATATAAGAGATAAATAGTATTAGTAGCAGAATAGCAGCTTTAAAAGCATGTATGTATGTATGAATGAATGTATGTATATGTGTGTGTGTTTGCACGCGTGCACTAATTCATGTCCAACTCTTTGTATCCTGCAAGGCTCCTCCATCCATGGGATTTTCCAGCCAAGGATACTGGAATGGGTTGCCATTTCCTTCTCCAGGGGATCTTCCTGATCCAGAGATCAAACCCACACCTCCCGCATTGGCAGGTGGACTCTCTACCTCTGACCAATCGGGGAAGCCCATTACTTAAATCAGAGATACTTTATTCTGTCTGATCAGAAAACTTGTGATTTCTTAAAATCATTTTCTTTAATGTATTGAATTTTCTGTGCTTAGTTCAGTCTACTGTGGGGTTATTTGAGCTGACCTAGCTAGGGTCTCCTATGCTTTACACTGACTTCTTGGGCCTCCTCCAAGTCCAGACTAAAGGTCACCTGAAAATACTTACCTTCTAATAGATTAAACATGCATCAAAGCCAACTTGTTTTTGTTTTTTACATTTTTTCGCTTTGGGCTTTCAACTCTTATATACTTCAGTAAAAGTCTGTTCTCCATTTAATAGAGAAACACTATAGTATACTGAGCACCTCTAACCCTATACTGTCCATGGGGTTCTCAAGGCAAGAATACTGAAGTGATTTGCCATTCCCTTCTCCAGTGGGAGTTGGTGATAGACAAGGAAGCCTGGCATGCTGCAGTCCATGGGGTCGCAAAGAGTTGGACATGACTGAGCGACTGAACTGAACTGAACTCTAACCCTATGGCCTATGTTATCCCAACCTCAGATGCTCTCCAAATAACTTCTTTTATTAGACAATGGAAAAGTAATGAGGAACCACTGATAAGATGACATCGTTTCTGCAGGTTGCTTTGTTGTTCAGTCACTCAGTCATGTCTGACTCTTTCGCGAACCCATGGACTGTATAGCCCGCCAGCCTCGCTGTACATGGGGTTTCCCAGGCAAGAATACAGAAGTGGGCTGCCATTTCCTTCTCCAGAGGATCTTCCTGACCCAGGGACTGAACTTGCATCTTCTGCATTGGCACATGGATTCTTTACCAGCTAAGCCTCCTGGAAAGCCGGAGTTCACACATGCCCACACCTAAATTGACCAATAAATTATATAAGGTGGCCTAGGGATTTGCTTGGAGGAGGCAATGGCACCCCACCCCAGTATTCTTGCCTGGAAAATCCCATGGACAGAGGAGCTTGGTGGGCTGCAGTCCATGGGGTCTCAAAGAGTCAGACATGACTGGGCGACTTCACTTTCATTTTTCACTTTCATGCATTGGAGAAGGAAATGGCAACCGACTCCAGTGTTCTTGCCTGGAGAATCGCACAGAGTCGGACACGATTAAAGTGACTTAGCAGCAGCAGCAGCAGCAGCAGGGATTTGCTATTCTAGAGCTGGCTTAGATGAGACAGCTCCACTGGGGCAAGTTTGCTCAACTGTCTCATCTACTTCCTCAGGTTAACTCAGGCATGTTCTCTATATGGGGATAACAGAAACACAACAGAACCACTCTGAATTCACTCAAGGCTTGACATTGGCACCCTGTCAGTTCTGCCTTACCAAAGCAAATCACATGACCACATGTGCAGAAGACTACCAAATGCAGAAGCCAATGGTTGGGGAATACACTTCACTTTTATGTGAGAAACTGAAAAATCCACATGTCAAAGGGCCCAGATAGAAAGATTAAAAAAAAAATCAAGGACCATGATGCAATCCACCACCACCACCACTCCCAGTGAGCCTGCTAGCACTATATTTGAAATGAATAAATTGGATTTGATATTTTTAGGTTCTTTCTAGCTCTGTAATTATGGTTCTGTAATAAACTTTCAATATATTGCTTTACCATTCCAAATTATTTTTATTATCCTACTAATCATAGGTATTTGTGCAGATTAAATTTATAACACACTACAGATGCTTCAAGATATGTAATACATTTATTATTCTATTTCCGGAGAGGACCACAATTAGATTACACTAGAAAATCTATTAACTACTGCTTTTTTTAACTTAAGGGAAAAAAGAAAGGATTTTGTACCCTTGGATGTGACTCATATATCATCAGGCCTTACTGGCCTGCAGAAATGAATGAGGTCAGATCAGATTTTTTACCACATCACAGTTTACTGGTTCTGTAATCCACCTGTATAAATTGCTACAGCTCCAACCTCCACACCCCACAATGCTACTGAATCATTTTTAAGAGTCCCTAGTCTGCACTGTGCATGCTTATAAATAAGTCCACTTATATTCTCCACCTCCAGAATATTTACTGATACCTTGTACCTGCAAGTATACTTAAGGACAGCATCTTAAGTCTTCTTGATATAAAATAAAGTGCATCCATTTTAGGTGTACATGCCACTGACTTTTGACAAATTTGTACACCTGGGTAATATCAATAATCTAGATATTGAGCATTTCCATAACTCCAAAAGGTTCCAGGTACCCCTTGCCAACAATCCTTCTCTTTCTGCCCCCAGCCCCAGGTAAACACTGAACAACTTCCTTTCACTCTAGATTAAGCGTGCCTTTTTTGCAAAGGTTCATGTAAATGAAATTTTTACATCAGACTTTGAATCTAACTTCTTTAGCTCAGCAGGATTTAATTGTGATTTATTCATATGGCTGCATTTATCAGTGTGTTTGTTCCTTTACACCGCTGAGTAGTACTCCATTGTATGTATACATAGCCATCTGCTTATCCATCCAACAACTGAAGAACATTTGAGATATTTTTCCAAAGAAGGGCATCATGAAAAATGCTAATACGTCTGCCCAAGTTTTTACATAGGTACATATTATACCTTCTCATTCAATCATTATAGTAAGTATGGAATGGAATTTGTGGCTTTACTTTGCATTTTTTAGAAGACTAATGATGTTGAGTAACTTTCCAAGTGATAATTCGTCATTTGTATATAGTATTTTATGTTAAGTATTTTCAATCTTTTGCCTATTTCTAATTGGCTCAACTTATTACTAAGTAGTAAGAATTTGTACATATTCTGGACACAGATAATTCATCAGATACATGTATTGAAATATTTTTTGCCTGTCATTATATTAACTATCTTTTGTGAGAATTTTTTTAACTAAAACACCTTTATCAGTTTACACTTTTATGGTTTGTGCATTTATGTCCTGTCAAAAATTTGTGTCTATCTCAATTGATTTTATATCCAATTGTTTACTGCTAGTAAATGATACTAACTTACTGTTCTCTAATGTTGTTACACCTATTTATTAAATATAATAGCTTTGGTGACTATTTTTTAGTGTTTTTTAAGCAACAATTAACAGACACCTTTGCTTCTTCCTGTTCAATCTGAATGTCTTTTTTTTATATGTTATTGCTGAAATGTTGAATAAGAGTAAGAGAAAGGACCATCTTGCTGTTTAACCAATTTTAGAGGAAAACTATTCAATGTGATGACTAAACATGGGGTCACTGCTATATTTTTACGTAAAAGTTCTTTATTAGATTGAGGAAAATTTCTGTTTCTAATTTGGTGATAGTTTTTCTCACAAATTGGTTAAGTTTTTGTTATTTTTTTCCTGCTTCTATTGAGGCAATCACATGGATTTTCTCCTTTATTCTGTTTAATGTGGTGAAATATATTTCTAAATGCAAAATTAAATTCCTGATTTAACATTATTTCGTCAATTTCTTGATATTATCAACCTTTTTTTTTTTACTGGATTTGATTTGCTAGAATTTAAAAGCTTTTATACATATTTTTGAGGGATCTTGGTATAGAGTTTTCTTTTTTATAAATATCTTTGGCAGATTTTCACATCTGAGTAAGGGCTGCCCTTATAAAATGAGCTAGAAAGAATTCCTTCCTGCTCTATCTTCTGAAAGAGTTTGGTAAAATTAGTGTTATTATTTGTTTAATTGTTTGATAGAATTTACAAATGCATCTAGCTTGCAGTTGTCTTTGTGGGAAGAATTTAGTTATTAATTCAAGTTCTTTAATAGATATAAAGCTATTTAGATTTTTATTTCTTCTTGAGTCAATTTTAGTAATTTGTGTCTGTTAAGGAATTTGCTCATTTCATGAGGGTGTTATAATTTATTAACATACAGTGGCTCATAATATTTCCTTTTATCCCTACAATATCTGTTGAATCTGTGTTACATTCTTTCATTCATGATATTGGTGGTGTGTGGCTTTCCTCTTTTCCTTTCTTTAATCTGGTGAGAAGTTTCTCTATTTTATCGCTCTCAAAGCTTTTGTTTAGACTGAGTCTTTTCATTTTCTCTTTCATGGATTTCTTTTTACATCCCTACTTCTATTGAGGTTGAATTTAATTTGCCCTTTCTTTTCTTGCTTCGTAAGTTGAAAACATAGGTAATTTATTTTGGACCTTGTTGCTTTTCTACTATAAATATTTCAAGCTCTAAAATTTCTCTAGGTGTCACATTAACTGCATCCTATAATTTCAGATGTTTATATTTTTACTTTTGCCCGTTTCTAAATATTTTTATTTCCCTTGTGATTTCTTTTTTGACTCATTAGTTAGAGAAACATGTTTTTAAATTTCTGGGTATGTGGCTTTTCCTAGAATATTGGAAAACACCTTGGTGCTTGGAAAAGATTGAGGGCAGGAGGAGAAAGGGGCAACAGAGGATGGGATGGTTGGATTGTATCACTGACTCAATGGACATGAGTTTGAGCAAACTCTGAGACATAGTGAAGAACAGGGAAGCCTGGCATGCTACAGCCCAAGGGGTTGCAAAGAATCGAACACTATTTACCTGAACAACAAGGTATCTTATTATGTCTATTCCTAATTTAATTATAATGAGCAAAGAACACATTTTGTATGGATTTAGACCTTTAAATTTATTGAGACTTTTCAAATAGCTGCATATAGTCTAACTTGAAGAATATTTCCATGCACAAAGGAAATGAATGTGTTTTCTGCAATTGCTAGGTGAAATATTCTGTAATGTCAGTTAGGTCAAGTTGGTGACAATGTTGTTCTAGTCTTCAATATCCTTACTGATTTTCTGTCTACCTGTTCTATTGATTGCTGGCAGAAGACTGTTGTAGTTTCCAAATATAATTGTGGATTTAGCTGTTTTTACATTCAGTTTGTCAGTATTTAATTCACACATTTTAAAACTCTATTGTTAAAAAAAATAAATAAATAAAAAAATAAAACTCTATTGTTAATTGTACACATATTTAGAATTACTAAGTCTAACTAATTAAATGGGGCCTCCCATGTGGCACCGGAGAAGGCAATGGCAACCCACTCCAGTACTCTTGCCTGGAAAATCCCATGGACGGAGGAGCCTTGTAGGCTGCAGTCCACGGGGTCACTAAGAGTCAGACACGACTGAGTGACTTCACTTTCACTTTTCACTTTCATGCATTGGAGAAGGAAATGGCAACCGACTCCAGTGTTCTTGCCTGGAGAATCCCCGGGATGGGGGAGCCTGATGGGCTGCCGTCTATGGGGTCACACAGAGTCGGACACGACTGAAGCGACTTAGCAGCAGCAGCAGCAGCATGTGGCACAGTGGTAAAGAAACCACCTGCCAATGCAGGAGACGCAAGAGATGCAGGTTCAATCCCTGGGTCAGGAAGATCACCTAGAGAAGGAAACAGCAACCCGCTCCAGTATTCTTGCCTGGGAAATTCCCACAGACAGAGGAGCCTGGCAGGCTATACTCCATGAGGTCGCAAAGAGTCAGACACAACAGCAAGTGAGCACACACACAAACACACATACACACATGTCTAATTAATAAACTGACCTTCTATCATTTGAAATTCATCTCTTCATCCCTTGTTGTGAAGTCAGTGTTTCTAAGATTTATTGTTAACCTTGTATATTTTGTTTCATCCCTCTAATTTTCATCTAGCTGTTTCTTCATATATTCAGAGAGTGTCTTGAGGACAGTTCAACTGGGATTTTTCATCCAATTTGACAATCTCTTATTTTTAATGAAGTGGCTAGATTATTTACATCTAATGAAAGTATTAGTATTATTAGGTTCAAGTATTTATTATACTATATAACACTTTAAATCTTTTTTCTGATACTCTCCCTTTATGGAGTCTTATTACACAATTTTGTCACACATTCACTAAAGATCTCTTCATTATTTTTTTCAGAATTTTTTTTTAACTGTGCTTGATTTTGCACAGTTTTTGTTGCTAGGATTTTAAGTTCACTGATTTTCTTCTGGAGTTTCTAACCTTCTACTAATACCATCAATGATAATTTCATCTTAGATATTGTTTTTTTCCTGTAAGTTTTATTTTATTTTGTTCTTTTTATATCTTACATTTCCCAACTATCATCATATTTTCTTTTATGTTGTTGAGTATATTTGTAATAACATATTGGTAAACCCTTCATTTTTCAATTGTGGATCTTTTTCTATACAATCATCCAATGTTATGTTAAAGTGCCTCATCTATCAGAATATCGAGTGACTTCTCTTTGAAAATCAGACACTGTAAACTTTACGTGGTTGAATGTTTTGTCTTTGTTCACTACCTTTAAAAGGTGTTGACTATTGTTCTGCTTATCAGTTTTGTTATTTAAAGTTAAGCTTGATCCTTTCAAGATTAACTTTTGGGAGTACTTCTAGAGAAGTACTATACTTCCATATCAGTATATAGTACTTATATAATAGCTTATACTCTATGGAATCTTTAGCCACATTTCTAAGGAATAACTTTTTGGATGTCAAGTGAATGCCCTGAGTGATCAATGAGGACTCACAACTCTGGCTACTGGAAAATTAAATATCTTTCAACCCCACTGTGCAAGATCTGAAAACAATTCAGCTCACAGCTCACACGTACTTCTTTGTCCAATCTTATGGAGTTTCATCCTTCACATGTTCAATATTCAGAATAAAATCAATAGGGTACTTGGGCAGGTTTATGGAACACTTGTTCTATGTAAATACCTTGTTTTCAACATCTACCCCCACAACTTTCGACCACGATCTATTTTGGGATCCTTCTCCCTGATCTAAGGTTTAGATTGTGCCTCCAAAGAGAAAGCAGAGATGATTTTAGGGTTAACCTTGTCTCCTTACCCACTCCCAAGAATCACAGTATTGCACTGGATGTTTTCCAATATATAAAAACTCTTCATATTATTTTCTTATTATCTAGCTGTTTTTGATGGGAGGTTAAATATTGTCCCTGTTATTCCATTGTTTACCAAAAGCAAAAATTTTATCTGAGAAGTGGGTAAAGTAGTATAGCTAGGAAACAGTTTTAAGGGAAACATTGCTGTTTATTAACACCAAGCATGGGAAACAGTAATAGTTTTAAAGTTACTCCAAAACAGAAGCCATGGAGTGTAATAGCTATTGCAAACCTGATTTATAATAATCAAATAACAATCTTACCAATAAGAGCAGTGTGGTTGAGTAGAAAGATTTTATGGAAAACTTTAAGAAACTTTCTCTGATTCAAAATTGTATGTCAGCAGTTTGTAAAGGCAATTCTTAATACAGACAATTCTAGAAAAGCCCAGAGACAATCATTCCCAAATAATCATTCACAGCTTAAAGTACTGTTCTAACATATTACACAGATGAGATACTGAACAAATGATATAAACTGTCAACATCCAGCTCTGTTCCAGTTTAAGAGCAAGGTTTGGATAACAGGGAAATAGAATACATAACAGTTCAAGGGAAATGTCTCTATTGTAAGATGAGTTAAACCAAATAAATATAAAACTATTTGACAGTTAAAAGGTATGGCGGGATGGGTTATAGTTGTGTCTTGGGTGTGGGGAAGGAGAAAAAGAGTCCATGAAGAAATGCAGGTTAAAATCATACTTTGAGAAATTTAATTCATTATTCCAGAAAACAGAAGAAATTTTAATATAACTGATTCATGTTATCAAAGACATAAAGGCAGATGTGGACACTGAAATAAAAGTTTGAGAATGGGTTATTCAGCAAGAAAACAAGATAAAGCAGGTACTGACTGATCAAACAGCTTTTGACTGAGCAAAGAAATCCAGTGGATAATAATGCAATGGCAGACTTACTTGGAAGGGATAGAAACTTTATAGAGAAGAGAATATATACTATTTTGACAGGGAAGATATTCTGAGAAAAAACACAGAAAGATAAATAGAAGAGTAGAATTTTGAAGAAAGGTGAAGAATATTGAAGGCAAACAAATGAGTTAACATATGGTTATTTGATGTGTCTAAAAAAGAGATGTGTACAAATGAAGCAAAATGCACTTTTAAATAAGGGAAAAAAAAATACAAGAAATTAAGGTAGACCCGAATCTACAGTTGAACGGACCTCCCTATCATACACACACAAAAAGAGATACAAAAAGATATACCTTAATGATGACATTCTTTAGCTTCAAGGGGCAAGAAGAAAACCTTGCCTAATAGGGAAAAAAGAGATCATCTACCAATCAGAGAAGAAAAATGTGACTGGACTGCCTATTTTCAGTAATCTCAGATAACAAAGTTTTGATGAGAAAAGTCTTTTGACAAATTATCTATTCCACTAGTCCAGTTATTTATCATATTTGAAGGGATTAAACAGACAGTATCAAATATTCAGGGATTGTGAAAATAGACAGACAGACAGTCAGACATTTCCTGGAGAGAAAAATGTTTAAACCAATCTAGGCAACCAACATATTCAAATAAAAAAACTCACAAATGAATAAGTTACAGTATGAACAGGAAAAAAGGAGCCAAAAAAGGAAAAAAGAAGTGGAAAATTTCATCATCTTTGGAAATAAAGAAAGTCAGTGTCTATTGTTTAATTTCAGAAGTTTATAAATTAGGAAATATACTAAGTATACATTTAAGATTACTATTTGAAGTTATAACAGTGATAATTAGTTGAACTGAGGACATGCTGCCTACCTAACAAATGATCAGTAGTAGTGGGTAGGAACTGGGTAATAGATCATATAGCAAGATTTAGAAAATAAAGAAACAAACAAAGAAGTCTAGAATTAACATAAACAAGGTGGAAAACAACAAACTATTATGACAACAAGTGTAAAGAGAATTGATTCTCAAAATAGTAATTAATTCATCAACACCTTGAGATCCTTTTACGTGCCAGGCACTAGAAATAAGATAAGCAAAATAGATCAAATTCACATCTCTATTTAGTTTGCCAGATAACAGAAGATTAGAAAAATAATGAAACTCATGAGTGCTATAAAGAGAAATAGGAAATGCTAAGAACTGTACACCAGATATATATGTTCTTTTCTTCTGGAAATTTAATGGTATCTAATTAAAGCTAATATCTGTGACTACCTAGTGCAGATATATCATCCAAACTGATTATTTTGTTTATACAAATGCCCTAAAAGTTTGAGTTAGCTTTAACCTTTTATATTTTTCTATTTATCCAAATTAGGTTTAAATTTTCATCCTTTGATCCACTTCACAATATGGATAGAATATCTAACCCGTTCATCTCTATGATGAACTGTAGAAATGCTCATTTTTTCATGTTTTCATTTTTTCTTAAACAAAGAGTAGAAAACAAGATTTACTTCTGATTCACGGCAGTCTACAGTGTTAACAATACCATTTCCAAATTTGCATACGCTAAGTGGATTCCAGGGATAGGAAGGAAAAGAATTTGTATGCGAGCAATTCAAATCCTTTCAAATTTTCTGCATTGTGCACACAAGGATCTCCAGTCAGAAAAAAAAAAAAATCCTATTTTTTTTCTTGACTTCCTTTATTTTTACACTGACTTAAGTAGGAAGTAAATGTTTCTGACAAGTACTTGGTTGGCAAATACTTTGTAAATGTTTCCATTATATTTTCCTCCAAGGAGTAGACAGGCTCTTTCAGGTTACCAGGGTCTACAGCACTGACGTAATTAATGAAAAGTCACTGAATTGTGCAAAGGTCCAAAGGGGCCAAAACACCAACAGCCCTCACCCCACCCCCCACAATTCAGCATTTTTCCTGAGGCTTTACCAGTTCTAACTGTGGTCTAATTCAACTTGACATCTGGCAAGTGGTTGTTCTACTAACGGTACTTTCCTAGTAACAGACATTTTGTTTCCTCAGATGTTTGTCATTGCATCATAGCAGCTTCTTGGAAACACTTTGATTTTAACTAGAAAAATCAAAACTGTTCCGAGACAACACTGAAGATGCCTTTATTCCTTGGGCCAGCTCTAAATGTGAACACAAACAATGCAAATATATGTTTTATTAGGTGTGTCCTTTGGTCAAGCCTCAGTGCAGACACACTTCCAACATGTGCACAATGAGACATTAAGCTTTATGAATTGCCAAGGGAGGTTCTGGGGAGGTGGCTTAGTCTGCCAAATTTTTCACATCTGAACTAACAATTTAAGGATCAGTGCAACCTGTGTGACAGGTTTACCTTTAACTGTTTGGTATAATATGTGAATTTTACCAATATTCTAATATCAGTAGATAAATACAAATGTGACTGTGACATAAAACCTTTTAAGAAATGATGGCGGCCAGATTTTCATACAGCCTTCACATATATTCTAAAAACCAAGTATGAATTCAGAACTATACTCAGTTATTCCAGTTTAATGGTGATTTTAGGGGGGAGAAAGAAGGAAGGAAAGATGGAAGGAAAGTGGAGGGGCAAAGAAAAGGCTATTAGCACATAAAGTATTTTATTTATATTAACTTAATTAGAAGAGCAAAAGAAAGAGCAAAAGTGTTAGCAATAAGTCAGATGCGTAAAACATTCTTTATAAACTTATGAAATTAAACAGTAGACATGGGCTTTCTTTATTCTTAGATTAATGAAGAAGTCTTTGTGACTCAGCTTGTAAAGAATCCACCCACAATGTGGGAGACCTGGGCTCGATCCCTGGGTTGAGAAGATCCCCTGGAGAAGGGAACTGTTACCCACTCCAGTATTCTGGCCTGGAGAATCCCATGGACTGTATAATTCATGGAGTTGCAAAGAGTCATACACAACTAAGAGACTTTCACTTTCACTTGGAAAATTAATATTGGCTTACAGTAAAGAGATGGGAAATAATCACTCAGATGACAAGACTCAACTTCCTATAATTTCCTAAATAGGTATTAAGATATAGTACTGCAAAGGCAGTGTGCTATTTGATGTTTTCCCATCACTAAGGGCAAGACTTGGCATACTCATTCATTGTGTCAACAAATCTTTAATAAGCTACCATATTCAAAATAGTGTGTTAGGTTGTGTTAGTCACTCAGTCGTGTCTGACTCTTTGTGACCCCATGGACTGTAGTCCACCAGGCTCCTCTGTCCATGGGATTTTCCAGGCAAGAATACTGGAGTGGGTTGCCATTCCCTTCTCCAGGGGATCTTCCCAACCCAGGGATTAAACATGGGCCTCCTGCATTACAAGCAGATTCTTTACCATCTAAGCCACCACAAGCATGTAATACTGGAACCTTCCCTGTAAAACTTATATTTTAACAGGAAAGACAAATACTGAATAAGTGACTGACACATTAATGGATAATTCATTGGATTGATAGATGGGTAGACAGAAGGACAGATGGAGAGATGGATGGATGGATGGAATGGATACTAAAATAGATGACCTGAGAATTTGTATGAGGCTCTGAAACCTTAACCTTTAGTACAATAGTGTCAGGCAATACTTGATACTGAAGAAATGTTTGTTCAATATATGAATTATTGACTAGATGATAACATGAAAGTTATAAATCTTTAAATACTCAAATACCTATTCTATTGGCCTATTATATTCTAAATGCCACAAACAAGTCTTCTATTAGCCTGATATAACACTTTAAAATCTCACTGCTAAATTGCCCATTTCTAAAGAATATGGCAGAGAGAGCTCTTTCTCCACTACTAACTTATTAGAGCTAATCATAATTAATGAATAATCACAGTTGATCTCACAAATGAGGGAAATTTTTATAAAAATAAAAATCTCACTACCAAGAAAATGAACAGATGAGTATTGAAGGAGTGCATGGTCAGGTGGATAAGGTGGTAACAGAAAAAGGCCTTCAGTCCAAAATTCACTTCTTAGATAGCCAACACATTTAAAAAATTAGGATTTTAAGTTGCTATTAGGTAAAAACTGAACAAACCAATGATTCATTTCAATGATGTCATCCTAAGTGAAAAGTTAGTATGTAAAGATAAGATGAGTAAAATACCTGCACAAAACCATTTAAATTGTATCAGTTCAGTTGCTCAGCTGAGTCTGACTCTTTGCAACCCCATGCACCGCAGCATGCCACAATTATCCTTTCCATCACCAACCCCCAGAGTTTGCTCAAACTCATGTCCATCAAGTCGGTGATGTCATCCAACCATCTCACCCCTTGTTGTTCCCTCCTCCTCCTGCCCTCAGTCTTAATTGCCTACTCATGTTATTTTCCCATTACATTCATAGACCAAGCAACACAGTACTATTACTAAAATCTAAGAAATCTAAGAAAGTTATACATGGTTTATATATGTATAGGCAAAGTCTGAAATTATAGCCATAATCGATTGCTAATCACTTTATAAAAATTTTGGTTGTCTTTAAGTCAATGTTAATTGTTATTGAGAAAATCAATTTAACTTCCTCCTATCTGCATTGACTTTGTTCTCTACATTTGGACTATCTGTAAGCCTAGCAAAAACGCATAAAATTAGATTCTCATTATTATTTTTGTTCAAACTGATCATTTTCTAATTAGTACCAAAAAAGACCAAATAACATTGGGGATTTCTGCTGAAAATTCTGTCTTGAGATCATAGCTTACCAATATTGGGGAAGGTCATATCTATTTAGTACTGAAATGGTGCTGCAGTCATATTCATAAAATCTAGAGTGGACAAGTCAATTTTTTTATTCTCCACTTTCAGTATTATTGAAAATATCCAAAAAGCAAAGACTATTCTAACCAGTATCACTGTAGGAAACGTGTTTGAAGGAAGAGCTAGAAGAGAAAAAGAAATGATTGGGTTTAAGGTTATAAATGTGCATGGGAGCTCAGAGCCATGTTCAAAAATATTTATGAAATAAGTGAGCCTGCCTGTTAGTTAGAAATTTTAAAAGTAATACCCAAAACGATTTTAACTGTATAGGACACTGAAACTATGGCAACAAAATGAATGATAGATTTAGGTGACCTCAATTTATAAATTCAATTAAGTAATAGAAAACAATACAGTCATCCTTATTTGGCAATGTGTTGAAAAATTGATTAATTTCTCTTTTTTTTTCACTTTGAACTTTTCAGTCAGTTGCTTTTGTTCCATATGAAGCACAGCTTCTAACTCTAGAAAGTGAAGAGCTTGTTCAAAGCGATAGTTAATATTTTAGAAGAAGCCCAATTAATTATATTGTTGTTTTTCCACACCCAAAGGGTGAACCAATTAAGAAATAAGACAGAAAGTCTGACAGAAGATTTTAAAAAATCATCTGTGTTACTGATAAAACTAATACTGATTAATGTGGCTTTCAAAGGGAACTGTAACTGCTCCCTTGAGGCTGCCCAGAGTTGGACAATTCACCCACACACTCAGAGGCTGAGCAAGGTAAAACTCCCCACATGGAGCCCTTCTCTGTCAAACTTAATTCATGGCAGAGGTCAAAAGGCCTGTTTTCTACAGGCAGGTTGACCCCAGAGAGTAGGATGGGGGATGGATTCCCACCACTTCTGCCAAACTCAACAATGAAAGAACTCTCCTCACCTCCTTGGGGAGAAATAAATGTTAAGACCCAAGGTTGAGAGTATTTAGACAAAAAATATCCTCCTACATGGAAACTGTCATGGAAGTGTCCTTCCCACCCAAAAGTTTTATGAGGAAA
This sequence comes from Cervus canadensis, assembly GCF_019320065.1. Taxonomy (NCBI): domain Eukaryota; kingdom Metazoa; phylum Chordata; class Mammalia; order Artiodactyla; family Cervidae; genus Cervus; species Cervus canadensis. The sequence goes on along the minus strand of NC_057394.1, from coordinate 20,753,271 downwards.
CTCAAGTTTATCGTGGAACTAAGAAGCCCTAGGGTTCAACACTGACACAGCACAAAAGCATCAAGTATTTAGAAAGAATTCATCTCTTTCCTAAAAAAAATCAATTATGGGAGCTCAGAAGCCAAACAGATTTTCTTAAATGACTAAACTTTCATTAAAATATCGTGAGCACATTTGCTGATTAGTCCAGGTTTTAAAGTCATGTGGTTGTCAATATCTGATGTGATAACCATATTTTCAGAGGCAATGGCTTGAGGTTGAAATGTCTTAAAAATTATGCCACTGCATATACTTTATTTTTCTCCTAGTCTTATACCCTATTCCTGCATTCATCATGCAGAAAAGTGGTTTACTGTAAGGTTAAAACACTGGCAATGATACTGTGATTTTGAGATTTCTGAGTGATTTACAGGGGTTTTTTGTTTTTTGTTTTTTCTGCTGTATTTTCCCTTTTCCCCTCACCACACGTATTTCATCTGCCTTCCTTCCTATTGTAAACAGGGAACCAGCTCAGAGCAAAGAAAGTACATAAAAGAACTCAAAAAATGAGTAACCTGCAACATTTCTGGTTTTCCAAAGCTTAAGTCTGTAGAAAAATTAGTAAGTTGTTGAAAAAGTAGCTTGAAAGTAGAGGCAGTTTGATTTGAAGAGCTCAGAGAAAGACATCCTTCAGCCATGTTTTCAACCCCCACACAAACTATATTTATATCACTTAGTGCTGGGAAGGAAAGGTTATGCTCTTACATAACCTTGAAAAAGAAGGGAAGCCCAAGATTTACTGAGATTAAATTCCATGCTCTCTGGGCAGGATATTGGGCTTAATATGGGAATCAACTCATCTATGGAAAATAGAGAAATGTACTGTTTCTTGTTTGCTTGAGTTTTCAGAGTGATTTCATGCCCATAGAAAATTCTAAGTGCTCATTTTTTATTATGATAGCATATAATACTCAATTTGTAGAAATTTAGTTGAGAATTTATGTGGGCAATCAACAGGAAGTTTATTTACTTAATATAATAGAGAGATCAGGATACAAAGGATGAGAAAAGTTGTGTTCAAGTCCCATTGCCACCATTGACAATATTACTTTGGATACAAAACACTTTCTTGTCTGTAATAATTCTTAGACAACTATCCTATTGGCTTGCTTTGAAGAAAAAAGAGCAGGGAATTTCTGAGTAGTTCATAAATCACACAAGCTCCAGGTATTATTGTAATGATTATGACTGGGAATGTAAACAAGATTACCAGATGATGTTTAGATATATAGTTGGAGATAGATAAGAATAATTCTTACATTAGAAATATATAATTTGATGGAATTTAACTCAAGGTTATTGACCTTTTCCCTTTAAAAATAAATTCAGCTATCATTGTATTTTTAAATCATGCATACATGTTATCCCACTCAGAGAGAATGAGACCGGGGATCAAATACTTCATATTAGAAAGTAGAGACAATTAAACCCCTTGGAGAAGACCCGTCAGTGATCATGGCTTGGGAAAACAATATTCAGGGCAGGTGCCTTTTTGCTGTCATTTGATCTTCAGTTTCCATCACTATCAATAGCACAAGGATGAGATTAACAGATTGATTTGTGAAGATACTGAGAAGAGGAGAAGCCCCTAGCTTCCTTAGATGGTCAGGGGAGACTCCAAAGAGGAGTAATGCTTGACTGGTAGGTAGTCTCACAAGTGGACAACAGGAAGGGTGAGGTATTGGAGGTGAATGTACAACATCTTAGGCAAGAGAGAACATGGCACAGTAAAAGAAAAAAAAAATTTAAATGTTCTCAAGTGGCTAGAGATCAAGGAAGATGTGGTGGAGAGCTGGAAACTGAGTCAAGAATGATGGCTGAGGATAAAAATGATGGTCCTTCTGTGACATATTCAGGAGTTTATAACTGATCCTAGAGGCAGTAGAATTCTGAAGGATTTGTTAAAGCATAATTTATAAGATTGATATAATAGAAGTTCTCTAAGACTGAGCAAATATGGTACCTTAAGCTTTTGAGACTATTTCACTACCCTGTGCACCCGCTTCAGTTCAACCAGGAGAAGCCAGGAGAGTCAGACTTAGGAATCAGTTCTTAACTCTGACAGAAACCTAAATGCACTAAGGATGAGACAGTTCATTAGTCAATGTGTGTTCAATCTTTTCACCGCTATGGACAATAGCCCACCAGTCTCCTCTGTCCATAGGATTCTCCAGGAAAGAACACTGCGGTGGGTTGCCATTGCCTGCTCCAAGCCAATGTGTGGATCCACTGTATTAAATTTTTGACCTATGCAAATTGCCTTGGTTTCTTTTACAAAACTGTTTTCCATTTTTAGTAGATCTATAGTTAATAACCCACGTGCGTCATGCTCATTTTCATGACATTTGTTCATTTTCAAAAACTTCAACGCCTTCCTGGTCCTCCAAGACTGTCTGTTCTGGCTCATGACCTAATTCTGATATTTCATCCTCTTTCTGGTGGTTCATCTGATTCCAGCAACCTGGCTCTGATTTGACTCTTTTCTTAGCATAAATAGCCCATAAGTTTATCACCTACCTAAATCTACAGCCTACATTTTGCTTTGGGCTTCTTATCTAAAGAACATTTCTTGAATTTCAAACCTTTTATGCCTCCAGACCCCTGTATAGTGAGAATCTTATCAAGTTCTCTCTTTCCCTAAAGGAGAGCCAAATTTCCCCCTTTCTCTCAGTCATACAGGTCAAGTGAAGGAAAAGTCAACATTCAGGTCAAATATCACCAGCAAATCCAGCTTGGGTTTATGTTGAAACAGAGTGCCTTGATAAAAAGTAATGCCAAAATATACTCTTTTTCTCACAGTTATAAGTAACCTTACAGTCCTCAATAGGCCAGCTATAATGTGTACAAGGTCATTCTATATCTCCTTCCACATTTTTATTTGACAGGAAGACTGCAGCATATCTGCTTCCCTGGACACTCATGGAATTCTTGTTACCATTCTCCAGTACCAACAAGTCTGTTGCCAAAAGAAGCATGGTGATATGGGAGCTGCCTGGGTGTGTGACCGCCTTTGAACCTTGTCATCCCTTATTAATCATCATGTTCTGCTTGAAACACATTGGACTTTTACCAAATCCCAGTAACCAATATGAAATGAAGCAAAACACACCTTCTTTATTTTTTAACTTATTTTTGTCTCACAGCATCAAAATCAATTCAAAAGGATCTTGCTTTTCTCCTAGAGGATAGAAATCAATTCAAGTGTTAGACTTTCCACCTGAGAATATGTTATTCCTACTTAAAGGAAGGCTATATGTCTCTTATTAAAAGATGACATGTTTGCTTACAAAATCTGGAAAACAATATTCTAGGGGAGTTGCTTTATGATTTAAAAGTAACAAAATAGCAAAGGAAAAATATCAAAATGGAAAACTTAGGTATACTCTTATCTGGCAATCCAATTTCTAGAAACATATACTACGGTTATACTTACAAATAGGCAAAATAAAATTTATAAGAATGTTTCTTTGTAGCATTGTTTACAATAGTAACAAAAAATAACACTCTAAATCCTGATTAACAAGAAGTTGGTTGAATCCATTGTGCTCCATTTCTAAATGGAATAAAATGTAACTATTTAAAAGAACTTTGTGAACTATTTTGTGTACTATTAAAAGACATGGCCAAGGTATACTGTTAAGGAAACTGATCCTTATTATTCACAGATTCTACATTTGCAGATTCACCTACTTGGTAAAATCTCTTTGTAACTCTAAAATCAATACTCAAAGAACTTCTGCATTCATATGTGGAGATGGACAGGGCAGCAAAAAAAATCTGAGACCCCCTAGTGCACATGTCCAGAGCTGAAGTCAAGCAAAGTGATTCTCTGCCTTATTTCATTCCTCATACTGTAAAGAAGTATTTTGGGGGGCCTCTGCTTAATGCCTCATTCTTTGTATTTTTATGCTTTTTGTTGGTGATTTTCCTGTTTAAAATGACCCCAAGCATAGTGCCCAAGGGGCTTCCCCAGGTGGCATGGTGGTAAAGAATCCACCTGCCAAAGCACGAGATGCAAGAGACACAGGTTCGACCCCTGGGTTGGGAAGATCCCCTGGAATAGAAAATGGCACCCCCCTCCAGTATTCTGGCCTGGGAAATCCCATTGACAGAGGAGCCTGGCAGACTACAGTCCATGAAGTCACAGAGTCGGACATGACTGAGCCACTGAGCACCCATCGTGCCCAAATGCTGGTTGGAATTACGTAGCACAAAAAGGCTTTGATGTGCCCAATCAAGAAAATATGTGCCTGATGGTTACAGTGAGTGGCAAGCTCTGTGGAAGGTAATTAATTGACTAGAGAATACATTTCTGCACTTTGGGGAATTTTATATCATTTGCATGCATTGCTGAACCAAAAAAGAAATTTTATACAAGAACAACATTTTACTCTCCCTGCTCACAGTGATTTGAAGAGCAGCTTCTGACGTGTGGCCAATGCAGCAAAGAGATTACTTAAGGAAGATTATAATTCCCAACGTCTGCCTCCAGATCTGTTTTATCTGAGGAGAACAACTCCTGTCTGGGATAGACTGTCATCCTTGGTGCTGTCCATATCCAGTGCTGAAAAGGGCCCCAGACTACATGCTTGGTTTCTTTCATGGAGAGAGAAGCAAATGTACACTCTTCCAAAATTTCAGTTGGAAAATAGAAAGAGCAGGAAAGGGATTAGAATTTGCTTTTTTAGTGAGAATATGTGGCTCTTTATTACCGTAGTTTCATGAAAGAGTACGTTATGCAGGGTGTTAACATAAGCACCATCACTGAAAATAGTTGCAGGTGTCTTTATAGCAGTTTAAATTAAACCAGAACCTTGTATTTTTGGTACAAGATTTGGTACAAATTTATACATTTTGTATTTACATTTTCGTATAAAGAAATATTTATATACACGTAATGCTCATGATACCATACATTGATTTGCTCAAGTATCTTCGCTAGATGTAATTAGGAACCAGAGAAAAAGATAAGTGATTAAGAGATGAAGATAAACATTTGGTAGAAATTTGGATTCTCTGTTTTCATCAATACAAGTCATGGAGAAAGGGACAGACCAACAGCATATATAAATATGGAGTAGGATCTAAGGTAAGATTTCTCTTTTTCCGGCTTTTTTAGAATGTAACTGAAATCAGGGACGTTTGAGTGAAGAGGGTGCTGGTTATAGCCTGTTGTAGGCAATTCTAGCAATGAGGGCAGAGGTGACAGGCATTAGTCTCACAGAACCTTGAGAACACTGGTGATCAAGGTCTTCTGAATAATTAGACAGGCTGTTATTGTGTCATTGTGGGTGTACAAGGATATAATATTGTGAAAACCAAATACACTCCTTTCCAATTTGTTTATCATGTGACCTCCACCTGCCTGAAGTAGCCAATGTCAAAAATCCTTCTGTTAACCAGGAGGACATAAAGGAGAATGTGGAAACATGATAAATAAATTTTTATATTGATAATATCTTTGAACTGAATCACATTAAATTTAGCAAGAGCTTTCCTGCAATGAATAGAGATGCAAATCAATTAAAAATAGGGGCATTTTTCAAAAGAAACAATTTCTGCAGTGTTGAAAATTGTGGATAGTGCCTACCCTGATTGGATACTTTTTACTTGAACATCCCAGCTACACACTTTGAACAGAGTGCAATAAAACCAATGTGTATTTGAGGCCTTAAACAATAAAATAGCTCCCTCACTACATAGCTTCCCCTCACTACCATCACAGTCACACACACACACAACACAAACACATATTTTTAAACTGGACTTTACTTTTGGTTCCTCTGCCTTGGCTTCCTTTTTGTTTTCAGCCCCATTTGGTTTTGTGAGGTTTGCTTGTTTGGTGCTTTTCATTTGGGGGGAGATATGGGGGCTGATTGAAAATATATGTTTCAATGTTAAATCAGACAAATACCTGCTTCAACATTTACAAGCTGTGTTATTTATCTACTGCTACTGTAAGTAGCTCAGCTGGTAAAGAATCTGCCTCAATGCAGCAGATCCCAGTTCAATTCCTGGGTTGGGAAGATCCGCTTGAGAAGGGATAGGCTACCCACTCCAGTATTCTCGGGTTTCTCTTGTGACTCAGCTCATAAAGAATCTGCCCGCAATGCGGGAGACCTTGGTTCGATCCCTGGGTTGGGAAGAGTCCCTGGAGAAGGAACAGTTACCCACTCCAGTATCCTGGCCTGGAGAATTCCATGGGCTGAATAGTCCATGGAGTCGCAAAGATTCAGACAAGACTGAGCAACTTTCACTTTCTCTGTAGGAAATCACCACTAACTTGGTGGTTTGAAACAATACAATTTTTATCCACACTTCTTGAGGTCAGACCCCAAAATGTGTTCGACTGGGCATGCTTGCAGGGGTGAGCAGAGCTGCGTATTTTCTGGATGCTCCAGAAAAGAATCTGTTCCCCTGCCTTTTTCAGCTTCTCAAAGCCATCCACATTCCTTGGCTCATGTCCCTCGCCTCCATCCTTATAGCCAGCAGTGTAGCATCTTTAAACCTCTCTCTGACTTTGACCCTCCTACCTCCCTGCTTCACTTACAAGGACTCCTTTGATTAAATTGAGGCCACTTAGGTCATCCAGATTAATATCACTATCTCAAAATCCTTACCCACTCCTGCAAAGTTCCTCTAGACATGTAAGGTAACATATCCACAGATTCTAGAGGTTAGGACATGGACATCTTTGGAGTGAGAAGAGGTCATTATTATGTATACCACACTGGCAGTCACTGGATAAGTTATCTGCTCCTTAAGCCTGCTTCCTCCTCTGCCAACTTAAGATAATAATAATGTTTATCTCAGCAGCTTCAGCTCTTGATTTGGGGAGATTAAAAGAAATCTCCTTAGATTTTCCACACTTTTCATTTGCCTTTGCCAAACACTCTTCTAAGAAAGATATTTTAGAATCTAAATTTACTTTGAAACTTTCTACATATTAATCAAAAAATTAAAGGCCATTGGATGTTTGGAATTTTACTACCTTTTCACAGTGTAACACTTCTCACGTAAATTTTGTTCATGTTAAAGATCTACAAAAGTGGCTCTCATTATTCTAAATGACGCTTGTGAGATTGTTCCATTTGGTACAATAGTCACATGGAGTAAAATTACAGAATAAATACATGTAAGGGGTGTGACCCAGGGGAGGTACAAACTTTAGATTCAGACTAAGACAGTCTATAGAGTACTGTTGTGATTAGTAAGAGCACTGAGCGTGCAACTTCACATCTCCAGAATGTAACCAATTGACTAATCACCCTGATAGAGAATCTGACCGAACTCCAGCCTGTATGGAGATGGGACTAAACCAAATAGTTGTAGGGGATATAAAAACAAGACTGAGGAGCATCTCCTAATATCTAGATAAGATGACCCAGGGTAAAAAGCAAGACTTTCTGAACTTATTTTCATAGACAATCAAATCTATACCCATCCTCTTCCTATACATTCACTGTAGTAAATTTAAAACATACAGAAACAGAAGTAGACAGGGACAAGCAAAACAGTGGTTTAATTAGCAACAAGGCAACTTTCAACCACAGATGAGAGTTCATCAATACAATTATTAACCAAAGAATTCTCAACCGAGTTAGCCAAAAGTTCATTAGGGTTTTTCCATAAGATTGTATGAAAGACTCAAATGAACTTTCTGGCCAACCCAACATAAACTTATCATTTGTGGCTCAATGAAAAATAATTGGAACTCAGATCCAACTCAAGACTTGCCCCACCATTCTGGCCAGGGGAGGTTCCCGAGTCTTATACTGTGGCCTTGAGAGGCATCTTAGCTGGATTCCAGTGAACTTTAAGATAGCTGAAACTTCCAAAATAACTAGCTTTAATAAAGTAAAAGCTAAGATTATTTAAACTCACATTGGTAAGGGAGAAAGAAATACCATCTTGACAAAGTTTCAAGGTATCAGAAGGGGGATTTTAGAAGTGAGATATTTATAGAGTTTGGATTCTGGCCTCAACTGATTTAAAGCAGGCTCTCCAAAGAAGGGAGGTGATTGGGATCAAAGTTCAAGACAGGGCTGTTCAGGATTGGCAGAGATAGTAAGGGAAGGAAGGGCCTTAGTAAGTACTGAAATACTTTGATAAGCAACCTGTTTGAACAGATGAGCAGCAGACTGTTGTCTCAGGCAAATTGATTTATAAGAATTTCTTGAAGCAGACAGTGAAGTTATTTATTGATTTACAGTCTTATCTCTTCTGGGCTGAAACAAACAGCTAAGTCATGTTGACACAGATGCCCTCAGTTCTTAGTCCTAGTTATGCCACATTGATGGAGGTGTCATAGTTCTGAGTCATGGGGGCCACCCAGTTAAAGACACCGTTTCCTAACCCCAAGCCCTGCTTGCAGGTATGTGAGATCATATAATTCTGAACAGTGGGATAAGAGTGGAATTGATAAATGTAACTTTAGAGTTGTACTCTTTTGGGGGGCGTGGGGGGGGGAGGGAATGTACCTTAGAGCTTTTAGGATTTTAGGCACCTGACCAGGGATTGAACCAGGGCATCGGCAGTGAAAGCACCAAGTCATAACCTCAGGACCACCAGGAAATTCCCTAGAGTTGGAGAGTTTTCTTTTCTTAAGAAGAAAATAAATGCACCCGCTTTCTTCCCTTTCTTCCTTTCCACTGCTTGGAAAGTGATAGAAGGATCCAAAGCAGTTACCATAAACCAGAGGGAAAAATTTAATGTTTAAGATATACGTGCATGCATGCTCAGTCATGTTTGACTCTTTGCGACCCCGTGGACTGTAGCCACACAGGCTCCTCTGTCCATGGGAGTTTCCCAGGCAACAATACTGGAATGGGTAGCCATTTTCTCCTCCAGGGGTTCTTCCCAACCCAAGGATTGAACCCACATCTCCTGCATTGCGTGCACCAGCAGGGAAGCCCATTGTTGACAATAACAGAAGAAAACAATAATAGACCCCTAGGTTCCCATCATTCCCTATCACCTCAGTCTGGAACTACTTATATTCAGATTGTTGCAAAGAAATAGCCTATCTTATTTGAGCCACTGTTATTTTTAGATGTTTTTCAACAGTATTCTAACTAAATTTGCATCTCAAAATTAGTATGTTCACCTCTCTAGTTACTAGATATTTTTTCTTTTTTACTTAAAAACCACACTCAATCCTTCACTACATCCTATCAGCAATGCTTCAGAACTTACTCCCAAATCTCCTGCTACTCTCTCCCTCCATGCCCACCACTCTAATTCCAGCCACCGGCATCTCTCACCTGCAGTAACCTCCCATTCATTTCTTAGGTTTCCACTTGACCCCTCTACAACCCATACTCTAACTAAAGAAGAGCCACTTGAAAACACAAAACAGGTCAGATCATTGCTGTGTATAAACCTTTCTTTTCACATAAAATAAAATCCTAACTCTCTCCCATGACATACAAAGTGCAATATGATCTGACCCCCACCTACTTCCCATTGTCAACTCTCACCCATCTCTTCACTTATGGTGCTCCAGTCATACTAGCCTTCTTTAAATTCCTTGATAATCCAAAGGGTACTCCCTTTTCAATAGGCCCTGTGCACCTTATATTTCCTCCACCTAGATTATACCTTCCTCTGATCTTCATGCACTTACAATGACCAAAAGCATCAAAAAGACCAACTTTATAGCTCTAATTTAAATTTGAATCTTGCTTCCCAGAGTATAACAAAATTTGTGGGTGATACACATTACTTCCTCTAAACAGCCTCAGGGATAAAAGTTTATAGACTGCTGAGCTGGGAGAGTCACAAAGCAAAAAAAAAAAAAAAAAAAAAAGTGTTAGAAACGAACTAGAATTTGACCTTTTGTTTCACAGTCTAACACTCCCTCTATCTCATCATGGAAGATATCTACTAAAACAAACTTGCAATTTTCAAAGATCTGAAAAGAAATTAAAAGAAGGTTGGCTATCCAGCCTCTAGAATATAATACTGCAGACCTTAAGATATAAGCCTGAAAAGCTGTGGAAGAATTTTGAAAAACACGATGAAGGAAATGTCAACCCATTCCAATAGTCTTGCCTGAGAAATCCCATAGACAGAGTAACCTGGCAGGTCACAGTCCGCAGGGTCACAAAGAGTCAGGCACAACTAAGTGACTAAGAGAGAGGGTGAAAAATACGTATAAGAGAGTCTTGAGAATAAAGTTACTGCATGTTATTTTTATAAACATTGGGATTTAGTTACCAAAATGTTCAGGCCAAATATCACTGTGGGAGCCCAGAATATTTAAGTTACATGCAGTGGACACCAAAGTGTTATCTCCTTTCAGTTAATACCCTTCTCATCTTTGTGGCAATAGGAGAAAGAATAAAGCAGAAAACATATATTCTAAATCCAGCAAAGTTAATACTTTAAACTTCATTCAGCAGAAACATGGTAATATTACTTTGGAAATAATGAAAATTACAGTATTTAGGTGGAAAGAAAAAAAGAGTGAGAGAATCTGAGTGCATTGTGTGTTTCCTGAGTCAGAAAAATGTGAGTTAAAGATACTGTGTTATTGGCAGTAGAATCTATTGTTATTTATTTATGGTGGGAACTTTATTTGTAGCTCCTTATTCCAAGGATTTAACTGTTAAGAGAGTGAGCTACTGACCATTTAGAAAAGAACTGAAAAAGAGGATTAATAAGATAGTGTTCTAGTATGATAATACAGAAAGAGTAAGGCCTCCAATCAGCACCTCTACTCTTCCCAAGCTGGGTTTCCTCAGACAAGCTGCTTAATCTAAGTTTCTCCTCTGCATCTGTGAACAGGAAACTGTCAAGCAATCTGTATTTAATATGTATTCCAAAAAAAAGGTACAGTTCCCTAGTAGGTCATCTCAATCATCACCTTTCCCAACCTTTTGCAAGTTTCACACTTTGTAAATCAGTTGCAACCTACAAAGTCCCTGGAACAGCCCAGAGCACTGGGTTTTTTGTTTTGTTTTTTTTTTAACCTTTAATTTTATATTGGAGTATAGTTGATTAATAATGTTGTGATAGCTTCAGGTGAATAGCAAAAGGACTCAGCCATACATATAGATATATCCATTCTCTTCCAAACTCCTCTCCCATCCAGACTACCACATAAGATGGAGCAGAATTCCCTGAGCTCTACAATAGGTCCTTGTGATAACTTACAGTGAATGATGTCGGATTCCTGATCTCCAAAGACGATTTAGCTTCAAGACCACGGACCAGGCTTGATCACTCAAGAGCTTTTGTGTAGCAAAGTTCTATCAAAGTATAAAAAGGGACAGAGAAAGCTTCTGACATAGACATCAGAAGGGAAACAGACAGTGTCCCCTTGCTAGTCTAAGCAAGGGAGTTATATACTTTTTTAATTGGTTATTACAATAAATCAAAAGAATGTCTCAAGGTTGTAAAGATCTTACTAGACCCACCCCCACAATTTAAATTTTAAGATGACAGGGTTAGAACTAACAACAGAAAGATCTTACTAGACCCACCCCCATAACATGAACTTCCCTAGTGGCTCAGACAGTAAAGCGTGTGCCTACAATGTGGGAGACCCAGGTTCAATCCCTGGGTCGGGAAGATCTCTTGGAGAAGGAAATGGCAACCCACTCCAGTATTCTTGCCTGGAAATCCCAAGGACAGAGGACCAGGTAGGCTACAGTTCATGGGGTCACAAAGAATCAGACATGACTGAACAACTTCACTTTCTTTCTTTTTTCTTTTCCCATAATATATATTTTAAGATAATAGAATTAGTTGGGTTTTCAAGAGGGAGAAACTGTCCTCAAGCAGGATACATTGCTGTTATATAATCCTTACTAAGGAATGTAGTAAGGACTGCTGAAGCTGAAACTCCAATACGTTGGCCACCTCATGCGAAGAGTTGACTCATTGGAAAAGACCCTGATGCTGGGAGGGATTGGGGGCAGGAGGAGAAGGGGAGGACAGAGGATGAGATGGCTGGATAGCATCATCGACTTGATGGGCATGAGTTTGAGTAAACTCCGAGAGTTTGTGATGGACAGGGAGGCCTGGCATGCTGCGATTCATGGGGTCGCAAAGAGTCAGAAACAACTGAGTGACTGAACTGAGCTGAAGGAATGTAGAAAAAGAAATTTGTCCTATCCTCCTCCTTGAGAATTCCAGACCCGTATCTCCTCTTCAAGAGCCCCAGACCCCTTTCCCCTCCTTGGGGACCCTGGACTTCTTATCAACCTGCCTAGGAATTGATTCTCTCATTCCCCCCCACCCCTTTTCTTTCAGGAGAATTATGTTGCCAAGGGAAAGGGGCATCATTCTCATTCCATAACTACTTCCTGCTGTGATGGGGCATTGTCCTTAAAATGTTGAGGCAACATATTTTCCTAATCCTCATATTAAGGGTCTCCGATCCAGGGGCCCCAAGTAATAGTTGGAGGAGGCTGTGGCACTCATAGGAGCCTGGACGACATTTGTAACTTAAAAGCTTTCAGACAGTTAGAAACAAACCCCATTTTACAGTTATAGATGTAAGGCAAAATAGTCACTAAACCAAGTTAAAACATAAAAATTAAGAGTCACATTATGTCCATAGTTACATTAGTCTATCTTAGGACTGTTAGATGTCATCAGATCAAGAAGAGGTGATCCATAAGATTGTTGTTGGTGAAGGTATTCACAGACTTGAAGAAAGTCCTTTCCTTGAAGAGAAACCCACCATGGGAGGCCTTCAATTGATAAGGAGGTTGAAAAGCTGAAAGGTGAGTCACACAGCTAATTCTAAGGCTTTAGGATCTATGACAATATCTGTTATCTGTGCATGAAAACTCCGTCATTGAGATAATCTCATTTTGGGGAGGCAGTTCAAGCCCTCATTAAAGGTATTGGTAAAACTTTAAACCAACTGTCTTGTGTTTCCTGAGTTAACTTATGCAAATGCCTCTTAATAATGTCATTAGCCTTTTTCTACCTTTCCTGAAGACTGGGGTCTCCAGGAACAGTGTAAGTAATATTCTATTGCTAGAGCTTTAGCATTTTGTGCTCGACCCATAGTTTTTCCATCAGCCCAAACTCTAGGATTTACATTGTTCAATTTAAAACAGCAGATTCCATATTCATGAAAACAGAGGCATGGACCTTGTTCAGTATATCCCTCTCCAGAATGGGTAAGGGAGGCTCTAGCATGATTAGAAACCCATGGGAAAAATAGCACAGAGTCCCAGTTGTGGCTTAAAGGATGACTGAAATAGTAGCATTTGGCTCGTCCTGACAGTCCCATTACAGTAATGGATCAGGAGGAAAGTGGACCAGGGACTTCACTGAGCACAGAGGAAGTTACCCCAGTGTCCAAAAGGAATGACTGACTGCCCCTCCACAGTTATTAATACCCAGGGTTCCTCGGGTATTATTAGGATGGGGGCTTGTGTGGGGAACCTGGGCACCTTTGGCCCCATTTTCTTGAGAGTCTGACCCCTGGGGCCTACACCTCAGAGGACAGTCTCTTCTCTAGTCCTTTGCAGAGCAGACATGGAGCCAGGGGTGGCTTAGATGCCTGAGGGTAATCCCTCTTCATACGCCCCTCCTTTCCATAGTAGTAGCAAGTCCATCCTTTTTCACCTGGGTCCCTCTGGGCATTTTTCTCAGGCTGTTTCAGAGCAGGTCTAACAGCCATTGTTGGGGCTTCAGTCTTTTGCCTGATTTTTTTTTTTTTTTTTCCCTATTCTCCTCCTAATATTCTCTACCATAATATATCATCTGGGCCAGCTGCAACAGTTTTTCTAAAGACTGATTTGGTCCAAACGCCTGTTTTTGTAACTTATGGCAGATACCTGGAGCCAACTGAGTAAGAAATCTATCTTTTAAAATTATTTCTCCCTCTGTAATTTCGAGATCGACGTCAGTAAACTTGCAGAGCCTCCTGTAGTCTATCTAGGAAACTTAGTATAGTTTATACAGTGCACGCTTGCTTGAGTCCTTCAAGAATACATCTGGCAAAGTGGCTCTGTTATGGGAACCGCTTGGCTCCCAGGAGGGAGAAGAGTGATTTTGTGTGCCTTCTTTCCCCTTGCCTTCAAGTCATTCATCTCCAAAAGTAGTAGCTTCCCCCAAAACTCAAGTTTTTGAGTAAAGTAAAGCTAGTCCCGTAAAGGGACTTTTTGGATCCTCTAAACAGTCTCGACCACAATTGGTACTGTTTGAATTTTTTTGGAGACTGAGGCAACCCCTCCTGGAGGAGTGCCCTGATTCTCAGCCTGTTCAGTTGGGAGCCCCAGATACAAGGGCAAAGTAAGAGGACAGGAGGGAGCTAAAGGTTTCACACCCCAAATCTGCACCCTTAGGACATAAGTCTGGCATGTCTTGCAGAGAGATAAAGAACAACACATGTGGCACTTCTACCCACTTCTCTTGTTTTCTACAGAACCAAACAGGTCTAATTGTAAAACAGCATTATAATTAAGAGACCCTTCAACAGGCCAGCGTTCCCCATCTTCCAAAGGATCCTGTGGCCACTCAGTATCACAGAAGATCAGGCATGTCTTTTTTAAACTCTGGGGATCAAACTTGGCCCAGCTTTTTTTTTTTTTTTAAATACGTTTTAAAAGAGTGTTTCTGGAACTGTTAGCTCCCATCTGTAAGAGAGAAAAAAGCAGCATCCACAGCCATGGCTTCTTTCCACCAGAGGTGTCCCTCCCTGCTCTAGATGGGGATGTAGACAGACTTCCCACCGAAGCTTTCCTTCCCTGGTCAGACTCAGTCTGTCCCGTACTGACACTGGCGCCTTACTCGCCCCTCCCGGTTCTACCACTGAGGCGGGTGGAAATGCACCAGGGGTAGGTCTGATGGCACCCCAAAGTGATTTAGCTCCTTACCACCAAGACCTTTGTTTGATTTCTTATTCTCCTCTGATGCCGCCTGGAGTGGAGCAGAGTAGTCTTTTGAAATGTTTCCCAAACTAGGACTACTAGGGGAAGCATCCGGCTTCCCTCTGCCGGTGCACATTACTGAGTACAGTCCTGACCGCAGTAGAAATGGTGAGTCACCAAGGGATGAACCACCACCAAGATGTCCCTTCTGAGAGTCACCACACGAGTATACGTGATAGCAAAAGAGGTGGTGGACAGTCAGCCAGAGAGGAAAAAGTGATTTTTTTGTCCTCAAGCTATTAGGGCCAATCCTTCCAGTTCATTTCCACAGATTCCACAAAGAGAAAATCTAAAGAGATGAAGCAGAAGCCACTGGAGAGCTTTCTCTGGTCTGCTAAGCACCACCAAAGTAAGAAGCCCATTGCACTTCCAATCTGACCAGACCCTGCAATTCCTGATCTGTGTCCTCAAACACCTCGTGGTCACCAGCAGTGCTTCTAACCACATAGATCAGAGGCACAGCCAAGATAAAGACTCACTTTCAGGTCGCTGGCCCCTGAGGCATGCAGCCAAGAGAGACTACGTTGCTGAAGCTAGAGTTCCACTTCGTTTCCAAACGTGCTCCTGTAACTTTCAGCTCCTAGCAAGGCTAGGTGCTTCCATGCATGGTGTCTAAGTAAAAGTACATACCAACAGCATGGATCAAAAGTCCCTTGAAAGTCTATAATCTGACAGATTAGGTTAGTAGTTTTAATTTCCCATGCAATTACGAAATGGTCAGAGACCAGGAAAAGGTGAACTAGAAAGGAAATTTCAGTCCACACACTCTGCCCATTTCTGGCCACTCCCTTCGCAGGGATGGTGGGTGTCTCTTGGCATTGGCAGGTCAGTATAAACCCCCGACAAGGCTCCCCTTTTTGGGGCTGCCTTCAGTCATTACAAGGCACCGCAAAACCGCTCATCATTTGCTTCACGCAGGTCATGTCATTCATTCACACTAGCACACCGAAGAGTTAGTAAAGTAAAGCAGAAAACGTGTATACTGAGAAAGCAGAGAGGCTAGAGCTCTGAGTGTTCTTACCTTGTCCTGAAGATCCCCCAGTATGACGAGCCCCCAAGATGACAGCTTATAGTGAATGATGTCAGATTCATGATCTCCAAAAAAGAAGATTTAGCTTCGGGACCAGGAACCAGGCTTGATCACTCAAGAGCTTTTGTGTAGCAGAGTTTTATTAAAGTATGAAAAGGGACAGAGAAAGTTTCTGACATAGACATCAGAAGGCAGATGGACAGTGCCCCCTCGCTAGTCTAAGCAAGGGAGTTATATACTTTTTTAGTTGGTTATTACAATAAATTTAAAAAATGTCTCAAGGTTGTAAAGATCTTATTAGACCCACTCCCATAATTTACATTTTAAAATGACAGGATTAGAACTAACAACAGAAAGATTTTACCAGATCCATTCCTGTAACACACACTTTAAGATAACAGGATTAGTCAGAAGGTTTTCAAGAAGGAGAAACTGTCCTCAAGCAAGATACATTGTTGTTATATAATCCTTACTAAGAAATGTAGAAAAAAATGTCCTTTCCTCCTCCTTGAGAATTCCAGACCCCTATCTCCTCTCCGAGAGCCCCAGACTCCTTTCTCCTCTTCTGGGACCCCGGACTTCTTATCAATCTGCCTAGGAATTGACTCTATCACTTGTTTGATATCTATTTTAAATACAGAGGTGTGGACCTGTTTATCCCAAACTCCTTAACTACCCTTTCCTCCCATCCTTCCCCACTGGGAACCATAAGTTTGTTCTACAAAAATAGTGGTATGTTATATTATCTTCAACAGGTGTTTCTCAATTCTACCTGCCCTTTTTAATTGCCTTATCTCTTTTTCATTCATTTAAAATTATTTTGTCTTTTATTTATATAGCATCTAGACAAAACTAACTGACCCCCTCTTATATATGGATAAAATATAACAAGGTTACTGAGTTATGAAACACTAGAACCATGGAAATTCATACTATGTTCCTTGGATTATCTAAACTTAAGGTTAATTATAAAATATACACACAAATACACATGTTATTAGTTCTGTTTCTTTGGAAAACCATAACTAATAAAAATACATATCAAACGTGTTAGCATAGGGTTTCTTGAAGCCAACAATACAAGTATTCTATACAAGTCAAAGATCAAATAAACCACAGGTGACTCAGAAGCCGTTTTCTTCAGTTATACTATTGAGCATTATTTCCTGAAATGATGCTTTTGCTGAGGCAGTTTCAATTGGAGCTCTTTCAATTCAGAGAAACAATTTCGCAGACTGCCTTACTGTTAGACTCACATTGACCTGAATTCAATGTACAATAATATTAAACAGTCACTACACATTGATACCTACTATGTGTCTAGTCCTTATTAATGACAACCTTGCAAGAAATATACTGTTATACTCATTTTATAGATTAAGAAATTGCCCAGGTAAGCTCTTTACCCAAAGAGATGTCTCAATCAAAACTGAAATGTAAAGAGTATAAGAATGATAAGCTACTAATTAACCACTTAATCAGGAAGCATTCATTGGACATGTTATGTGCTTTGAATACATACTATATTGCACTGTGAAGGTCTAAGATGGTCAGCAGACATATATTTTGGAAACACTTTCTAAAAGCCAAAAAGATATCTTGTCAACTCTCAATTCTTCAGAAAAAACAAACAAACAAACAAAAAACAGCTCATCAAAGTTCCCCTCTCTGTAATCATTTTAGCTAAGTTATTATTTTTCCAGTTCCTGTCTCACCAAAGACCTCCAGTCTCTTATATCCAGCTGTATCAAGTGAACATCTTAACTGAAAAACACATTAAAGCTCAGAATTAACTTGTCCCTGGTTTCTTTCCTTCCCTAACACACTAATTCTAATTGATCAGCCACTGACCCAAGGATGTATCTTGAATTGGACTAAAACTAATTATTGTTTCTGGTAGAATCTTGAGCCAAGCCATCATCATCATTCACCAGGAATGCCATAAGAGCCTCCTAATTTGTCTTGCTTCTATTCTTGTTCCCCTTCCCCAGAAAACAGAATGATCTTTCAAAGTTTAAATAACGTCCTGTCATCGGACACAACTTAGTGAATGAACAATAACCCCTCTCCCCACTTATGACACTCCACAGTTATAAAAATATAAACTCCGTCTTATAGCCTACATGATTTTGCATAATTTAAACCCTGTTTTCCTTTTTGTTACCACATTCTATCACCCTAAATTGTTCACTATACTTCAACCACACTGGCTTTATTTCTATCCCTATACATCTTTTATATCTATACCCATTCTCTTTCCTGATTCACTAGTTTCCCTCTCTCTAGAACATTCTTTGCTATCATCCCATTCTTTTACCATCCAGTTCCAACTAAAATGCCAATTCCTCAGACAGACCTTCAGTAGAGGCAAAAATTATCAACAAAATATTAGCAAACCAAATTCAACAATACAGCCATCAAGTAGAATTTATCCTGAGATGCAACAACTTTTTAATATCCACAAATCAATCAATGTCATATACCATATTAACAAACTGAAGAATAAAAGTCATATGATCACCTCAATACATGCAGAAAAAAGCTTTCAATAAAATTCAACATCTATTTATGATTAAAAAAAAAATTTCTCCAGAAAGCAGGCATAGAGGAAAAATACCTCAACATAATAAAGGCCATAAATGACAGACTCTTAGCTTACATTACACTCAATGGTGAAAAGTCAAAGCATTTGTTTAGGTTCAGGAACAAGACAAGGATGCCCACTTTTGCCACTTTTGTTGACATTCAGTCACTCAGTCATGTCTGACTCTTTGTGAACCCATGGATTGCAGCACACCAGGTTTCCCCGTTCTTCACTCTCTCCCGGAGTTTGCTCAAACCCATGTTCATTGAGTTGATAATGTCATCCAACTATCTTATTCACCACTTTAAATCAATATATTTTTGGAAGTGCTAGCCACAGCAATCAGGGAAGAAAAAGAAATAAGACGAATCCACATTGGAAAGAAACAAGCAAACCTGACACTGTTTGCAGATGATATGCTACTATACATAGAAAACCCTAAAGATGCTACCAGAAAACTACTAGAACTCATCAATGAATTCAGTAAAGTTGTAGCATACAAAATTAACATCTAGAAATTGTTTGCAAATCTATACACTAATGGATTTGATCTTGGGTTGGGAAGATCCCTGAAGAAAGGAGAGGCTACACACTCCAGTATTCTGGTCTGGAGAATTTCATGGACTGTATGGTGGATCAAATTGCCAATATCCGGTGGATCATTGAAAAAGCAAGAGAGTTCCAGAAAAACATATATTTCTACTTTCTTGACTACGCCAAAGCCTTCGACTGTATGGATCACAATAAACTGTGGAAAATTCTGAAGGAGATGGGAATACCAGACCATCTGACCTGCCTCTTGAGAAACCTGTATGCAGGTCAGGAAGCAACAGTTAGAACTGGATATGAAACAACAGACTGGTTCCAAATAAGAAAAGAACTATGTCAAGGCTGTATATTGTCACCCTGCTTATTTAACTTAATGCAGAGTACATCATGAGAAACACTGGGCTGGAAGAAGCACAAGCTGGAACCAAGATTGCCAGGAGAAATATCAATCACCTCAGATATGCAGATGACACCACCCTTATGGCAGAAAGGGAAGAGGAACTAAAAAGCCTCTTGATGAAAGTGAAAGAGGAGAGTGAAAAAGTTGGCTTGAAGCTCAACATTCAGAAAACTAAGATCATGGCATCTGGTCCTATCACCTCATGGGAAATAGATGGGGAGACAGTGGAAACAGTGTCAGACTTTATTTTTTGGGGCTCCGATATCACTGCAGATGGTGACTGCAGCCATGAAATTAAAAGATGCTTACTCTTTGGAAGGAAAGTTATGACCAACCTAGATAGCATATTAAAAAGCAGAGACATTACTTTGCCAACAAATATCTGTCTGGTCAAGGCTATGGTTTTTCCAGTAGTCATGTATGGATGTGAGAGTTGGACTATAAAGAAAGTTGAGCACCGAAGAATTGATGCTTTTGAACTGTGGTGTTGGAGAAGACTCTTGAGAGTCCCTTGGACTGCAAGGAGATCCAACCAGTTCATCCTAAAGGAGATTAGTCCTGGGTGTTCATTGGAAGAACTGATGCTGAAGCCGAAACTCCAATACTTTGGCCACCTCATGTGAATAACTGGCTTCTTGAAAAGACCCGGATGCTGGGAGGGATTGGGGGCAGGAGGAGAAGGGGACAACAGAGGATGAGATGGCTGGATGGCATCACCAACTCATTGGGCATGAGTTTGAGTCAACTCCAGGAATTTGTGATGGACAGAGAGGCCTGGCATACTGCGATTCATGGGGTCGCAAAGAGTCAGACACAACTGAGCGACTGAACTGAATTGAACTGATAGTGGAGAAATATCAATAACCTCAGATATGCAGATGACATCACCCTTAGGGCAGAAAGCAAAGAAGAACTAAAGAGTCCCTTGATGAAAGTGAAAGAGGTGAGTGAAAAAGTTGGCTTTAAATTCAACATTCAGAAAACTAAGATCATGACATCTGGTTCCGTCATGGCAATAGATGGGGACACAGTGGCAACAGTGGCAGACTTTACTTTGGGGGGCTCCAAAATCACTGCAGATAGTGACTGAAGCCATGAAATTAAGACACTTGCTACTAGAAGAAAAGTTATGACCAACCTAGACAGCATATTAAAAAGCAGAGACATTACTTTACCAACAAAGGTCCATCTAGTCAAAGCTATGGTTTTTCCAATAGTCATGTATGGATGTGAGAGTTGGACTATAAAGAAAGCTGAGCACTGAAGAATTGATGCTTTTGAAATGTGGTGTTGGAAAAAACTCTTGAGAGTCCCTTGGAGAGCAAGGAGATCTAACCAGTCCATCATAACAGTCCTGAATATTCATTGGAAGCTGAAACTCCAATACTTTGGCCTCCTGATGCAAAGAACTGACTTCTTGAAAAAAACCCTGAGCTGGGAAAGATTGAAGGCAGGAGGAGAAGGGGAGCACAGAAGATGAGATGGTTGGATGGCATCACCGACTCAATGGACATGAGATTGAGTAAACTCCAGGAGTTGATGATGGACAGGGATGCCTGGCGTGCTGCAGTCCATGGGGTCTGAAAGAGTCGGACATGACTGAGCGACTGAACTAAACTGATAGACCATGGGGTTGCAAAGAGTCAGTCGCAACTGAAGACTTTCACTTTCACTTTCTATATGCTAATAGCAAAGTATCAGAGAAGTCAAGGAAACAATCCTATTTGCCATCTCATCAAAACAAATAAAATACTTAGGAATAAACCTTCTAAGGAGGGAAAAGACCCAGACTCTGAAAACTACAAGACACTGATGAAAGAAACTGAAGATGACACAGATAGAAAGCTATACTGTGTTCTTGTATTGGAAGAAGCGATATTGTCAAAATGACCATATTGCCCAAGGCAACCTACAGACTGACTGCAATGTACATCAAAATACCAATGGCATCTTTCACAGAAGTAGAACAAATAATTTAAAAACCTGTATCGAAATACAAAAGACCCCAAAGAGCCAAAACAATCTTAAGAAGGAACAGAGCTGGAGGAGTCACACTTGCTCACTTCAGTTTATAATTACAAAATTATGTAATTATGTAAAATTATCTCTTAGTCAGCTTGGGCTGCCATACAGAAGACCATATACTGTGTGGCTTAAACAAGCGATATTTATTCCTTATATATTTTGAGGCTGGGAAGTCCAAGATAAAGGTGTCTGCAAAGTTGGTATCTTTGAGAACTCCCATCAAGGCTTACAGAAGCCTGTTTTCCTGTGTGTCTTCACATGGTGGAGAAAAGAAGATTGAGGTATCAATTCTTCTTCTTGTAAGGACATTAATCCCATCATGGGGCCCTACTTTCACCACCATATTGAAACCTAATAATTACTTCCCAAAGGCCTCACTTCCTAACACCATCACTTCGGGGATGCCAACTTCAAGGTAAATATTGCAAGGGGATGCTAACAAAAGTCTGCAACAAATGGCCTTGCCAAAAAAAGGAGAGAGAAGTAAATATGCATGTCAATATCTCACTGTATTTTTAAAAGGCCAAAGTTACTGCAAAATATAAAACAAAATAAGACACCTTACTTTATATCACTCACTCAATCATATAAATAAATCCTACAAAATAATATTGTTTATACTAATCCCTGGATTAAACAAATAGTCGCAACACTGATCAAAGAACAAAAATTAAACTATTTTTGGCATTATATAATTAATTTTAAAAGTATATTACTTAGATATTTTTATTGAGTTTATTTTTTATTAATCACAGAATTAAAATGAATACTCAGGAAGGTTGAATAAATTTTATACAGATGTCTTGAATTAATGCAAGATTAAAGTAATTTTTTAAACTTTTGAAATAGTCTTTTTAAAAACAAAAAATACTCTATTTTTAAACCATATTTAGTTGAAGGATCTAGATAACAGCAAAACAAGGTAAAAGTTAAAACTTTCAATAACTCTGGCATTTACTGTCAAAATCCTCCAGGATATTTTGGGAGAGAGAAATGTATAAGTAGCTCAAAAATGTACATTTTCTCATGTATTTATAATGGCCAAATATTTACTTCTTGATAAAAAGCTTTGATTTTATGAAAAATGAGAGCCTACCTAAGTATCATTAATAGTGCAATAACAATTATTTCCTGATACTATCTTTAATCATTTCCTCCTAAATTATCTATAAACTTACTCTTCTATGGAGTAGTACAGTTTCTAAAGGTCATTTCATAAGAAAAAAGAGTTTCAATGTCAAGAAGGATGAAGAATTACATAATTTTTCACTACAAAATTCAAGGAAACAAGAGAGAAAAAAAGTAAGACTGTAAAAACATTCTCTTTTTTGATCCTATGTAACATGCATGGTACGTCCTACCCTGTAGCTTTGTTTTTCTACCTTATAGTTTTCATAAGGATCATCGAAAAAGCAAGAGAATACCAGAGAAACATCTACTTCTGCTTCATTGATTATGCCAAAGCCTCTGACTGTGTAGATCACAACAAACAATGGAAAATTTTTAAAGAGATAGGAATATCAGGCCACTTCACCTGCCTCCTGAGAAATCTGTATGCAGGTCAAGAAGCAAGTTAGGACTGGACAAGGAAACAGACTGGTTCCAAATCGGGAAAGGAGTACATCAAGGCTGTACATTGTACCCTACTTATTTAACTTATATGCAGAGTACATCCTGTGAAATGACAGATTGGATGAAACACAAGCTGGAATCAAGATTGCCAGGAGAAATATCAATAACCTCAGATGTGCAGACGACACCATCCTTATGGCAGAAAGCGAAGAAGAACTAAAGAGCCTCTTGATGAAAGTGAAAGAGGAGAGTGAAAAGGTTGGCTTAAAACTCAACATTCAGAAAACTACGATCATGGCATCTGGTCCCATCACCTCATGACAAATAGATGGGGAAACACTGGAAACAATGACAAACTTTAATTTGGGGGCTCCAAAATCACTGCAGAGGGTAACTGCTGCCATGAAATCAAAAGATGCTTGCTCCTTGGAAGAAAAGCTAGACAGCATACTAAAAAGAAGAGACATTACTTTGCCAACAAAGGTCCATCTGGTCAAAGCTATGGTTTTTCCAGTAGTCATGTATGGATGTGAGAGTTGGACTATAAAGAAAGCTGAGCACTGAAGAATTGATGCTTTTGAACAGTGGTGCTGGAGAAGACACTTGAGAATCCCTTGGAGAGCAAGGAGATCTAACCAGTCCATCCTAACAGAAATCAGTCCTGAATATTCATTGGAAGGACTGATGCTGAAGATGAAACTCCAATACTTTGGCCCCCTGATGCAAAGAACTGACTTCTTGGAAAAGACGCTGATGATGGGAAAGATTGAAGGCGGGAGGAGAAGAGGACGACAGAGGATGAGATGGTTGGATGGTATCACTGACTCGATGCACATGAGTTTGAGCAAGCTCCGGGAGTTGATGATGGACAGGGAAGCCTGGCATGCTGCAGTCCATGGGGTTCCAAAGAGTTGGACATGACTGAGCAACTGAACTGATAGTTTTATATTAGTTATAAAAATCTAATTTGTTCAGTCAAACTTATATGTGTGTACGTTTTTTCTGTACAATTTGTAAACATGATTTGTAGGCAGTGTCCAGGTAAGGAGAGATTAACAAACTTCACTCTAAGGCCATAGGAGACAACAGTTAGAGCCAAGAACTGACACTAAGCAAAGGTGAATTTTAAGCCAGTCATTGTACCGCCTTCCAAGAGCAATGGATGAACTGGCATGGAGAATAAAAGATGAAGTCAAAGGAAACAGAATTACTGGAAAATGTAAAGGAAGTGGAGGGGAAGCGGATTATTTCATTGCCAAAAAGACTTAGTATCTTAACTCCAAATTTGTTAGTTAATGAGAAGCCAATTGAGCAGTCAATAAATTTTTCCATTGTGACACTTCAGTTATGATAAAAGAAGCTACCTGAAAATAAAAATCATGTTTAAAACAGGTATTTTCTTAATACAGTGTGAAGGTGGCAAAAACAATAAATCACGGGTCATACCTTCAACAAGCATAAAATCTAGGATGGAAGGCAAAATGTAACTGACTAAAAAGTGTCTATAATAAAAAGCACCAAGGAAGCAAGAAGACTAGGCAAGATACTGGGTAAAGATGATAATAGTCATCCATTTAAGCATTACTATTGCTTATTATTATTAAAAATTTAATAATTATTTCATAATGATATGGCTATAAATTGATAATTTATAATACTTTTATATTAAAAATTTATGTCATAAAGGTAACATATAATAAAATAATACTATTATTTTATGATGAAAATAGGAGAATCCTTATTTCACTAAAATGAAATAAGTCATTTTCCTTAAGAGAATAAAATCATTCAATTAAGTGTAATTTTTAACATCTCAATAGGAATGATTTATGATTCGAATTTCATTGTATTTCAGATTTGTATTATATAAGGCAATATAATTTGACCAAGATTATTTCATGGTTAGAGATTTATTTTTCTTGCATACTGTTTTTAAAATCACAATAACATTCGAATTGCCCATATGCTTAGATATTTTAGCGAATACTGAATATACTGCGTTCTTTGTATATAAACATATGCTCACGTCGTCCATATGAAAGTATCAGATTTTCATGTTGGCAAAATCATGGTTTGTGGTTTCTTTATGTTTCTTTTTGTTTTTAGCTCTTTATTCTTCTAAGGACAAAAGTGGCCTTCTGCAAACTAGAATTAGCACTGCTTTCAACATTTTTGGTTTTTTCCAAAAGACAAATGCTATTTAACTCAGCACAGATAGGATTTTAGTACTAAATGAAACTGCTGCATTTGTTCTCCATGATTTTTCTAATAATAATTGTGCTACTCCATTCTTCCCCGGCTAGAATTTTTAAGTAGATTTAGTGGGAGTTTTTGTATGGCATATAAAATATAATCATAACCTTTAGAATCTAATTTCTCCTTCAACTAATAGTCTTTAGAGTGGATCATTCAAGATTTTCCCCTCTTAGTTCCTATACTCCTATCTAAATCATTATTTAACACCTCTTAGAGTCCTTTATCTGATCATCATTTCTCAAAATTCTTAAGCATGACAGCCTCCTGAAATACCCACTAAAAAGCCATATACTTAATTTCTGTACAGGGACTGGGCACCATATTATTCTCCTATAAATCGTCAGTTTCATCTTCCCAGGCTTGGAGAGAGCACACACAAGGATGCCATTCACTTACCAAGCCCACATTTATTACAGCGCACTATTTAATATTATTCAGGAAGCAGGACTGTCCTGTCAAAAGACAGAAGTGTCAAATGAAGTCTGTACATTCAGGAGATTTTAAAGCAAAGGCAGCTTTGGTTCAGTAGGTATCTCTTTGTACTTAAGAACCTAACCCCAGATGTGTTCATCTGTAAAGCCATAGAATAGGTGTGATGGAGTATCACAGGTCAACCCAGTGAACATGTGGCAGACACATGGACACACTAACTCCTACCACTTTGCGATACATCCACTCCTCAGAGAAATGATTTAAGGATAGCAATATCCTGGGGACTAGCCACTCAGCAAGCATTTATTGAGTGCCCACTGCAGTCTTCATCACAAGTCAGGCAAAAACTGTCTCTGCAGCACTTATTACTTTGAGGTCACTATTCTTTTCTTCACACATAGGGCTTGATCTGAGGAATAAAGAAGATCCAGGTGGGTCTCCTCCCATATTTACTTTCATGTGAAGCAACTCTGAAAAGGGCTCAAGTGCAATTATTTAAAATAAATCTGGCCAAAAAGGAAAAAAAAAAACTGGAAGGAGGGAACTCATAGTTCCACTTCTGCCCTGTCTTAATCCAAAGTTTTTCATGATTTTTTTCTGTGTAGCTACTATGTTAAGCAATTAAATACTGTACATGACTATTGGAAAAATGATGCTCTAATAAGACTGGCCAACTTAAAGTTATTTAAGCAGACATAATTGACTTCGTGTGTGTTACTAAAAGTTAAGAAAATTCAGCAATTAAAAGAGAAGGAAAAGGTCAAGAATTCTGTTTACAGGCTTTTATTAAGTGATAAATTTTAAATACATCCTTGCATTATCACTCTATGTCAAGAATTAAACCCAACCACATCAGCCCAAAAAAGAAAAAAAAAAGTATCATTCTTAGTACTTGATATATAACAATTAATCTTATGGCTCAGACAGTAAAGTGTCTGCCTACAGTATGGGAGACCCGGGTTTAATCCCTGGGTTGGGAAGATCTCCTGTAGAAGGAAATGGCAACCCACTCCAATATTCTTGCCTGGAAAATCCCATGGACAGAGGAGCCTGGTAGGCTACAATCCATGGGGTCACAAAGAGTCAGACACGACTGAGCGACTTCACTTTTTCACTTCATGCCAATTTTGGAAAGTGAAAAGTAAACATAAAATGAGATTTTAAACTAGTTGGAATTGACTAGGCAGAGAGGTATACAGAGGCTACAGGAAGAGGGCCTTTGGATTTTTCTAAATTATCTCACACTGTGCCTTGCTCTGCACTATCTTTTCATACCTAAAAACCTCTTAAAAGAAAATACACAATCTTACAGTATTCGTGCATATGGCAAAAGATAGATGGAAAGTGCCTTTCAAACCCCTGGAAGAAGCAGCAAGGGAGAATAACTGTGCAGCAACTTCTACGTAAACCCTTCACTGATGACATCATTAGGTCACCTTACCTATTGTTTATCCAAGGCTGACCCACTGATCAAGAAATAGAGCTGGGAAAGAGGAAGGGGAAGAACAGGAGCCAAAGAAGGGACAAAGACAGTGAGTTGTAATTCAAGAGTGGGAAATTTTGTATTTCTTAGCCTGGCTTTCAATGCCTTCAAACAGCAAAACCACAGAATAGAATTCCAATTTTGTTTTTTCTTTCTTTCTTACTTGAGGTCCTCACCCTCGTCAAAAAAGTCCTCAGTGCACATGCTGCCCTTTCTGACGTCTCCACTTATATTTCTTTCTTTTCCCCAAATGCTATTCTTTTCTCACGAACCAAAAGTGACTTTCTTCAAGATGGACTTTAGACCCCATCTTCAAGAAAACAGTTCCAGGTGGGCTCTGCACAACATGATCTCTACCAGTTGTTTCAGTTGCTATTTATTACTCTTTATCTTAAATCTGATTCAGATGAATATGCTGGTGGCTTGAACTCCAAAGGGTTTATCTCAACAGATAAATGAAAAATGGTGGTAGGCAGTGCAAGGAGGGCATAGAGCAGGGATCGGTAAACCACTGCCCTTCATATAGGAGCACAGTCCTAGACATTCATGTACCTATTGTCTATAGCTGCCTTCTACTGCAATAGCAGACTTGAGCGGCTGCAAACCTTTATAGGAAAAGCTTGCCCACTCTCAGTTTAGATATTGTATTTAATGTCATTTAGGATTCAAGCCTCCTTTACCTTCTACTCCAACATCCTCAGTGACAAACTTTTATCCCCATGGCTGGTCAAAAAAAGCAACCTGGACACATTTAGGCAAAGATATCTCCATGAATAAAAATTACATATTATTTTCCTCCCAGTTGGATTATAACTTGTCAGAGGATAAGAACTATGCTTTATATTTATTTATATTAGGATATTTTGCATTGTGAAAAGTAAGAAATAGTTTTATCACTCTACAAAAAAATCAGAAGAAAAAACTCAGGGACATTTTTGATACTCTGTCTACACTTCTCAGAAATAAATTACCCATAAGATAGTATTTTTTGTACACATTCCTTATTGTGCATAATCTACAAATTCCACTTGGAAATTAGAAGGAACAGTACTATTCTAGCATGTCAAATAAAATATAATCATGTCTTCTTGTCCTTCCATCATCATCATTATTATTTTATATAAAACCAAGGATACTTCAAATGCCATTTTATTCCCCTTGTCCTGTATTTTCCTAGTGTGCTTTTCTCTAGATACCAAAAAGGCATTCCAGTGATTTCAAGAAAGTTTAGTTTTACATGATGGATACAGTCTTGGGGTCAGGGAGGGGTGAGAGGCATTAGATCCTAGTTTAAACATACTATGTGTTTAATTATTTCACAATTATCTCATAGATTGCAGTAAGATTAAAAAGTTGAAGCTGGTACAGAATTTGAATAATGTGGGACTTCCTTTCCCTTTTATGTTTAAGTAGAGGAGGGAGCTCTCTCTGTGGGGATAGAGGGGGCCAGGTGGGCCCACAAGTTCACACGTTACAGGCAGACTACCTGCCCTCACTCTCCATGCACCCAGCTCCAATGCTGTACCTTCTTGCCCCTGCCTTCTTTTACTTTTGAAGGACAAAACACTCACAAAGTTATAATGAATCTAAGTTAATTATTTTTTAAGCTTTCAGTTTGGCTTTGCTTGGATGTTTGTTTTTTGACAATATGAATATTCACAGGGAAGCAACCCAAGTGCCCATCAACAGTCAATTAGATGGAGAAGATGTGATATATATATATACACACACACAAAGGGATATTAGCCACAAAAAAGGAGGAAATACTGCCACTTGCAGCAACATGGATAGACCTAGAGAATATTACACTTAGTGAAGCAAGACAAAGATCAGTACTGTATGATATCTCCTATATATAGACTCTAAAAAATAATATAAATGTATGTACATGCAAAACAGAAACACAGTCACAGATACAGAAAACTGTGGCAAGCAAAGGGTAAGGGGATGGGAGAGACACCAGTTATGGGTATGGGATTAACAGATACCAACTAGTATATATAAAACAGATAAGCAACAAGGATATACTGTATAGCACAGGGAATCATAGCTATTATCTTATGTAACCTGTAACAGAGCATAACCTCCAAAACTACCGAAACACTACATTATACCTGAAACTAACACAATATTCTAAATCAACTATAGTTCAATTAAATATATTAATGTATAAAGTTTTTCAGTTGAGTAACTGTTCTCATGGTGATTATGCTATGTGCAATAAATAACTACAAAACCATTTTCTTTGTCCATTTGTGGAAAGAATTAGGCTCAATAAAATATAAAATATATACTAAAAAAAAAAGAATATGTGTAGAAAAGAATCAATGTAGAAATGGATTCATATTTCTTTATCAGTTATCTGTAATGACAACCATCAAAGACTCAAAATTAGGTAGAGACTTCAAAATTATAATAATATCAGACTAAGAGATGTAATATTACATGTCTATTTCTAAGCAGGTACATACCTTTGATATTAAGTTCATATTATTCTTATTCTTTGTGGGAAAGAACAAATGGAATACCATCTTTTGTTGTCACAGGCTCTACAAACTTACTAGGAAAGGTAAGAATATACAACTTTCGTAAAAAAAAAAAAAAAAAAAAAAGGGACAGTTGATCAACATATGCTCCGTGTTCTGATTTTGGAAAGGCTTTCACACTCCTTTGATATGAATTACATGATGAAGATACCTAACTTAAATAGGCATTACAAGTACAAATACAAAAGTTTTCTGCATCCTACATCATGTCTCTGTTTCACTCTGATAAGGTGACAATAGCCTTGCCTTAAGAAAGTCATTTAGTTCACTTAGATCCTGACAATGCACAAGAAATACTTTCATCATTGACACTGATTTGTTATGCGTTTGACTTTTTGATGCAATAGAGGGATAAATCCCTCCTTGTTCTATTAGTATGATGGCATAGCATTACAAATTACATGTTTGTTTTCTAGTATAATATAAATGACACCAGAGAAGGCAATTTATTCTAAAACCATAGTATAAACTCCTATATTTTCAAAGAGCTGATGTAATCAAGTTGATAAACCATGAACCAGGCTTATTTAAATGAGTTGTCTTTTGGCATATGGAGAGAATTATTTTCTGTTATGAAAATCAAACAAGCTGTTAGTGAATCACAGAAGACAAATATAGAAAACTGCCTTGTGAAACCACATTTCAGGAGAATCCATTGCCCATAGCAATGATAAAAGAACAACTGGAATAACCAGAAAGAAATGTGTCTCTCTTAGTAATAGGTTCTAAATATTGTTCTAAACAAATTAAATATTAATCATGCCAATCACATAAATGTTTGAATAACTGAAATATATATAGTACTGCCAAGGCCCCACAAAATTAAAACTGTGTTTCCAGGAGTAATGGTGGATTAGATTCTTTGCCTGCTCCTGTCACTGAAAAGCAACTAAAAACGCTGAATAAAATATTTTTCTAATCTTTGAAAGCACACTAATGAACTGACAAAAGCACCAAGAAATATAAAGAGGTTAAAAAGAAAGTAGAAGCTGTATCTCAGAGAACTAAACAATGCACTGAAGCTTACTTACAAATGGAGGGAAAGATTTTGTTGACCAAGAGAAATTCCGCTTGAGTTTTCATAGTCTTTGAGAAAATGGATGCCAGAAGAAAATCCCAAGCAATATCCAAGGGAGAGGGGCTGCTAGTAAACTTCCCAATATTCCTGGGAACTCAGAGTTCTTCATCTTTGATTTAGGTATAATCCTCAACTCCAAATGTCTACTGTGGAATATTTTCAGAAAACTGGCCAAGGGAAACTTAGTGCTGAGACTGAGATAGCATCCACTGCGGGGAATCAACCACAGTCGGTCTTCCCTCAGTTTCCAACCAGTGCAAAAAATTCAACTTAAGAATTTGATTTAGGGACTTCCCTGGTGGTCCAATAGCTAAGACTCCATGCTTCCAATGTAGGGGACCTGAGCTCAATCCCTGGTCAGGGAATTT
This sequence comes from Cervus canadensis, assembly GCF_019320065.1. Taxonomy (NCBI): domain Eukaryota; kingdom Metazoa; phylum Chordata; class Mammalia; order Artiodactyla; family Cervidae; genus Cervus; species Cervus canadensis. Next base: position 20,722,012 of record NC_057394.1, on the reverse strand, counting down.
ATAACACAACTAAATGAATAATTTTTTTTAAAAAGAAAGAATTTGACTTAAAGTGATCATGGATTGGAAATGCCTCAGACTGCTGGAAGGAACAAATGTAAATCATTACTGGAGGAAAAAAAATTATATAAATTCTCAATACTGAAACAAAAAATTTTCAATAAATAGGAGCATACAATTACAGAGTAGAAATAACTAATAGATTCAAGGGATTAGATTTGATAGACAGAGTGCCTAAAGAACTATGGATGGAGGTTTGTGATATTGTACAGGAGACAGGGATCAAGACCATGCCCAAGAAAAAGAAATGCAAAAAGGCAAAATGGTTGTCTGGGGAGGCCTTATAAAGGCCTTACAGCTGAGAAAAGAAGAGAAGCACAAGAAAAAGGAGAAAAGGAAAGATATACCCATCTGAATGCAGAGTTCCAAAGAATAGCAAGAGAGATAAGAAAGCCTTTCTCAGTGATAGATGCAAAGAAAAAGAGGAAAACATTAGAATGGGAAAGGCTAGAGATCTCTTCAAGAAAATGAGAGACACCAAAGGAACATTTCATGCAAAGATGGGCACAATAAAGGACAGAAACACTATGGACCTAACAGAGGCAGAATATATTAAGAGGTGGCAGGAATACACAAAAGAACTATACAAAAAAGATCTTCATGACCCAGATAACCATGATGGTGTGATCACTCACCTGGAGCCAGATATCCTGGAGTGCAAAGTCAAGTGGGCATTAGGAAGCATCACTATGAACAAAGTTAGTGGATGTGATGGAATTCCAGTTGAGCTGGAATCGAATCCTAAAAGATGATGCTGTGAAAGTGCTGCACCCAATATGTCAGCAAATCTGGAAAACTCAGCAGTGGCCACAGGACTGGAAAAGGTCAGTTTTCATTCTAATCTCAAAGAAATGCAATGCCAAAGAATGTTCAAACTACTGCACAATTGCACTCATCTCACACACTAGCAAAGTAATGCTCAAAATTCTCCAAGCAAGGCTTCAACAGTACATGAAACAAAAACTTCCAGATGTTCGAGCTGGATTTAGAAAAGGCGGAGGAACCAGAGATCAAATTGCCAACATCTGTTGCATCATAGAAAAGCAAGAAAGTTCCAGAAAAGCATCCACTTCTGCTTTACTGACTATGCCAAAGCCTTTGACTGTGTGGACCATGGCAAACTATGGAAAACTCTTGAAGAGACAGGAATACCAAATCACCTTACCTGCCTCATGACAAATCTCTATGCATATCAAGAAGCAACAGTTAAAACCAGACATGGAACCCTAGGCTGGTTCCAAATTGGGAAAGGAGTACATCAAGGCTGTACACTGTCACCCTGTTTATTTAACTTATATGCCGAGTACCTCATGTGAAATGTCAGGCCAGATGAAGCAAAAGCTGGAATCAAGACTACCGGGAGAAATATTAATAACCTCAGATATGCAGATGACACCACCCTCATGGCAGAAAAGTGAAGAGGAACTAAAAAGCCGTGAGAGGAACTATAAAAGTGAATAAGGTGACAAAGTCAGCCAGAGACGACTACACAAAGTAATAAATACACGGAATCCTTTCCCTCTCCATCATTATTGTCCTGCCAGGGTTTGTCGTTAGCTGAATCCTACCAGGTAACAGGTGGCCAAGAAACACACTGATGCAGTTCCTACCTATCAGTCTCCTGATGCAGAGACTATGATGGAGAAGGCAAGAAAATGGATGTGAAGAGTAAACAGATTTCTAGGATTTATATATGAATAAGTTTCACTGCTGCATTTTTTGTGTGTTGAGAGACAATAGGAAGAATGGATAGTTAAAATGTGGTGGATGCACACCATGAAATTCTAGGCAGTAATTAGAAGTCAGACAAGATGCACAGTGAGTAAAAATGCAAATCTTAAAGTTTTCATGCTGAGTGAAAAAATATAAAGATCAAGATATCTAGCATAATAACATTTATCTAAGTTAAAAATACATGCATACGGAAACAATCTACAGTCAATAAGACCAAATAAAATAAAAAAGATTCTTATGAAGTAAATCATGATGAAAAAATAAGGAAAAAGGAATAAATATAAAAATATGTGCATGGTATAAGATTTTTCACACAGCCACAGGTAATAATGATAATGTGCCATCAATTGAGGATTATAATTAATTCAGTGAGAAAATACACCTGATTAACCCAAAAAGAACAAAAAAGAGGAAAACGTTTTCTTGGAAATAAATATACCTTTGTCTGAAACAAATATAAGATTACATAAAATATTATTAACTGTAAAAGAAGGATACTAAATAATGAGAAAAGTTTTAAAAGTTTTAATTCTCCAGAAAAATGTACGGATTCTATTAATATAGATTATATTATATATAATTATATACTATATAGTATATATATAGTATATATATATATAGTATGTATATTATATACTATACATCATAATATATAACTTCAGAATATACAAAGTAAACATTAATAAAACAAGAGAAACAAATTCATAATCACACTGATAGATTTTGACACATCTAATTATCGATTAAGCACACATAATAAATCATTAGTAATATGAAAGAGGTAAACACAAACATTTATAAATGATCTGCACACACAAACATAACAATGCACCATAATATTTCAGAACATATAAGTCTCAAGTTTACAGAGGGTATTTCTCATTCTGGTAATAATGGTTCTCTTATTGTAGACCAACCCAGAAAAAACGTAAAAACTATTACATATAAAAAATATAAAAACTATTAGTCCAAATACATTTAAGACACACTAACACAGAAGATTTAAGGGGCAAATATCTTGGAATTTCACTTATTCCCACTTCTAGTCTCAACATGTTTTCTGATTTGCTATAAACACAACTTTCTGCAATCTTAAGGGGCTAAGGAGGCAGCAATTAGTGTAACTGAGCTCTCCATGGAGGAAAAATCATCTAATAAATACTTCAGGCTTTCAGCTGGAACAAATGAAAGGCTACATGCTAGGAGAAGAATTGAACCAGAAATAGAGCAGATCTCCTAAGACTGAGGCTCAGTCTAATTTGTTCCCTTCTAGGGGACAAGAAAGCATCCAGAAACTCATATTACCATGAAAACTTTTCGTCCCTCATAGTCAACATCACCAAAATATTACCCAAAACACCAGGACACAAGACCAAATGATCAAGCACCAGTATGAGAAGATATAAAAACACTTTCAGGTCACCTAGATGTTAGAGTTAAAACAAAAACAAATAATTATTTTTTCTATTTAAAAACCAAAATAATAATTTGGAAAGTGTTATTTCATAACTGAAAACTATGAAAAAAGAATCAAATATGCATTCTTGAATGGATATATACAAAGCTGACATTAAGCAATATAGGAGGCAGGATGAAGATGTCAGAGTAAGTAGACTGTGAGCTCATCTCCCCCAGTGGAGCAACCACATATAGAGCAACTCAATGATCTGAAGACTAACTCAACAGCTCTTCTACAACCAAGACTCTAAAGATAGAACAATCCACAGTCTCGTTAAGAAGGAAGGAGAAGAAATCTAGTCATGACCTATACCTCTAGCACGTGACCCAGAAAAGGAGGAGGATACTATGGGCTCAGGGGTCATCTCTAAGGAGCAAGGGGTTCAAGTCCCATATAAGGCATGCCAGCCCTGGAGTCCAACACCAGGCAGAAAAGGCCCCTTAGCTGGTTTGAAAACAGATTGGGGCTTCCCATAGGGCTGCAAGAACCTGAGATGTGCTCTGGAATAGTGCATGCATACACTTGCCTGCTCCCTGTCCCAGGGCAGAGGCAGCAGATTGAAATCTGCCTGGTGCCCTGGCCAGCCTGCCAGGACTGCCGCGGCACACCACCCCCAGGCGGGACCACGCTCCTGCCCCGGCCCCTCCTCTCTGGCATCTTTGCCATCACATGCACATACAATGAAGGAAGAGTGGAACCAGCTCAGAAGTGCAGCTGTAACCCACCAGGCCCCAAAGAAGCCTCAAACCAAGGCAGGAATAGCCATTGCCATCACACATGCATATGCACCAGGAAAAGCAGAGCCAACTTAAAAATGCAACCCAAGGCCCTCAGGCCCCTGCCGTGCCCTCAGTTAAGGTGAAGACGCCTACTGCTCTGAAGCAAAGCCCAATTTCCTCAGGACACCTCCTCCAGCCCCCACCCCACCTCCCAGGAGGGCAGAGACTGGACTGAGCCTGGGAAAAGCCCAGGGACACACCTGGCTCTGCCTCTAGCCCCTTCTACTCCAGCCCTGCCTCCCATCAACGTGGCGGCTGCCAGAGCAACCTGGGAGATAATGTATCCCCTTCACTTCGGATCCAGCTCCCGAACCAAAGCCAGTGGGTACACACAGACAGCATCGGGACTCTCCTACACAAGGAGACACCTTCAAGACCGGGATAGGTAACTGCTTTGCCTAATTTCATTGGGGTTTCTCAGGTGGCGCTACTGGTAAAGAGCCCGTCTGCCAATGCAGGAGACATAAGAGATGTGGGTTCAATCTCCGGGTCGGAAAATGAAATAAGCAGACAGGGGAATATATTCCAAACAAAAAACAAGATAAAACTCCAGAAAAAAAGAAAAAAAAAACAACTAATGAAACAGAGATAAATAATTTACCTGATAAAGAGTGCAAAGCCATAGTAAGAAAAATGCTCACTGAACTCAGGAAAGAATAGAGAAGCGCACCAAAAATGTCAATAAATAGCTAGAAAATATTTTTAAATGAACCAATCAGAGCTGAGGAATATAATAAAAAAATTAAAAGTGCACGAGGAGGAGTTAACAGCAGGTTAACTAACACAAAAGAACACCTAAGCAATGTGGGAAAAGAACAGTGAAAAATCACCAAATCAGAACAAAAAAGAGAAAAAAGAAGTTTGAAAGAAGATAATTCAGACAATTTAAGGGACCTTGTAGATAACATCAAGCATCCTAACATTTGTATTTTAGAGATCCCAGGAGAAGACAGAAAGGGACAGAAAATTTTTTTGATGAAATTATGGCTGAAAGTTTATCTAACCTTCCTAAGGGATATCCAGGAATAGGAAGCACAGAGAATCCCAAAGAAGGTAAACCTGAAGAGGATTTCCCTGGTGACTCAGTGGTAAAGAATCTACCTGCCAATGCAGGAGACAAGAGTTCAACTCCCTGATAGGAGAGGATTCCACATGCCTCAGAGCAACTATGCCCAGGTGCCACAGCTATTGAGCCTGTGCTCTAGAGCCGGGGAACGGCAAATTACTGAAGCCTGCAGACTAGATCCCTGTGCTCCATAACAAGAGAATTCCCACAACGAGAAGCCCACTCATCACAATTAGAGAGTAGTCCCCACCCCACCCCGCCACGGCTCACTGCAACTGGAGAAAAGCTTGAGCAGGACAACAAAGACCCAGATCAGCCAAAAATAAAATAATTTTTTTAAAAAAGATAAACCTGAAGAGTGGAGAAGGAAATAGAAACCCACTCCAGTATTCTTGCCTGGAGAATCCCAAGGACAGAGGAGCCTGGCGGGCAACAGCCCATGGGGTTGCAAAGGGTCAGACACAACTGAAGCAACTCAGCACACCAAACCTGAAGAGACCCACACCAAAAACACTTTAATTAAAATCTCAAAGGTTAAAAACAGAGAATTTTAAAAACAGCAAGAGAAATACAGAGTCACAAAAACAAGGGGACTCCCCCTAAGGCTATCAACTGATTATTCAGCACAAACTTTTCAGACCAAAAAGAGACATGATATATTGTGCTGAAAGGGAAAAACAAACAACCTAAGACATCTACACAGTACAGGATCATTCAGAGCTGAAGGAGAGATAAAGAGTTGTCCCAACAAACAAAAACTGAAAGAGATCATCACCTCTAAACTGATCTTGCAAGAAATATTAAAGGTCTTCTTAAGGGGATGCAAAAAGGCTATAACAAGAAATTTTAAAATATAGGAACTGAAAAATCTCACCGGTAAAGCACATATAGTAAAGGCAATGAATTGATCAACTAAATAAGCTAGTATAAAAGTTAAAAGGCATCTGCTGGGTAATGCAAATCAAAACTACAATGAGATATCACCTCATACATGTCAGAATAGCTATCATTAAAAAGAGAAGAAATAACAAAAACTGGCTAGGATGTGCAGAAAAGGGAACACTGGTATATTGTTGGTAGGAATGTAAACTGGTAGAGCCACTATGGAAAGTAGTATGGAAGTTCCTTAAAAATTAAAAGTAGAACTACCATATGATTCAAAATACTAGTCCTAGGTATTTCTAGAGAAAACGAAAATACAAATTCGAAAATATATATCCCCATGTTCATAGCAGCATTATTTACCAGTGTGGAAGTATTCAACAGATGAATGGATAAAGATGTGATGTGTGTGGAGATAAATATTCTTCTTTATGACTGAATAATACTATACACAAGTACACAAAGAAATATAAATATCATAAAAAAATAATTAAATTTTACCATCAATGACAAAATGGATAGGCCTGGAAGGTTAGTGACATAAGACAGAGAAAAATAAATACCACATGTTTTCATTTATACATGGAATCTAAAAATAAAATTAATAAACAAAAACAGAAATAGCAAACAGAAATGCACTCACAGATACAGAGAACCAGCTAGAGTTTACCAGTGGGGAGAGGTTTGCAGGGAGGGACATTAAGAGGTACAAACTAATAGAAATAAAACAAGTTGTGACAATGTAATTTACATCACAGTTAAGATAGCCAATATTTTATAACTTTATATAAAGTGTAATCTAAAAAATATTGAATAACTATGTTGTATACAAGCCAGGCTGCAGCAATACGTGAACCGAGAACTTCCAGATGTTCAAGCTGGTTTTAGAAAAGGCAGAGGAACCAGAGATCAAATTGCCAATATCTTCTGGATCATCGAAAAAGCAAGAGAGTTCCAGAAAAACATCTATTTCTGCTTTCTTGACTAAGCCAAAGCCTTCGACTGTATGGATCACAGTAAACTGTGGAAAATTCTGAAGGAGATGGGAGTACCAAACCACCTGACCTGCCTCTTGAGAAACCTGTATGCAGGTCAGGAAGCAAGTTAGAACTGGACATGGAACAACAGACTGGTTCCAAATAGGTAAAGGAGTACGTCAAGGCTGTATATTGTCACCCTGCTTATTTAACTTCTATGCAAAGTACATCATGAGAAACGCTGGGCTGGAAGAAGCACAAGCTGGAATCAAGATTGCCGGGAGAAATATCAATAACCTCAGATATGCAGACGACATCACCCTTTGGCAGAAAGTGAGAAGAGGAAC